>NC_069505.1:542154968-542500895 GCF_027579735.1 Bombina bombina | reverse complement strand
CGGCTCAGAATATGCTTCTCTGTCCTTCCCTGTTTTCCCCAGTGGTCTAATAGTCACTTCCACAGGCTACAAGTAAAAAAGCCGGTACTTCTACACCATCCTGAGAGGATCCATACTGAAAGAGGCCGAGGGAAAAGGTGTATTTACCTCCTGAAGTTTCACCCATACTCAGGAAAGCAGAAGGAAAAAGGCAAGCTTGCTGTATGAAGTTTCTCCTATATCCCAAGGGGTCAAACCTATTCTACTGAGAGGGATTCCCTGATGTGCTGATCACTTACCTCATACGATTGAGGTTCTTTCTTGTAAGTCTGCACTTCACTCATACCTCAAGTCTGGAATTCTCTAACCATCTATATATATCAAATAAGTGTTTAAGCATCTGGGACATTTAGAGAACATTATTTTACATACCTAATGGTGATTTACTTCCTGTATACTTTGTCATTTTCTTCGCTATTTTCTTACACATATTGATTGTGTTAATTATATTTCTATACAACCAGCGCTACTTTATCCCTTTTTACGTGCTCTTGTCCTTTCCATAATTTTGAGGAGGGGAAATACTGCGCTAGCTGGGGAATTCTTTTTCTCATCTGGTGCAGCTTTCACACTCCTCTTAAAGGGACAGCTGCTATATGGTTGGTTCTTTGCTCTAAGGGGAACACTGCCTTCTAGTACGATATAGGTATACCCTTTTGTGTACTCATATATCTTTTTAACCCCCTCAGCCTAGCGCCTTTGTATATTTCCGCTTTTTTTCTCATATATATATATATATATATATATATATATATATATATATATATCCTTTTATTTTAGTATTGGCAGACTTTCTACCAGTACTTAATGTGGGGGTGACAATTGTTGGGTGGGGGAGGGAAGAGAGCTATTTGAGAGGGGTCATGGAGGGGTCAGGTGGGAGGCTGATCTCTACACTAAAACTACAATTAAAACTACAAGCTACTTAATTAACCCCTTCACTGCTGGGCATAATACAAGTGTGGTGCGCAGCAGCATTTAGTGGCCTTCTAATTACCAAAAAGCAATGCCAAAGCCATATATATCTGCTATTTCTGAGCAAAGGGGATCCCAGAGAAGCATTTACAACCATGTGTGCCATAATTGCACAAACTGTTTGTAAATAATTTCAGTGAGAAACTTAAAGTTTTTGAAAAGGGTTAACAATTTTTTTTTATTTGATCGCATTTGGCGATGAAACGGTTGCATGAAATATACCAAAATGGGCGTAGATCAATACTGTGGGTTGTCTACTAAAAAAAATATATACATGTGAAGGGTTACTTTCCTATAAAATGTACCTAAATAAATAAACTTCAAAAACCTAATCTTTGTATAACAGCGTTAGCACGGCGTAGCTGTCGTGTAAAGGCAGACTTCATATCTTTGTTTTTCAAGCTATAAATAAGTGGGTTTAACAAAGGTACAGCCATTGTGTTACAAAGAGCAGATATTTTTTTAAATACCATCCTGTCTGAAGAAGTTGGTGTCAAATACACAAAGAAAATTGTTACATACAAAAGAGTAAAAACAGAGAGGTGTGACGAACATGTGTAGAAGGTTTTGCGTCTTCCAGTGCTGGAGCGGATCCTCAAGATGGTGGAGATGATGTAAATGTATGAAGTAAAGGTTAGAGAAAAAGGAATGATGGTCACAGGTATTCCTTCTATGATAACTAGTCTTTCCAATGTAGAAGTCCCACTGCAAGAAAGTTCCACAAGAGGCATAGGGTCGCAATAAAAGTGATCAATTATATTGGATCTATAACAGGAAACACGTAACATAAATAAGAGAAAAATTAAATTATCTATGAAACCCAAAAGCCAGGATAAGGCAGCCAACAAAGCACAAACAATGTTGCTCATAATGACTGGATACAGTAAGGGGTTACAAATAGCCACATATCGATCATAACTCATTGCTGTTAGCATAAACATATCAGCACCTGTAAATGATGAATATATATACATTTGTGCCATGCAAGCAGAGAATGACATAGTCTTATCTCCAGATATGAAGTTCCCAAGGACCTTATGTAGAGTAACAGTGACAGAGATCATATCCATGAGAGATAAATTCCCTAAAAAGAAATACATGGGATTATGCAAGTGAGGATCCATGCAGATAAGAACAAGAACAGTCATGTTACCACCAAGTGTGAGAAGATAAATAAAAAGAATTGTCACGAAGACTGGAGTCTGTAGCTCAAGAATATCTGATATCCCTTTAAGTATGAAAAATGTAACCATTGTCTGGTTTTCTTCATTCATGTTCTTTGATGTACCTAGATTCTAAGAGAATAAAGTTGGTGTGCTTAGAATTTTACCGTGAAACTTGATGGAATTTACACTGTATTTTATCTCAAGAAGTATGTTACCATATGGTCTTAAAAATTACAAGAGACATGTACACCAGATTTTCTAAAGTTTGTCTTTGCTTCCAAATAGGTAAATACAGAAATCCATATGTGTAACAGACACTTATGTAATTTACATTGAATTTCATGCCATTTTTGCAAGTGTTTTTCAACATATGCTGCACCTCACTGACGAGGCCCATTGAAGGTTGAAACGATCATTTAGGGTTGCCCTGCTCCTTGTTCAGATGAGGACTGCCTGGTGTTTTGAGGCTGGACTGACCTTACTTGGTGAGATCAGACTGATATACTTAAAGACACTTCTCTTCTGAGAAAAGCCCAATTTGGCTAAAAGAGGCTGCTCCTCGTTGGTACTGTAACTTGCATAGATTATGCTACAGAGCTGTCCATTCCTAGTAGAGCAGTTCTCTTTCTGATTGCATATGCTGTTACACATACCAAAATGTGGCCTATTATGGGTCTCAGGTTTCTGAAATAATATTATTCTGCTCTATAACAGTTTGTTGCATTACAAAGTAAGGAATCAGAGGTGAGCGACACTATAATATTTCTTCCCCTAAGCTCCCATATAGGTGTACACCTTTAGAGCTTAATTTAAATAGAGGGAGCTTGGAAACACAAGGGCCCTTCTACAGGTTCAGAGTAATATTTGACAATACTAGTGGTGCTGGAGTATTAACCAGATACATTTGTTAGCTCTGCGATAGTTCTGCTGGTTCTAATTATTTATGCAGTTTTTTGACTAGCATTGACATTCTTTTCAGAAACAGAGATATGTTGTGGTCTTTGTTCGCCTTTATTCTTACAAGGGATTGCCTGTTTTTTATGTGATTTACAGTTAAACATCAATTTCTATAATGGATGTGAGTTATCCATTGTACTAACTGTATACTTATCACAAAAAGGACATAACTTGCTCAGTGGCACTGTGTTGTTTGACTGCTAATACCAGTTCAATATTTGCAGAAGTTGTTAATGCTCTAGGTACCTCTGGTTGATAGGGACGTTGGACTTATTTTTGCTGACAGACTGTTTGCATAATATGCATGCGCTGAACAAGCTGAAATTAATAATAAAACTTAGATTAGTATAACGTAACATTTGTTTGAGTGTACCTGTGAAGAGATTTGTTAATTAGAACTCAGTACTTGTTTTAATTTTTTTTAGTCTTTTTATTCTCATCCCCCATGAAAACAACAATCTACACTTTAGATATTTTATAAAATTAGATTTTTTTAAATAAAAGAAAACAACTAATAATAGTCATTATTTATTTGATCACAGGTATCATCTTACAGCAGTAATGGTAGCTCAACATTTCGATACGTCACTAGTAACCGAAGACAAGAAACAATAGTACTGCACAATTAATAAAATAAATAAAGTTTCCATAAAATGATTTGTGTGTCAAACATTTCCATAACCATTACAAAATCTTTTTGGGGAACAATTCTGTTTCTAAAATGCTTAAAACAGTGTAGTGAGGATAAAATGTGAGGTTATATTTCTGTATTTGTAAACAATGACAAGCTAAACTTGGTTACAAGAAGCTTTAGGTAAAATATCAATGCAGATTAATGGAATGGATAGTGCAACAGAAGCAAGTGAATTTCAGTACCAGTAAATCAGTTGCATTCATTCAGATCATAGAAACATACGGCTAGATTACGAGTCTTGCATTAGCCTTAAAAAGCAGCATTGAGAGGTCCCAACGCTGCTTTTTAACGCCCGCTGGTATTATGAGTCTGGCAGGTACAGGTGTACCGCTCACTTTTCTTCCGCAACTCGAGCTTACCGCAAATCCCCTTACGTAAATTGCTTATCCTATCTTTTCAATGGGACTTGCATAACGCCGGTATTACGAGTCTTGGAAGAAGTGAGCGGTAGACCCTCTCCTGTCAAGACTCCTACTGCATTTAAAAGTAAGTAGTTAAGAGTTTTATGGGCTAACGCTGTAACATAAAACTCTTAACTAAAGTGATAAAAAGTACACTAACACCCATAAACTACCTATTAACCCCTAAACCGAGGCCCCCCGCACATCGCAAACAATTAAATAAAGTTTTTAACCCCTAATCTGCCGACCGGACATCGCCGCCACTTCAATAAATATATTAACCCCTAAACCGCCACACTCCTGCCTCACAAACACTAGTTAAATTTTATTAACCCCTAATCTGCCGTCCCTAACATCGGTGACACCTAGCTACATTTATTAACCCCTAATCTGCTGCCCCCAACGTCGCCGCTACTATATTAAATTTATTAACCCCTAAACCTAAGTCTAAACCTAACCCTAACACCCCCCTAACTTAAATATAATTTAAATAAAACGAAATAAAATTACTACAATTAAATAAATTATTCCTATTTAAAACTAAATACTTACCTGTAAAATAAACCCTAAGATAGCTACAATATAACGAATGGTTACATGTGTATCTATCTTAGGGTTTATATTTATTTTACAGGCAACTTTGTATTTATTTTAACTAGGTAGAATAGTTATTAAATAGTTATTAACTATTTAATAACTTCCTAGTTAAAATAAATACAAATATACCTGTAAAATAAATCCTAACCTAAGTTACAATTACACCTAACACTACACTATAATTAAATAAATTACCTAAACTAACTACAATTAAATACAATTAAATTAAATAAACTAAAGTACAAAAAAAACAAACACTAAATTACAGAAAATAAAAAAATAATTACAAGAATTTTAAACTAATTACACCTAATCTAATCCCCCTAATAAAATAAAAAAGCCCCCCAAAATAATACAATTCCCTACCCTATACTAAATTACAAATAGCCCTTAAAAGGGCTTTTTGCGGGGCATTGCCCCAAAGTAATCAGCTCTTTTACCTGTAAAAAGAAAATATAATACTCCACCACATTAAAACCCACCACCCACACAACCAACCCTACTCTAAAACCCACCCAATCTCCCCTTAATAAAATCTAACACTAACCCCTTGAAGATCACCCTACCTTGAGCCGTCTTCACCAAGCCGGGCACAAGTGGTTCTCCATAGGGGCAGAAGTCTTCATCTGATCCGGGCAGAAGAGGACCTCCAGACGGGCAGAAGGCTTCATCCAGGCGGCATCTTCTATCTTCATCCATCCGGAGCGGAGCGGGTCCATATTGAAGCCAGCCGACATGGAGCATCCTCTTCTTCCGACGACTCCCGACGAATGAAGGTTCCTTTAAATGACGTCATCCAAGATGGCGTCCCTTGAATTCTGATTGGCTGATAGGATTCTATCAGCCAATCGGAATTAAGGTAGGAAAAATCCTATTGGCTGATTGGATCAGCCAATAGGATTGAACTTCAATCCTATTGGCTGATTGGATCAGCCAATAGGATTGAGCTCGCATTCTATTGGCTGTTCCAATCAGCCAATAGAATGCGAGCTCAATTCTATTGGTTGATTGCAAAAAAAGCAGCGTAAAGCTCTGTAACGCAGCCCCATTGATTCCTATGGGGAAACAAAATTTATGTTTACACCTAACACCCTAACATAAACCCTGAGTTTAAACACCCCTAATCTTACACTTATTAACCCCTAATCTGCTGCCCCCGACATGGCAGACACCTGCATTATACTTATTAACCCCTAATCTGTAGCTCTGGACATTGCCCTCACCTACATTATACTTATTAACCCCTAATCTGCCGCCCCAACGTCACCACCACTATAATAAACATATTAACCCCTAAACCGCCACACTCCTGCATCGCAAACACTAGTTAAATATTATTAACCCCTAATCTGCCTCCCTCACATCGCCACCACCTATCTACATTTATTAACCCCTAATCTGCCGTCCCTATTAACCCCTAAACCTAAGGCTAACTCTAACCCTATTACCCACTAACTTAAATATAATTAAAATAAATCTAAATAAAACCTACAATTAATAATAACTAAATAATTAAATAATAATAAATTGTATTCTCTAACTATGCTTCTGATACATTTTTAATCCAATTATGTCTGAAAACTCATTATAAAAATAGTCCACCTTAACCATCCTCACTACAATAGAATAGAATAGTGGAATCCGCTTTGGAACAATACCACCTTTAAAAAACTGACTAAACCAGCACATTACAACTGACCAATAGAGTGAAGAGGAGGGATATTTAAATGAATAAAGATAGATGTGGGATAAGCGCTCTAAAGATAGAGCTAACCAACAGATAGTTTAGATTATACAATGAAATAACTGGAGAAACCAATGTTACTAAGAACAAAGTATTTTTATATATAATAAATTTATATAGCGGTTTAGGCAAATATCGTGTTAACACATACACAATTTACTAAGGATGCCGGCATCTAAAAACAATAATAAAACATCATAAATGAATTAAAAAATGCATTAAAAAACAAAGGGAATCGGCCGATACTTGATTTCTAAATAATATAAGATAGACAGTAGAAATATATATCTATAAACTTGTTAAGGCAGATGACTTTTGTCACAATAATCTTAACTCTATGTATATTACCAATGCTTAGATTAGACAGTTAGTATGTCAAGGCACAGTACATGAAGAAAGCGTCTAATCTGTTAGCCGTTAGGAGTGACTGTGGGTGATGAGACGTGAATTTGAACGTCACGTCACCTGACTAATAGTTTTCCTCCAATCTCTAAATTCAGTGGTTATTTGAAAACATATATTTCTTTGAAAATATGTATATATATGTCCCAGTTGAGGAGTGTACAATTGTATCAAAGTGTGATTAGAATATAGCAGTTAGTAACAATACTTGCAAGTGTCCGATATCCAATAATCTTTTCCAAATTGTAGCGAGTTGTTGTATCCGCGGCTTTAGATTATGTGAAATGTTGATCTGTTCTTTTTCATCCGTTCTTTTTCATCCGTTTTTTGTCTGTTTTTTCAGTGAAGCTCCTAAGCACTTAGTTGTTATCCGTACTGTAGTTTTGATTAGGGCTATGATGGGAGCGAGATGGAACAAGGGGGCACACAGGAATTACTCATACATCCATCTCAGTGTTTTAATCAAGGGGATGGAAATGAACCTGATTGTAGTGCCAATGAAACAGTTCAGCATATGAATAGCTTTAGGTTAAGTTGAAGTTGTTACACACAGGAATTATTCATATGTCTTCTCTCCATATATATCATAGAGATAGAGATGAACCTGTGAATTGTAACACTGTGGATAATAAAAATATCAGAGAACAAAAGTAAGCAAATCTATGCGTTTCGGCAGTGTTAGCTGCCTTTATCAAGATCTAGTGCTTAGGAGCTTCACTGAAAAAACAGACAAAAAACGGATGAAAAAGAACGGATGAAAAAGAACAGATCAACATTTCACATAATCTAAAGCCGCGGATACAACAACTCGCTACAATTTGGAAAAGATTATTGGATATCGGACACTTGCAAGTATTGTTACTAACTGCTATATTCTAATCACACTTTGATACAATTGTGCACTCCTCAACTGGGACATATATATACATATTTTCAAAGAAATATATGTTTTCAAATAACCACTGAATCCAGAGATTGGAGGAAAACTATTAGTCAGGTGACGTGACGTTCAAATTCACGTCTCATCACCCACAGTCACTCCTAACAGATTAGACGCTTTCTTCATGTACTGTGCCTTGACATTTAATGCATTTTTTAATACATTTATGATGTTTTATTATTGTTTTTAGATGCCGGCATCCTTAGTAAATTGTGTATGTGTTAACACGATATTTGCCTAAACCGCTATATAAATTTATTATATATAAAAATACTTTGTTCTTAGTAACATTGGTTTCTCCAGTTATTTCATTGTATAATCTAAACTATCTGTTGGTTAGCTCTATCTTTAGAGCGCTTATCCCACATCTATCTTTATTCTTCTACCAATAGTCTGAAATTTGAGATTTTTCAGACAACATAAGGGATTTAAGCATTAACCATTTGACTAGCACTCACACCACCCTTCTTTCTCTAGGGATATTTAAATGCCCACTAAACACACAGAGGAACACGTCTTGATAAAGCCCCTACTAGGGCAAAACACGTTGACGTTTGAGCAGAGACCACCATAAGTTAATCGACAGAACTGAAGAAAGTGTTTCACAGAAGTCCACTTTCCCCTGCAAGACCTTGAAGCTAAACAGGCACAGGGAACACAAACGGCCGTTTGTTGTAATCAATCCACTTTAAACATGCTGGAGCGTGCGGCAGCGCAGCTGTTTCAGACCCAGTACTCAGTTGATTACAAGGTAATATCACTGCAGCTATGCTTGGTTCACAGGAGAGGATGCAAGCCGAACGAAACACCGGAGAAGTAACACAGTAAGCCTGTGCTTGACACTATAAGTGTCCGAAGATCCCAGTAAACTAAGTTCTTTCCTTTTAACTGACACATGAAAGTGTTCATTAACCTATTGGTGAGAATAACTTCTAATGCCTAATATATAAACACAGAGACATTGAAATTTTCACCTGTGGCATATTCAAATACCTGGTATAAGGATTGCCTATCTGCTATTCAACCTTCAAGTTATTAACTCATTGAATGAACTTTGGGCACAGTCAGTTTGTTGATGAACATTTTAAATTTCAAACACTCGTATCAGTGTTAAGGTGGATAACATTTGTTTTATAATTTTAAAACCATCTGTTGCGCAACTTTAGATTTATTTTACTTTCGAATATACTTTTTGATTACACCACTTGCTAAGTATAACTTTTATGAGATAGACACATTGGAATCAATTAAGGGAGACATCCCTATTTTATTGTAAAACATCTTTTTTCTGTTTATTAAATATTATTTTAGTTACTTTTAACAAGTCTTTTAATATTTATTGTCTTCGCATACTCCTGAGCCTATTAACGCTCCCTTACTTATATATTTGTGTGTTTAATACCACGGTAAGTATACTCTATGGTGCCAATTTATCATATTGCCAACGGACATGATACGATGCAGCATATCATGTCCTCCGCACATCGATTAATGCCGACAGCATACGCTTGTCGGCATTTATCATTGCACAAGAAGTTCTTGTGAACTGCTTGTGCAATGCCACCCCCTGCAGATTTCTGCCACTAGCAGGGGGTGTCAATCAACCCGATCGTATTCGATTGGGTTGATTTCTGTCCGCTGCCTCAGAGCAGGCGGACAAGTTATGGAGCCGCGGTCTTTAGACCACTGCTTCATAACTTCTGTTTCCGGCGAGCCTAAAGGCTAGCACAGAAACAGGGGCATCAAACTCCACTCGGAGCTTGATAATTCGGCCCCTATGTATGTGTTTCACTTGCATCGAGTGACATACAGTACAATTAGAAATACATTAGGGTACTTTTCCATTAATGGAACATCACTCTGGCACAATAGAGTTTTATTTATTTATTGCCAAATTACAGTAAAGCTTAAATTACCCCATCTCCACTCTCTTTGTTACCTCCTCCTGATGCCCAAGTGAAACTCATGGATTGATGATTTGCCCCCCTTGAATCCCCCAGAGATTGGAGATGGGGACACTTCAGCATCTACTGTGCTTTGGAAATAACGGGACAAAAAAATCTATAGCACGATTTTCTGGCAGTTGCAATCTGGTAATGGAAAAGTACCCTAAATTATTTGTTCTTAGGAGGCTATATGTAGTATAGATTAGCTAGTAGTTCATAGATATTAGTAAATAGTTAAGAGTTAAAATTAAGTATTTCATAATTAATAATAATAGTTAGTAGGTTAGATTTGTAAATAGTTAATAATAAGTAGTTCATAGGTAGTAGGATATAGTTGTTTGTAGTTAATATTTTGCAAACCTTCAAACTTTGTTATTTCTTTCTGCTGAGATATGTTTTTATCTATGTAAATATAATTTTGTAAACAAAGTATTAATCTCCCAAAATTCCCATTCGAAATATAAAAATTTAAACATATGTCTATATCTGTGAATACGTTTATATTTGGAATTGTTAATGTTAAAACAGATATTAGTATAGTGAAATCTGGCATTTATGGCATGAGTCCTTAAAAATATTGCCATAATCCACTGTGTCTAAAATATAAATTCAACATTTTTTGTAGCCAAATGATTTGTATATAATTTGACAATTGCTATTTTAAAAAAGGTTCTTACCTGTTGAACGTTCATCTTAGCTGTGTACGTTTTTTTTTTCAATGTTTGCGGGATGGGAGGAGGACACATAACCCACATGAAAGGGATGTGATGGGTCCTAAGTACAAAATGTATCTGTTGCGAAATGTCGTAAACTGGATTTTCTGACTTCAAAAGTTCAGGAAATCTTTTTCATACTGTTTTAAATTTGCCTAATTGTGTTTTTTTTCTCCTTAAAACCTTCCTTTGATGTTGGAAATTCTTGTTAGACATTGAGGAACAGATTTCTTATCCTGCACAGTCAAGCTGACAACTACTGCAATGTCACTCCACGTGACATCCCTTTCATTTGTGTTCTTCTTCCTCTGCGATGATTTAATTAGGTAGACATATTGTGGCTCTATGATTTTTAACTTTCTCCCAGGGTAAAATGTGTTACCACCATGGCAATATTTTTCAAGACAAATGGGATTTAAGGAAGTGGTCCAATTTATATATTGTTTGTCATGCAATTGGTACAATATGTTATAAAGTCTCATTGGCTGTTGATACGAATTATAATTGTATTTTGGTGAATTATGGTTGACGTGTGTTTTGTTTAAAAAAATGTGATTGGTTGAAAAGTGTTGGACAGTTAGAATTGCAAATTAATCATATTAGATTATACATATGTCAGATACATATAAACTGAACATATACTTTATTAGTGAAGAGAACAAAATACTCCATACAAGTGATGCTTATGGATTGTAAAACCACAAAATAAGAACTATAGATGATTACCAAACACATAAGGGGAAAAATATGTTTAATTAAATGATGATCTCTAGCATTATTATTATTATCCAGCATTAGCTGCGGAATCTGTTGGCGCTCTACAAATACCTGATAATAATAATAATAATAATTATTGGGACTGTCTTGAGATATCGTTACATCCAATTATTGTAACAGAGGCGTAGTTGATGTAAATTGTAAGGCCTATGATAGGAAGTATGGCATATTAAAGAACTAAATGGACATTTTACCTTGGTTTTGGTGATGGTAGAAATCCCAACACTCACTTTGAACTCCTAAGTGAACACTGTTGTGTAAACTTTGTTTTCTTGAGTTTTAATTAAAATATGCCAGTACTACACATATTTAAATAAATTTTCCAAATGATAATACATCTGTCTTTTTTTTTGTTTATGTTTATTATAATGGCATATTTTTAATGACAACTTAAGGTACAGTGTAGTGTACATCCTATCGGCTAGATTACGAGTTTTTGTCGGTAATGGTGTGCGTGACTAACGCACAGTTTTCCCTCACCGCTCACCTAAAGTAATGCTGGTATTACAGGTTTTTTTAAACCCGGCGTTAGCAGCAAAAAGGTGAGCAGAATTTAGCTCCACATCTCACCTCAATACCAGCGCTGCTTACGGTATTGGTAAGCTGCCTAAATGTGCTCATGCACGATTTCCCCATAGGAATCAATGGGGCAGAGCCGGCTGAAAAAAACCTAACACCTGCAAAAAAGCAGCGTTCAGCTCCTAACGCAGCCCCATTGATTCCTATGGGGAAATAATTTTATGTCTACACCTAACACCCTAACATGAACCCCGAGTCTAAACACACCTAATATTACACTTATTAACCCCTAATCTGCCACCCCCGACATCGCCGACACTGACATTATATTATTAACCCATA
The DNA here is from genome assembly GCF_027579735.1 of Bombina bombina. NCBI lineage: Eukaryota > Metazoa > Chordata > Amphibia > Anura > Bombinatoridae > Bombina > Bombina bombina. The sequence goes on along the minus strand of NC_069505.1, from coordinate 542,488,683 downwards.
ATCTGCCGCTCCGTAAACCACTGCCACTTACATTATACTTATGAACCCCTAATCTGCTGCCCCCAACATCGCCGACACCTACTTTTTATTTATTAACCCCTAATCTGCTGCCCCCAATGTCGCGGCCACCTGACTACACTCATTAACCTCTAATCTGCCGACGCCAACATCGCCACCACTATAATAAAGTTATTAACCCCTACATCTAAGTCTAACCCTAACACCCCCCTAACTTAAATATAATTTAAATACAATTTAATTTAGGGGGGTGTTAGGGTTAGGGTTAGACTTAGATTTTGGGGTTAATAAATTTAATATAGTTGCGGCGACGTTGGGGTCAGCAGATTAGTGGTTAATAAATGTAGGTAGGTGTCGGCGATGTTAGGGACGGCAGATTAGGGGTTAATACAATTTAAATAATGTTTGCGAGGCGGGAGTGCGGTGGTTTAGGGGTTAATATATTTATTGAAGTGGCGGCGATGTCCGGTCGGCAGATTAGGCGTTAAAAATGTATTTAAGTGTTTGCGATGTGGGAGGGCCTTGGTTTAGGGGTTAATAGGTAGTTTATGGGTGTTTGTGTACTTTTTAGCACTTTAGTTAAGAGTTTTATGTTACAGCGTTAGCCCATAAAACTCTTAACTACTGACTTTTAAATGCGGTAGGAGTCTTGACAGGAGTCTACCGCTAACTTTTTCCAAGACTCGTAATACCGGCATTAGGCAAATCCCATTAAAAAGATAGGATACGCAATTGACGTAAGTGGATTTGCGGTATGCTTGAGTCGTGGAAAAAAAGTGAGCGGTACACCTGTACCTGCCAGACTTGTAATACCAGCGGGCGTTAAAAAGCAGCGTTGGGACCTCTCAACACTGCTTTTTAAGGCTAATGCAAAACTCGTAATCTAGCAGTATGGGTTTCCAGTTTGTTTTAAAGCAGCTGCAGTAAATATCTATTTCTTAATAAAAGAAAAATATTTGGCCATATCTGACAATTTAAATAAAATATTTTTAGTAATTCATAACAGTAGGATAATGTTTAAATATTTTAAATTAATCAAATTCAATGTAATAGTACAAAATTAAAATTTATAGACTGATGTGGGCAATTATTCTGGTACACTGTCCCTTTAAACACATCTTTCCCAAGTAGTGGCCTATGAATTGACATAGAGGTGATTTCTTTGTGCTATATAGCAAATGTAAGAGTAAAAACTCCATTCAAAATTAGCATGTTGATTACATAAACGTTTTTGTGTGTGCGTAATGTGAATATGTTTGGAACATTGTTCACGCACTTGAAAGAAATCTCTATAAATGTGTTTTGTAATTTTTTTTTTCATTCTGTGCATGAAGTGCTTGATGTTAATTTTGTAATATTGGCATCCGCAATTTAATAAAATTATTCTAATGTATTGCCCACTCAAATGCTGTCTAAACAGTTTATTCTTTGCAAACTATAATGTTTAACAGGTAATCATAATGCGCGCACACGTTTATGTAGTAGTCTCCAACATGATGTTTGCTCAGTGTACTAGTTTCACTAGCAGTGTTCTGCGTTACCCATGTTTCAGGGTGTGCATATGGTATATTGAGGCTGGAAATCACTATTGCTGTTTCCCACTGCATACCCTGCATTATGTATAAGTCATACGTGTCCAAAAAAAACATGGCCGAGGTGTAAACCCTAGGCTCACTCCAGCGATCATTTTAAACTGTGCTAAAGATGTAAATCCAATTAAACTGAGCGTTGTCTTTTCATTTGCTGACCTTTTAATTACATTTTGTATATGCATATGCACATAGTAGAATGGTAGATGTGTTAATATATAGTTGTTCCAAGTGTTTTTCCAGCACATTAATGGTTTTCACCATTTTAATTAATTAAAAATGTATGCTCTATTTGTATCATGGAAAAACATTAGGGTTTCATATCCCTTGTAGGGCCAGTTTAAAAGTGGAGGTATATAACGCTCCCATTCAAGCGTTAACTCCACTAGAAGTAAGCTTTTTACGTGCGTCAGGTAGCACTCATATTGCAAGTTGGAAATAATCTGTTTTCACTCACACCCTAACCCGACGAGTGTAAAAAGCCGAACTTACAATATCGCACACCCGTTAACATATCCCCCCATAGAAGTCAATAGAGCAAAAAAAGTTAAAAAAAAACTAACACCCTACTCCGGGCTCCTCACTGCCAAACCTGATCACATATTTTCAAGTGTGCTAACCCGACATGAAAATATGAATATTTCAGATTCTAATGTTCTTCACATAGAAGAATATGTTCTATGTATTCATAAATACATATTTCTACATATATCTGATATTTTTTTTGCACAAATATATATGTATAATAATAATATCTAATGTTTCCAAGTATGAGGGCACTCACAGGTCTTGTATTTTTCCAATAGCATTTATTGAGCAGCTACAACAATTCATAAATTCATCATATCAAAGTCAACGTTTTGGCTTTTTATTAAGCCTTTGTCAAAATCATCTTCATATAATTCAATGTATATGGCATTCTATAGCGCCATTTCAAAGCTGCATATATATTTATATATATAAATATATATATATATAAATATATATATATATATATACTGTGTATATATATATATAATTATATATAGTTATAGCTATATATATGAGTATCTATTTAAAAATACATATAACATATTCTGCTATGTGCAGAACATTGGAATGTCAAATATTTACAATAAATACACAGTATAACACATTATTAAATATGAATATTGCATAAATATGTTTTTACATGTTTTAATCTACTTAACTGCAAAGGGCTCAAATGCACTTATATATATGTCTATATATGTCTGTTAATACATATATACACATATCAATACATAAATGCATATATATACATATACAGACATAAATACATATGCACACACATGTGTATATATATATATATATACACATATAAATACATAAATACATATGCACACATGTATATATATATATATATGTATATATATATATATATATATATATATATATATATATATATATATATATATATATATATATATATATATATATATATATATACAGGGAGTGCAGAATTATAAGGCAAATGAGTATTTTGACCACATCATCCTCTTTATGCATGTTGTCTTACTCCAAGCTGTATAGGCTCGAAAGCCTACTACCAATTAAGCATATTAGGTGATGTGCATCTCTGTAATGAGAAGGGGTGTGGTCTAATGACATCAACACCCTATATCAGGTGTGCATAATTATTAGGCAACTTCCTTTCCTTTGGCAAAATGGGTCAAAAGAAGGACTTGACAGGCTCAGAAAAGTCAAAAATAGTGAGATATCTTGCAGAGGGATGCAGCACTCTTAAAATTGCAAAGCTTCTGAAGCGTGATCATTGAGCAATCAAGCGTTTCATTCAAAATAGTCAATAGGGTCGCAAGAAGCGTGTGGAAAAACCAAGACGCAAAATAACGGCCCATGAACTGAGAAAAGTCAAGCGTGCAGCTGCCAAGATGCCACTTGCCACCAGTTTGGCCATATTTCAGAGCTGCAACATCACTGGAGTGCCCAAAAGCACAAGGTGTGCAATACTCAGAGACATGGCCAAGGTAAGAAAGGCTGAAAGACGACCACCACTGAACAAGACACACAAGCTGAAACGTCAAGACTGGGCCAAGAAATATCTCAAGACTGATTTTTCTAAGGTTTTATGGACTGATGAAATGAGAGTGAGCCTTGATGGGCCAGATGGATGGGCCTGTGGCTGGATTGGTAAAGGGCAGAGAGCTCCAGTCCGACTCAGACGCCAGCAAGGTGGAGGTGGAGTACTGGTTTGGGCTGGTATCATCAAAGATGAGCTTGTGGGGCCTTTTCGGGTTGAGGATGGAGTCAAGCTCAACTCCCAGTCCTACTGCCAGTTTCTGGAAGACACCTTCTTCAAGCAGTGGTACAGGAAGAAGTCTGCATCCTTCAAGAAAAACATGATTTTCATGCAGGACAATGCTCCCTCACACGCGTCCAAGTACTCCACAGCGTGGCTGGCAAGAAAGGGTATAAAAGAAGAAAATCTAATGACATGGCCTCCTTGTTCACCTGATCTGAACCCCATTGAGAACCTGTGGTCCATCATCAAATGTGAGATTTACAAGGAGGGAAAACAGTACACCTCTCTGAACAGTGTCTGGGAGGCTGTGGTTGCTGCTGCACGCAATGTTGATGGTGAACAGATCAAAACACTGACAGAATCCATGGATGGCAGGCTTTTGAGTGTCCTCGCAAAGAAAGGTGGCTATATTGGTCACTGATTTGTTTTTGTTTTGTTTTTGAATGTCAGAAATGTATATTTGTGAATGTTGAGATGTTATATTGGTTTCACTGGTAAAAATAAATAATTGAAATGGGTATATATTTGTTTTTTGTTAAGTTGCCTAATAATTATGCACAGTAATAGTCACCTGCACACACAGATATCCCCCTAAAATAGCTATAACTAAAAACAAACTAAAAACTACTTCCAAAACTAATCAGCTTTGATATTAATGAGTTTTTTGGGTTCATTGAGAACATGGTTGTTGTTCAATAATAAAATTAATCCTCAAAAATACAACTTGCCTAATAATTCTGCACTCCCTGTATATATATGCAGTATATACTGTATATATATATGTAAAAAAAAAATAATATATATATATATATATATATATTATAACAATAATAAAGCTTGCACTCACTAGATATTTTGAAAAATCAAATTTACTGTGACAAATGTAACGTTTCGGGGACACTACATCCCCTTCCTCAGACCAGGTCTGAGGAAGGGGATGTAGTGTCCCCGAAACGTTACATTTGTCACAGTAAATTAGATGTTTCAAAATATCCAGTGAGTGCAAGCTTTATTATTGTTATTGTGTATACCACTAGCACCCTGGTAGATGATTGGAAGGTGAGATTGCTCATCCTGGCTACATTATATAAATATATATATATATATATATATATATATATATATATATATATATATATATATATATATATATATATATATATATATATATATATATATATATATATATACGTTTACATCTTTAGACATGTATATGTACAGTATGTATCTCAATGTTGAAGCCCTTTTCCTGCCTTTTTTTTCTTACACCTAAGACCTCATATTTTTGAGCTTTGATTTGTGCATTTTTTTTATAAATAATATATAACTGACTGTACTTTGTAATGTGTTTTTGATGTATTTTGTGAAACTTTGTTGTTACGTGGAAACAGTTACCCAGAGCAAGCGTTAACTTCCATTGTGCTCAAGTGATTGAGTTTACTATTAACTTTTAATTTGAAAACCTGACATACTCAAACCCCCGCAATAATCCCATTTTCATTTGTGCATAACAGTTAGCATTGCACTTGAAATCTGGCCCTTAATGTTTTATTTGAATGAAAGGATTCTATTTACTGATCTACCCTTATATTTCTTTGTGCATGCAATTTAAACATTTTAATCACAACTTATATTTGAGATAACTTTGTTAAAATTCTGAAATGAGCCAATCATTTGCCAATTTCAATATATGCAAAAGATATTGCATCTTTTTTTATAAGTAAATTAATAAAAAAAAATTATATGGAGACTGAATAAGGTAGGATTACAGTATATATAGGATATTCATAAGTAAGGATTCCTCTATAGTATGAAAGGATTGTATACACATACCTGCTTCCAGGAACTTGTAACAAATGCTTCAAAGGTCTATGCAGAGAGCCAAGGTTTTAATACGTTTCTGGTTAAGCCCAAGAGTACAACCCTACACATAGTAAGCACCCAAAGGTTTTACTAGTAGTCTGTATGTCTGAGAACATGTCCCTAGACACACTTAACTCACTAAGGTTTTTTTTTACTTGTGCTAAGACTGAGCACCAGAGGTACTGACCACACCTTTACTAATAAAAACAAATGCTAATTATGAACAATTTGAGTTTAATTACTATAAATATATATACAGTATATATATATATATATATATATATATATATATATATATATATATATATATATATATATATATATATATATAGATATATTTGTTTCACATATATTGGCCTAGATTACAAGTGGAGAGCTTTTGATTGCGCAGGGAGCATTATCAATTCTGCTACACCATGCTAGGATTAGCGTGCAAATTGATATTACAATTCCATGGTACAGAAGAATTGTTAGAGAATGTTTAGCATGGCCGATATCCCTTTAACATGCCTTACACTTTTAATGGATATTGCGATCGTGCTAAACTTGAGTGACTTGAGACCTGAAATTAAAGGGACAGTCTAGTCAAAGTTAAGCTTTCATGGTTCAGATAGGGCTTGCTATTTTAAACAACTTTTCAATTCACTTTTATCATAAAATGTTCTTTGCTCTCTTAGTATTCTTTTTTGAAAGCTAACCCTTGGTGGGCTCATATGCTAATTTCTGAAACCTTGAAGGCCACCTCTTATTTCAGTACGTTTTCACAGTTTTTCCCAGCTAGATCGCACTAAATTATGTGTGCCATAACATTGCGCTCACTCCTGTGGAGTTATTTATGAGTCAGCACTGATTCGCTAAAATGCAAGTCTGTCAAAAGTGTATTAATATAACCGTGTTGGTTATACACAACTGGGGAATGGGTAATAAAGGGATTATCTATCTTTTTAAACAATAACAAAAGTTTAACATAACACATGTAAAACATATTACAATAAAGTATTACAAAAGAACAAAACTGAACAAAAATATCAAATCAATATTTGGGGCTCCATTTATTAAACAGCGGATGCTGCTTCGGAGCCCCATCGTTTCAGGTCTGCCTGAAGTCGAAGTTAAGAAGCACGGCGCGATGAGTATCGGACTGTTGATAAATAAGAGTCATCGATGTCACGGATATTCTTTTTTTTCCCAACTTTATTTATATCATTTCATTTGTGTCCGTGAACAAGAACATTTCTCTAAAGCTAATCTTTTATTTTTCATCTGTTAAAGTCCAAGAAATAGCTAGATTTATACCTGAACAAACAATAATATCTCAGTTATTTGTCCATGTATTTTTTAGACAAAAAATATGATATATGATATTTTCACATAGAGAAATATGTATTTGTATTTCTAGAAATCATGATATGCCTATATACTTTTTTATTTAATTTTTTGAATGTGTATTAATGTTAGAATTTATACATATATCTTTGCACATACTTGTAGATAGATATATATATATTTGCTGTCATAATCCTGTTCAAAAGGATCGCTGTGTCAAAACAGTATTTTTGAAGCAAAAAAACTGAGAATTTGCATATCTAATTTGCATATCTTACCCACAATTCTCTTGTGCATTGGAAACATTGTATATTAAGAATTTCTGGGGAAAAGCAAGCGGGGATACTTGCCTAGATGTGCTAATTTCCTATGCAAATATTTACATTGATTTATATGTATGTATGTATATATATATATATATATATATATATATATATATATATATATATATATATATATATATATATGTATATGTGTGTGCTATGTCATATATCTTTTTCAAACATATTTGTGCCTAAATTCCTTTTTTTTTTCTAAACAATGTTGTCTTTAATATCTTATGCCTTTACCGATAAGAAGTTGTTAAAAACTTTACTAGTTTGCGGGTTTTTTAGGAGTTTGAGTATTGCATCAAATTTGGAGCAATATTACTTGCGTTAAACATGGTGAAAATATATTTATCCAAAAGAAGGAAGTTTACAATATGAATGTATTTAATTCATTTGTATACCTATATCTACAAGTGTACGAAATTTGAAGCAATACTTTGCACCAAATTTAAAGCGATAATATTGTCCCCTTGATTTGTAATGAGTTGATGTAACATAATCGATTAGTAGGGTAACATACCCCTATTTTATTTGATTTAGTAATAAGGGCTAAATAAAATGAACTTAAAAGGACATGAAACACATATTTTTTTATTTCGATTTAGAAAGAGTATACAATTTTTAGAAATAGCAATGCACATGTATAAGCCAATCACATGAGTCATCTATGTGCAACCATCAATCTGCAGCTATATAGTTAATTTACATATGCTTTTTATCAAATCATAGCAGAAAAATGAAGATAAATCTAATATATATACAACAAAAGAAACATTTACAACATTGCATGCTAATTATACTTCATTCAACATACATTTTATTTTTCTGTCCCTTGAAGATAATACTTAAAGGGACATTAAACACTAAATACATGCTAGATAGAATGATGCATTCAAATAAAATATTAGTCCATGAGTAACATGTAGATGTATTTTTTAAAGTTTCATTAGTTGTTTAAAAAGTGACAAAATAAGTGTAAAGTTTTAGTGTCTATAAAACACTGGGAGCTGCCATGTTGTAACTTGTGTTACCTTCTCTGCTGTGGCCAATTAGGGACAGTTATAAATAGGTCATTAGAGTGTGCAGCCAATGGTTGTGCTGGATTTAACAGTGTTCTGCATTTCCATTTCTAACAGGAACTGAAAAGCTCACAATTTCAGAATGGAATTACAGGCAAAGAGAACAAAATAAATAATGAAAGTATATTGCAGAGCTGTTTTATATATACAATTTATCATTTTATATTACCATCTCAAAGTGTTTAATGTCCCTTTAAATGAATACTGGTAAACTATGTATTTTTCATATTTTTTTATTGTAAACATATTAAAAATATTTTGTTTAAAACTGAAACATAAAAACAGTAAAAAAAAATAGAACAACCAGGTTTTTTAAAAATACAAATTAAATAAAACCCCCAAGTACGTCCCTGATGTTATTATTTGCACAACAGAAAAAAGAGAGAGTTGGGATAGCGCTATGACTAGCTTAGAGATGAAAGGGGGCAAGAATAAATACTCCACTATATAGTGTAAATATATATATGCTAAATAAATATATAAAAAATGCTAAATATATATATAAAAAAGGGGAATGAAATGTATTAATTGGATGAAATGAGAAATTTATACTAAATGATAAAAAATGAGTGAAATAATTCAAATGAACGATGACAAAGGCCCAAACATATAGCTGGGGATATATGAATCAAAGTAAAAATTCAAGTGCTTTTAGCATTAATAGGTGATCAACACCGTAAAGGAACCACTAAGGTCAGTGAAGCGTGCTTATTACCAATGAAGCGTATATATTACAAGGAGGTCTAAAGTATCAAATAAATTTAATTTATTTAAATAACAATTAATTGAAATATTCAAAGTTATATGAATAAACTGATCTTAGATAAAAAGAAGATGCCGGCATCAAAATAAAACCCAAATTTTAGATAATAACCATGATATATAAAATGTAAGAAAGTGCATATATAATTAGGCTAAAATGTAACTGAATTAATGGACAAGGCTAAAATGTAACAGAATCTATAAACCAAGTACTTAACAATTATAACAAATGGATACCGTATCTTGTATATTGTGAACCTGTGTCCTTTTAATATCGCAACAGTGTCTTTTCACAATTTGGACATTTCCTGTGAATCAAAAGTGGCAGATAAAACCTGATTTGTAAAGGTGAGATCCACTCCGTGAATCTGCGTTTTTTAAAACGCTATCCAGCAGATTGAATAGCTCTTTAGTATTCCCCGCAAGCGGTTAGGGTAGTGAACCTCTCTGTGTTGGTATCAGCAATCCACGAAGCGGTTAGAGCAATTGGTAAAAGCAGCAATCCTCTCTGTGTTAGCAACAGATCCGGGTTAGAGTTCAGGAGTGATTCCTTTCATTTCCAATTGCATTTCCAAAGGCTTTGCAATAAACAGGTGAGCAAAGTATGTATGTCACAGAAGGTGGGTTTGTAACAGTAGGTCCTGGGACAGGAATTACACATACAGAGACAGCTCAGTGTATTTTTATGACTGCTCAATGTACCTGTCCTATCCACTGACGTGACCACACCAGGGTAGCAATAGTACGTTACAAAAAGTAGGCAAATTCTACGCATTTCAGCCGCCAGGGGCCTTTATCAAAATGCCTACTAGATGTGTCTAACAATTTAAATAGCCCACGTTCTCTTTTCATTGGATAATACCCAGCCTATCAGATCTCTCAAAATGGTGGGTGCGATACAATATGTAAAAACAAAATATACAATTCTACTATTAGCCCTGCTAACAATTTAACATATAAAATATTGTTCACATTAAATTAATACATAAAATCAATTTTATTCAATTTATTCATTTGATACATCAAATCTCAGCTCCATTTGCTTCACTGGAGATAGAGATCGCTCCACAGGAATCAATCGCCCAAAAACCATATAGCAGTTGATTCAAATGAAATTCATATATGTTAACTGTTTTGTATACATTGATTTTAGCAGATTTTAATACAATAATAGTATTGAAGTTTGGGCTGGTTTTTTAAGGTGATATTTAACCGCTTATTCAAAAGGAATGTTAAGGTGCCTGAAAACATAGAAACATAGAAACATAGATATTGACGGCAGATAAGAGCCATAGGCCCAGCAAGTCTGCCGACATTACCTAACAGTATAAACTTATCTAGTTCGTAGGATAGTCTTATGCTTGTCCCATGCATTTTTAAAGTCCCCCACAGTGTTTGTTGCTACTAAAGACACTGTTGCGATATTAAAAGGACACAGGTTCACAATACACAAGATACGGTATCCATTTGTTATAATTGTTGGGTACTTGGTTTATAGATTCTGTTACATTTTAGTCTTGTCCATGAATTCAGTTACATTTTAGCCTAATTATATATGCACTTTCTTACATTTTATATATCATGGTTATTATCTAAAATTTGGTTTTTATTTTGATGCCGGCATCTTCTTTTTATCTTATTTCAGTTTATTCATATAACTTTGAATATTTCAATTAATTGTTATTTAAATAAATTCAATTTATTTGATACTTTAGACCTCCTTGTAATATATACACTTCATTGGTAATAAGCACGCTTCACTGACCTTAGTGGTTCCTTTACGGTGTTGATCACCTATTAATGCTAAAAGCACTTGAATTTTTACGTTGATTCATATATCCCCAGCTATATGTTTCGGCCTTTCTCATCATTCATTTTAATTATTTCATTCATTTTTTATCATTTAGTATAAATTTCTCATTTCATCCAATTAATATATTTCATTCAATCCCCTTTTTTATATATATATATATATATATATATAGCATTTTTTTTATATATTTATTTAGCATTTATATATTTACACTATATAGTGGAGTATTTATTCTTGCCCCCTTTCATCTCTAAACTAGTCATAGCGCTATCCCAACTCTCTCTTTTTTCTGTTTTGCAATAGGTAAACCCTTGAGGTTGGTTTACCTAATCTGGGATCAGCTTAATAGAGACAGAGTGTTGTATCTTACTATCACCCTTCACATCCACTGTTATTATTTGCACAGCAACATATTGTATGGCCTCAGATAGTTGGCCAACCAATTCTATTGACCTCGCATTCTATTGGCTGATCCGAACAGCCAATAGAATGTGAGGTCAATCCGATTGGCTGATTGGATCAGCCAATCGGATTGAACTTCAATCTGATTGGCTGATTCAATCAGCCAATCAGATTTTTCTTACCTTAATTCCGATTGGCTGATAGAATCCTATCAGCCAATCGGAATTCGAGGGACGCCATCTTGGATGACGTCCCTTAAAGGAACCATCATTCGTCGTTAGTCCGTCGGTTGAAGAGGATGGCTCCGCGTTGGCTCGCTGGAAGATACCTCCGCTCCGCTCCAGATGGATGAAGATAGAAGACCCCGCTTGGATGAAGACTTCTACCGGATGGAGGACCTCTTCTTGCCCCGCTTGGATGAAGACTTCTACTTGATGGAGGACATCTTGTTGCTCCTCTTGGATGAAGGGGGGGCTTGGGTGGGTTAGAGTAGGGGTATGTGGGTGGTGGGTTTTAATGTTGGGTGGGGGGTATTGCATTTTTATTTACAGGTAAAAGCTGATTACTTTGGGGCAATGCCCCGCAAAAGGCCCTTTTAAGGGCTGGTAAAAGAGCTGGTTACTTTTTAATTTAGAATAGGGTAGGGCATTTTATTATTTTGGGGGGCTTTTTTATTTTATTAGGGGGCTTAGATTAGGTGTAATTAGTTTAAACTTCTTGTAATTTTTTTTATTATCTGTAATTTAGTGGGGGGTTTTTGTATTATATATTAGTTTATTTAATTGTATTTTAGTTTAGCTAATTGTAGGTAATTAATGTAATTAATTTATTGATAGTGTAGTGTTAGGTTTAATTGTAACTTAGGTTAGGAATTATTTTACAGGTAATTTTGTAATTATTTTAACTAGGTAGCTATTAAATAGTTATTAACTATTTAATAGCTATTGTACCTAGTTAAAATAAATACAAACTTGCCTGTAAAATAAAAATAAACCCTAAAATAGCTACAATGTAATTATTAGTTATATTGTATATATATTATATATATTAGGATTTATTTTATAGGTAAGTATTTAGTTTTAAATATGAATAATTTATTTATTTATAGTAAATTTAGTTTGTTTTATTTAAATGATATTTAAGTTAGGGGTGTTAGGGTTAGGGTTAGACTTAGGTTTAAGAGGTTAATACATTTATTATAGTAGCGGCGACGTTGCAGCCAGGAGATTAGGGGTTAAAATTTGTAGGTAGGTGGCAGTGATGTTAGGGAGGCAGATTAGGGGTTAATACAATTTATTATAGTGTTTGCGAGGCGGGAGTACGATGGTTTAGGGGTTAATACATTTATTATAGTGGCGGCGAGGTCCGGTCAGCAGATTAGGGGTTAATAAGTGTAGGTAGGTGGCGGCGACGGTTGGGGGGGCAGATTAGCGGGTAATAAATATAATATAGGTGTGGGCGATGTTAGGGGCAGTAGATTAGGGGTTCATAGCTATAATGTAGGTTGCAGCGGTGTCCGGAGTGGCAGATTAGGGGTTAATAATATAATGCAGGTGTCAGCGATAGCGGGGGAATCAGATTAGGGGTTAATAAGTGTAAGGTTAGGGGTGTTTAGACTCGGGGTTCATGTTAGGGTGTTAGGTGTAGACTTAGAGAATATTTTCCCATAGGAAACAATGGGGCTGCGTTAGGAGCTGAACGCTACTTTTTTGCAGGTGTTAGATTTTTTTTAGCCAGCTCAGCCCCATTGTTTCCTATGGGGATATTGTGCACGAGCACGTTTTTCCAGCTTACCGCTACCGTAGGCAACGCTGGTATTGAGGGTTGAAGTGGAGCTAAATTATGCTCCACGCTCCCTTTTTTGAGGCTAACGCAGCCATTCAGACAACTCTAAATACCAGCGTTGTCTTAAGGGTGCGCTGGAAAAAAAAGCCTTGTTAGCACCGCGGTTCTTTACCGACAAAACTCTAAATCTAGGCGTATGTATCTTAAATTTTGATTGGCTTTCATTAATCATGTGATTATTCCTATTTCTATGGCAACCATATTGTAAATATTTTTAATCTTTGCAATATTATCAGTGTCACCAATGACACCCCATATGAGATTTATATATTTTAATAATATATCTGCCGCACCAGATTGTGTGTTTTTTTTAGGAGGTTAGATTGTGCATTTAGAAGTTTATAAATAAGTAAAATAATTCTTATTAACATTTACAAACATGATTTAGAGTATGCTATATTATTTAACTTTATAGTTGACTTTTATTATCTAAAATGCTTCATTCTCTTGCTATCCTTTGATGAAAATGTAATGACCAATTCTATGGTAACCAATATAATGTAAGAATATAATAGTACAAATCTTTCAACATATAATATTATATGCTTCAACAATGACACACTTTTTTTTCCCCACATCTAATATTATGTGCGTCAACAATGACAATTATTTTGTTTTAAAAATATATCTACGGGGGGCAGAGCCAACTGCCGAACTAGCTGGACGTGTCTCAGTGCAGCTCCCAATTCCAGAATCCTAAATTAGGGGTCTTTTCACATATTACAACTACTTTTTGATCAGCATCTATGTGGAGAGACCCAAGAACTGCCATATTACCGATATGAGATTTTTAAGGAACCGGAGAGACTGCACCGAGGCATCACTACTGTCCTACCCTATAGTGACGATGTGAATGAGGTGACCATAAAACTGAGCCAACGTTTTGCACATGAGGGTCTACAAACAGTGCAGATGGGCATATTTTGGTAAGACTTTGGATGTACCAACACGCCAGAGAGCATAACTGCCTCACTAGCTTCACAAGAAGGGAGACGCCATTTTGAGGATAACACGTTTTATCAATAGACTCTCAGTCACCCAGTTAGCTTAAGAGAAGCTGAAAACATATCCCTTCTCAACACCTTCTATTACGCTCTCAACATGGGGATTGCTTCTTATTTCCTAGAGGAGCTACGAACCCTGCTGGAGAGGTATCATGCTGCCTTAGCAGGCAAGTTGTACGCATCGCCTAATAGCCGAGGCACAAGTCACTTCCAGCAACCTGATTTAAGTGAGCCCATCTTGATCGAAAGGGCTGGGGGTGGCGCTTTGGGGCCCCAGTGCTTGCCCCCTGCCATTAACATTTAATGATGAAGTGACGGCCAGAAGAGCAGATAAAGTTATCAACAGCTTTAAAACTATGCATCCAGCTAGCGCAACCACATCTGAAGCAATCAGTTTAACCATGTTGCATGGACAGGAGCATGCTGACTATAGTCTACAAGTGATTCCTTCTCAGAAATATGACCATAGCTCTGGAAATATAAATCTGCACATCACACACCCTTCTACAGCAGCAGTGAACCCATATGTTATCTTCCACGCTTCGGCGTATGCCTTGCTAGCTCCATTACAAATACATGTAACTTTCTATGAAATCTCTCCCTTTTTGAGAAGATGGGACCCCGGTGGGCAAGAAGGAACATGGCTGCAAGCGACATACCTCACACTGCTTGCGCAGCAGTTAAAGTCTCCCCACTGTTCAGACCCACGGTCACTTATTTGGGACACCAGTGATTCCTCGCAGCAATTGCCTAACACATACACGGGACTCAAAGTGTGGAGAGAGGGAATAGGGTGAGGCGATACTTTTCCTAAACACCCATGATCTCACAAAAACTGAGACCTTCCATTGCACCCTTTTACTATTGGGAACTTTTGATGAGGACCTGGCGGTCTGAAGCTTTAAGCCCATAATTGTACTGAGGATTTAATGTTTTAGATGATGTTTATCTTTAATGTTTACCTTAACTATTCTGTTAGTCTACTGCCTGAAACTGATAGTGAGGATCATAATATGTTGCTTTGTTTATAGATATTTTTTACCCCATTTAATGCAATCATAATATAGTTATATTAGCTTTGTTCGCTACTCATACTTGTTCTGCACTGTATGATGTTGGAGATGGAGCGACTTGCATGTACGATCTACATCCATTTTTGGATTATATATTTATTTTAAGCCCTAACTTTCTATGGATAAGTAGCAGGCACGGTAGTTAAAACAACATAATCTACTATAAGGTATATACCTCCTTTAGAAGTGCTGCATTCCACGGAAAGACACAAGTAAAAATCTATTATATTGTGCAGCTGTTAGGTGGTGTTGAAACACGAGTTGATAGCCTGCATTTTAAGTATAGTTTGTCATTTTAGGTCCGTGCTAGTTCTCCCCTGAAGTGTCTAGCTACAATGCTGTTCTTGCGGTAATCATAGGCAGACATATATTAGAATGTTTTCAATGCAGACTTTATATTCTTGTTGTTAAAGCAGCTATACCATGGAGAAAATAGTTTATAGACTGAACTTATAGAGCCAGCGTTTATTTGAATGCTAGAGATATTTCTTTTTTTTTCCATATACTGCTCATATCCTGCCTAGCCCACTAGATGGCAGCATGCATACATAGGAACACTTAGTATTGCTTAAAGGGACACTGAACCCAAATTTTTTCTTTTGTTATTCAGAAAGAGCATGCAATTTTAAGCAACTTTCTAATTTACTCCTATCAATTTTTCTTTGGTCTCTTGCTATCATTATTTGAAAAAGAAGGCATCTAAGCTTTTTTTTGTTTCAGTACTCTGGACAGCACTTTTTTATTGGTGGATTAATTTATCCACCAATCAGCAAGGACAACCCAGGTTGTTCACAAAAATGGGCCGGCATCTAAACTTACATTCTTGCATTTCAAATAAAGATACCAAGATAATGAAGAAAATTCAATAATAGGAGTAAATTAGAAAGTTGCTTAAAATTTCATGCTCTATCTGAATCACGAAAGAACATTTTTGGGTACAGTGTCCCTTTAAGATAGATATAAGGACGATATTAACTTCCTCCAGCTTCCTGAATCACATCTGGCTGCTATACCTATGAGCATCTGTTATAGTAGGTTGTTTTTGTATTTTATAATGCAACTCTATATTCAACTATATTTACAAGTCACATGTGAGGTTCTAAAGACTAAGATAATATAGGGTATGTTGATGTTTTCTTTTCTTTTTTTACCCATGCCCTAAAGATGTTGTGCTTGTGTTTCATACACTACTAACACTTATTTGTCAGTGAGACAAAGTTATTTATAACAATAGTGCACTAATCTGATGTGACATTGTATTTTTTTTTTTATTTTTTTTTGCTGGTTGTCTTTTTTCTTTCTCATAATGCTGCATTCTGTTTACTTTGTCACTCTATATCTGAATCTATACAAACTGTGTGGCTATGGAATTAAGCTTAATACTTATGTTGCTCCAATGATAATCTACATTTTTTTCATATTCCCCCCCACTCATCACCACACTTTTGCTTGTGTAATTATGCTCAGTGTTTCAGTGCGGTTTCTCTAAAAATATATGAATAAAATATTTCTCCTTCCACCCCTTTACACAGAGATTCTTAACTACCATCTCCGCCCCCCCCCATATAATAAACCTCCTTGATAAGGAGGGCTACATATGCAGCTTTCCTTGGCTATGCCGCAACCTTAAATACCCCCCTAGTACTTACTTCTACATAATCCCACAGTATTGACTCTATCTACTTTACTCAGGTCAGCAGGACTGATTAACATCATTTGTCAGATGAGTCGTTCATTATTCTGATTGCACAAAAAAACAAAAGAGGTTCTAGTCTTCTGCATAGCATTGTCTATGATGTGAATTTTATATATCAATATGGCAGTAGTCAAGTGGAAATGTATCATTTATGTTTGTTATTTCACATATGTTGTACTGTTCTCGCACAACCTCAATAAAAATAATAATTAAAAAAAAAATATATATATATATCTCTACTTTAGCAATTATTCAAGTATAGAGTGATGTGATTGGTGATTTGTTGGAAATACATATATTACATTCGAATTGGATAATTTAAATTATCACATGATTGGCCATTTCCCAATAAAAAGTGCTTGAAAATGCTCTAGATTATGGGTTGTTTGAGAGGTTTGATTGTGCATTTAGTAAGTAGCTTGTGCGTCATATTTGTAGATTATTATATTTAATCATATTTTTGTTATGGCATCTGCTGAGTCTGGTAAGACAAAATCAGGTCAAAATATACAATTTAATTTTAAACAAAACCAGGTTCTTGTAACTCTGGTTCTGGAGTATTATGATTTTTTGTATGGTGCAAAAGCCCAGAAGACCACTTCGTCCAATACGAATGAAATTTGGAGAAAAATAGCAGACAATGTTTCTGTCTAGGGAGCTCATGCTAAATCGGTGGATCATTGCAAAAACCGCTTATCGGACATAAAGAGGATTCTGAAGGCCAGGGAGAAGAAGTCGCCACGTACTACAGGTGGTGGCGGTGCAAATGTCGTCGAGCTTGCTTCTTATGAAAATATGCTCATGGAGAAGTTGGGATAGAATATGATGCAGGGTCTGGATGAGGTTGGACACGATACCGATGAGTTGGCAGGTATTACACTTGTATTACATCATGCATTATTCATGTTGCAAATATTGTGAAGTGTAAATAATGTTTGTCTTTTTTTTTAACATTATTATATTAAACCTCCAACCTCTTCCATATACAAAATCAAGAAAACACCTGAATGTTCTAAATGTGCTCCCTTAAAGCGACAGTGAATGCCATAATCTTTCATTTGTCTTTCTCAAGAAAATCACAGTATTAAACAACACTCTTAAATTACATTGATTTGAGAATGTGTGATTGCATAGTAGTTTAACCTCTTCAAACACCCCCCTTCTTAAAGATATATTTCTGTATTTGAAATATTGAAACAAACATTATTAATATGTAGGAGCAAACAATAGCAGGTGTGCCATAGTTAATCTTGTGCTGAAGCATGTAAAGGGTTAATCACTCTTAGGGCACAATGTAAGTTTAGAAGAGACAAGGGTGTGGTGAAAAAACAATTAAAGGGGCGTGTAACACAAAGGATTTATTTCACTATTTTGATTAAGGATACTATTTTACAAAATTTCTCTACAGAATTCTAGTATCAATTCTGCTTAAAGGGACATTAAACACAAATTGTTTCTTTCATGATTCAGATGGAGAATACAATTTTTAACAACATTAACATTTAATTATACTATCTAATTCGATTCATATTTTCGATATATTTTATTGGAGGAATAAGAATGCACATGGGTGAGCCAATCACACGAGGCATCTATGTGCAGCCACCAATCAGCAGATTTTGATCCTATCTAGATATGCTTTGAAGGTAAGGATATCAAGAGAATGAAGCAAATTAGATATTTGAAGTAAATTATAAACATTATTAAAATTGCATGCTCTATGTATATCATAAAAGAAGTGAAGGGTTTAATCTCCCTACCATTACCTTGTTATCTTTTGATAACAAATCTGTGCAGGCAACAACCATCTAATACCTCCCACTAATGTTGGATATGTGCATATTTCTATTTCAAAAGGACATACCAAGAGAACAAATCACAATTGTAAATTGAACTGAATTTAAAGGTGTATTAAACTCACATTCCCTATCTGAATCATGCAAGTTTCATTTTAACTTTAATATCCCTTTAATCGTTCCCTTGAAATTGCATGTGTTTATAATATTTGTATTTCACATTTACAATAGATACAGAACGGTGTCATCAACTCTCCGAGGAGCTAACAATTGCTGTGAGAGAGATCCAGGAAAGTCTCTATGAGGAATCAGGGGAGTTCATTGGAGACATCCTGTATCAAGAAGCCGATGAGCAGGAAAGCTCTCAGGAAACTTCAGCTCCATCTGCTCTTGTCCCTGCTGCCCATGCCCATGCTGCTCCTGCACCAGCTGCACATGCCCCAGCTGCCCCTGACTCTGCTGCTGCCCCTAGCCCTGCTGCTGCTGCCCCTGCACATCTGATTGCACCATAAGATGCAGCAATGAAGGAGATGGTCAATCTGTGGAGGCAGTACAGGGCTAATCAAGAGGAGTTGATTAAGGCATTGGGAGTATATATCCAACAACAGGGGCATAATTTTGAGATGGACATTAAATTACATAGGAACAGATTAGCTTTAGATAGGGGGAGATTATTACTACACTGGGAAAAAATAGAATTAGAAATGGAGAGGTTAGCTATAGACAGGTGCAGGGTAGCTATAGAGCAGAGGGAGTTGGAGCATAGGGAGAGGGCAGATGAGGACAATAGAAATTTTAATAGAAATCTATTTATATTGATCCATGGGGACCCTGAGTGAATTGAGGGAGAGATCACCTCTGCAATCTCCCCCTGCCTCTAAAGGTAAAGAATATCAGTCTCCCTAATTAAAATTGCTAAAAAAACAATTGTCACTAGGTTAAATCCTCCTCTTTTTTTTTTTTTTTTTTTTTTTTTGGGAGGAATCTATTTCCTCATATATTATTTTTTCACACTTGCACTACACTTTAATTTTTTGTTGCTTTGTTTCTCTTTGCACATATATGGGTTTATATATATATATATATATATATATATATATATATATTGATATTGATGTTGATATTCTTATTTATTTGTAGATAATTGTATTCTCACAAATCCACTGTGTTATTTATTTTCATATATTTATCCAGTGTGTGTATATGGATAAGTATCTTGGTATTAGTAAGACTAGATCTCCAGCCATGCCCCCTAAAAAAGGTACAAAAACCCGAAACAGTTTAGAAAATTCTGAAGAAGAGTAACAGAAAATTTATACCCAACTTACTCAAGTATTGACACCAATATCTTGGTTAAACAAATTTCAGATATCTTTATTCCTCAATTTGACGGTATGAAAAAAGAGTTCTCCCTACTCTCCAATGAGTTAAAACAAATTGCTAACAGGTTTACTGAGGCGGAAAACCGAATTTCTAATATAGATGACATACAATATGCCCGACAGGCCACTATTGACACTCAAGCTAAAAGTATACAAGTTATACAAACTTGTTTATCTGAATTAGAAGATAGGTCCCGCAGAAATAATCTGAAAGTAGTGGGGCTTATGGAATCCTTAGAAAATACAGATCTTATGAAGTTTGCCTCCACAACCCTCCCACAAGCACTAGGCATCCCAACGGAAATCCTCCCTTTACTAGTAGAAAGAGTTTATAGAATTGGCCTTATTAAACACCAAGATCAAAAACCAAATCAATAATGATTAAGTACCTGAATTTTCAGGACAAATTTAAAATCCTGACTTATTATAGGAAACAAATTCCCTTTGAATATAATAAAGAGCGTATCATGATATTCCAAGATTTTTCAGCAGAAACATCTAGTAAGAGGCTGGAGTTTGCCCCATATTGTACACAGCTGATCAATCTTGGAGTACAGGCTACTCTCCTGTACCCTGCAAAATTAAAAATACTTCATGACTCTAAAACCCTAATCCTTGATAAAATAGAGGACGTTACAAGTTTTGATGACAAAGTTAAAATATGAAACCTCCCCTAACAGCTTACATAAATAGAGAACTAAGATTTATGATGGTACATCGAGACAAGGGCTGGTTCATTCTTTCTTTTTTTAAAGATGTTGTGTGTTATCTGTGGGTTTTTTTTGTGTTTTTTGTGGGATTCTTTTGTTTCTACCATCTTATATACTAAATGTTAGATAAGCTAAACATACTATTCTGGAATGTGGGTAGATTTAACTCTCCAGCTAAGAGAAAAAGGGCGGTTCATTACCTTAAAAGTTTTAGCCCAGATGTAGCTTTCTTACAAAAGACGCATCTAAATAGTTCAGAATCAGAAAATTAAGATTTAATTAGATTGGGGAAGTAATTTATTCATCAGCAGTAAATAAAAGAGAGGAGGGGAAATACTAATTAAAAAAAGTTAGACTACACCATTTTATCCCATGTCAAAGATCCAGATGGAAGGTTTTTAATTCTAGAGAAGTTCAGGGTTCCCCCTTCATTCTGTGTAATATTTACGCTCCCAATGAGCTTCAACCAAGCTTTTGGGAAAACTTATATGCCAAACTTATTAGATATGTGGATGCTCAATTTATATTAGGAGATTTTAATATGACCTTTAATTGTTACCTAGATAGGCTTAATGCTAAAAAACATAGAAGATATAAGAAGGAAGCTAAAGTGCTTTCTAGTTTTGCTAAAAATCTTAATCTAAATGATATATGGAGGGTGCAAAACCCAGATTCTCGTGATTATACGTGTGAATCCAAGGCTTACAAATCTTTATCTAGGATCGATATGTTCCTTATTAGTGAAGCTTTGCTGTGATTAGATATTATTACTGATATAAAAAAGATCCTTATTTCGGATCATGCTGTTGTCTCCCTGTCGATTTCAATTTCCCCCTATGGAAAGAAAAAAATTGGGAAGTTCTTTTTTCCTTCATATTTATATCAAAATATTAAATTTAGGAATTGGTTAATAAATAAATGGGGGGAATTTAAAAATATTAAGAAAGAATATATTCCCAAAGTAGAAATATTCTGGGAAACCGCAAAGGCTTTCTTGAGGGGAGAAATTAGGGCTTATATGATAAGGAGAAGAAAAGAAATAGAGAAAAAAGAGCTACAAGTATCTAATAATCTTAAGAAGAAATATATGGAATATATTAAGAAACCTGATAAAGATCACTGTTTTATGAGCTGCTTATTCTATTTTCATTATTTTATATGTCTAACCAAACTTTTCCTTTTCTTTTACTGAACTCTTCTCTGAAACTGCAGATATATTACTTCTGTATTTTTCAGCAATTCACTTATAACCTAATAAGCTACATATCTGCATTTCTCTAACAACTTGCGTCTAACCTAATAAGTTACACAAGCATATAACTTTGTTTTGGCTTTTTCTCATAGATTGTTTTCTAAATATCTTAAAATCAAGGCCTCTTTGTCTAGTATTATTTTTCCAACCCAATTAGTATCTGGCCAAATTCCAAGAAAGCATATCTTACTAATTCTAACATAGAGAACCAGTTTTTTTTTTAACAACCACTAACCACATGAGATTTATTGGCCAATTATTATCAGCCAATTAGCTCTCTGCTTTGTAAGTTACTGTAATAGTATACAAATGCATGTATATGAAAATGAGTTAGTCTTGCGCTGCTGTGTTTTGTGCTGGGACACTGTTGCAACAGTGTAATAAAGATTACCTCTCCTGAGGTGAGCCTTTGTTTGATAAATATCTGGTCTGGACCTCTTTATTACTGCACCTGAGACGAGCTCACTCACGACAGTAACTTGGCAACTCTGGTGGGACATGCTTCAGGTAGACCTTCCATGCCTCCCTGGCTGGTAACCTACATCTGCGCGCACCCATTTGATTCAGGTCTATAGCTTACCTGTGGGAGGTTTTGTCTTGTTGGCCAGGGAGTCCCGGGGGCAATAAGGGAGTACATCCTGAGGAACAGACCACAAATCTACCCCTTAGACCGGTCTGTTAGTGTCTCCTTGTCTTTTGTGTTCATGTACGTGTAATATATGTTGTGGGTCTTTTACCCTGTTTTTGTTTTATATACTGGATCACTATTAAATTCAGTAGGACATCTGTCGGGCAGTTAAACACCATTAGGGTGCCAGCCCACTATAAAATAAAGTTTCAGGTGATAGGGATTTTTACAGAGCCAGAAATAGTGATCCAAGACATAGCCGGCTAGATTTAGAGTTCGGCGGTAGATGGGCTGTTAACGCCACGCGTGTTTTATGTCTAACGCACGGCATTGTTTGACTCCGGTATTTAGAGTTAATATAAGACCATCTAACGATGCTCCTAACGCGTGTATGTCACACGCGTAATCCTGCCCGCGTTAGACAGTCTCCCATAGAGATCAATGGGAAAGGCAAAAAATAGCTTTTTTCACCTAACACTCGATCTCGCGAGAAATACGCACAGCTCGGTCATATGACGCATACCACATCATGCACAACAATAACACGCCGCAAATGTCACAACATCAATCAATCAACAAAGCACACAAGCATTACACATTCACAAGCGGGGGAAGTTTTAATACTATTTATACGGGGAATACGCATATACTTTAAGATGCGGAAAATCGCACAATAACAACAAGGATTAAAAAATATATACATACACTAAAAAAAAAATCGCATTCAATATCATTATATATTATGAAAAACATACATATACAACACTTCACGAAGAACACACCATCGCAAATTCACATTTAAAAAGAATACTATTGGACAATGTTAGAGAAAACGACCACTATGACATCATCGCATTCTACACATTCCACAAATACCAACTCAAAATGAGCATGCGCAAATTAACACACCTAATACACATTGCAATAATATTAATTGCTAATAAAGCACACCTGAACACTAATTACAATGGAAATTGGGACATCATTAAACATTTACACAGGGTATATAAGCACCACACAAGCAGGGCTTCTTTGACTGTGTTGCTGGTGGGTCTTTGGAGATTTAAGAATAGAGATTTTGCGATTTTTTGAGAGTGAGTTAGTGTTAGTGTGAGAGAGTCAGTTGGTAGTGTTAGCGTGAGAGAGTCAGTTGGTAGTGTTAGCGTGAGATAGTCAGTTGGTAGTGTTAGCGTGAGAGAGTGAGTGAGTTAGTGGGAGTTAGCGGGAGTGGGAGAGAGTCTGTTAGTGGGAGCGTGAGTGAGTTAGTGGGAGTTATTAGTGATAGTTGTTAGTGTGAGCGTCAGTTAGTGGTAGTTAGTGAGCGTTAGTGGGAGTGTTTGTTATTGAGAATTAGAAGTAGTGTTAGTTAGCGAGCGAGTGATTTATCTGTACACTTAACACATTTACACGCAAACACATTCAATACATACATACACTTATCAATAACACTACATACACTCCATACCCCCTACCCCCTCATACTACACTCCATACCCCATTCCTTGTAGTCCCATTCCCTTTCATCCCATTTACTCTTATCCCATACCCCATACCCATCCCATACCCATCCCCTAGTTACATTTAGTTTACATATCCTCCTTTTAGTCTTATTCTTTTCCTTTATTTAAATACTCCTTACCCTCTTTGTTTTTTTTTACATCCCTCACACTTTAAGCACCTTTTTTGTCTTTTTAGTTCTTTATTTTGACCCCCTTTCATTTCATCACACTCACTTTTTTTTGATTATTTGGGGTTTAGTTTAGGGAGGAGATGGAGGCCAGGCAGGGGACAGGTAGAGGGAGGGGGAGAGGAACAGGGCAGGAAGGGGGGCAGGAAGGGGGGCAGGAAGCGGGGGTGGAAGCGGTGGGTGGACCCAGCCACTTGGTTCAAGATGACCAAGTGGCTGGGCCCAGTGGCGGTCAGAGTAGGGCTTCACAGTCCGGGAAACAGAGGGCATCGTCACAGGGGAAGGCCAAGGCGACTAGGGAGGCGAGGTTTACGATGGAGGAGAAGGAGGCCCTCGTAGAGGCCTATATGGCCAGGTATAGGATGCTGCAGCACCAGAAGACTACCCCGACTGACAGGAGGAGGCTCTGGAACGAGATTCGGAATGCAGTCAATGCAGTGGGTTGCCGGAACCGGGATATGGATTCCATCAAACATCGGTACCGGGACTGTAAACTTGAACTTAAAAAAAAGTTAAGCCTGGAGGCCCGACATGCCGCAGGGACCGGTGGCGGCCCTGCCCTTGAAATGGAGTACTGCAGATGGGAGGAAATGTTGCGGCCCAGCATCTCCGAGGTGGAAGTAGTCGGTATCGGAGGAATCGATACCGGGAACCTGCCACTCTCATCTGACGGTAAGCTCATTGAACAATAATTTCACATACGAATGTATTTCAATGGACACTATACGCAAACATTTACTTTCATGATTGAGGTAGCGAATACAATTTGACAAAACATTCAAATGTACTTATATTACATAATTTGATTCATTCTTGAGATATATTTTAATGAAGAAATAGCCATGCACACGGTGAAACAATCACAGGAGGCAGCTATATTCAGCTAACAATCAGAATCTTATAAACATATTTAGATATGCTTTTCAGCAAAGAATATCCAGAGAATGAAGCTAATTAGATAACAAAAGTACATTCGAAAGTTGATACTAAATGTATGCTTCTAAATCATGAAAGATAAAACATTGGGTTTCATGTGTTAAGGATCCGATTAATGCTATTACGCTGTTTACACGCATTCTATTACTTAGCGGTTACATCAGTATCTAGGCTATAGGTTAGGTGTGCATTTAAACAGACTGAAAACAAACGCAAAAACATTCACATTGACCAGATATCACAAACACTGTTTAGAAAAAGCGGAAATCGTATTGATTGTTTGTTAGATTTCAAAGTGGATTAATGATTCTGCATTTGTAATTGTATCGTAAGCTAAGTCATTTAAACCTTTATTTGCAAATATGCTAATATATACATTTCTTTTTTTATTTTTTTTTTAATATACAGAGTCTGGGGACGAGGCAGCACAGCCTCCTGCATCTCCCCGGGATGAGAGTGGTGGTGAGGAATTCCCACTTCGGAGGGAAGAGGCCCCCCGTGACGAACAGCGCACGGGAGATGATCAAGAGGCCCCGGAAGCACAGGAGGATGCCGCTGAAGCCGCGGAACCCGAGGTCCCTCAAAGACCCGCACTCCGCCGTGCACGGGCACCCCGCCGTGCACGGGTTCAACAGGCACAACAAGAAGAAATAGCGGAGGTGCGGGTTCTACTGGAGTACATAGACCAGATGCGTACCTCCCGGATAGAAAACATAGAAGGACGACGCAGAATACTTGATGGGCAGAATCAAATAATTCAAGGCCAAAACGAAATAATCAGTATACTGAATACAATACAAGAAGGACAAACAAGAATGTTCAATCTTCATCAGGAAATGTTCAAATTTTTCCGGGAGGCGCATGCTGGTCTACCTCCTGTTGCTGGGCCTCTTGTTGCTGGGCCTCTTGCTGCTGGGCCATCTCCTCCTGCCGGCCCATCTCATCCTCCTCCTCAGCCATCTACTCCTCCTCCTCTTCAGCCATCTTCTCCTCCTCCTCCTCAGCCATCTTCTCCTCCTCCTCCTCAGCCATCTACTCCTCACCTTGGTCGTCCCAGTACTCTTCCTTCCACTCCTCCCACAACAGCTCCAAGGAGGACTCTTCGGAGTCGGCAGTTGCCTCTCCCAGAGCCTCAGCCCCGTGGGAAGAGGGGAAGGAAGAGGAAGTAAGTATTTTTTTCCATCTTAAATTATTTTTTTTGGGTAATGGATAGGTATGTGATGATGTGGTTTTCATACACTTGTGGACCACACTCTGTATATAATCGACTTCTATGGGACCGGGTCCATGGAGGAAGATTCTTTGCAGAGTGTGGGTTATAAGTGTGTGAAAACCACATCATCACATACCTATCCTTGTTCATGATATTGATTGGTTTCTGTGATGTGATGTCCAAACTGTTTCCCGAATCGCTAACTAAATTACCATAACAATTATCCATGATGGCATATTACTGTTTGAATGCCAATAACACAGCTTAAAGGGACAGTCAGAAAATTATTGATTACAAAGAAAACACTGTATTACGCATTATAAAGTTTGAAACAACAAAACATGGAGAAATACATGTGTGACTTATGTGCTTACCCTTGTATCTATGACTATGAAAAATGACCACTTATTTGTTGTTCTGACATAACAACATTTTAGATATCAATGATCAATACATGGTCAATAATATGCTGTATGAGCACAAGATTTTACATATACAAATGCTATCCAAATGCCCTCTAGTGCTCAAATTGTATAATGATTACAAGCACTCTTCAAGATTTAAGAAATGAGCACACCAACCTCATAGGTTTAGATAGCAAATTTAGATAGCAAATGTTCAATTGTTGAGAAACATTTGATATCCTTGTTATTACAGAATTGACTTTTCGAATAATGTAAAAATATTTTTTTTCGAAACTGTCCCTTTAACAACATTACATATGCTAACACATTTTAAGCTTGTTGCTATATCTACATGTACTTTGTCAAAAAAAATATTTGAAAATCACATTTATATTGACGTGTTAAATAAAGTCTATTTTCTTTAAGAGACATTATTGTGTTAATATTTTATTGTAACTATTTTTATTTTAACAATGAATATGGTTTAAAGTCCTTTTAGGAGTGGGGGGGTGAAATATGCTAACAAAAATATATTTGAAGATTAAACTATGTGGATCTCATACATGATACAAAAAAACAACATTTGCATTCAAGGGACAGTATCCTATATTTTTTACATAACTGTATGTAATAGACACTACTACAAACAACAAGATTAACATATACTGATAGCAATATTAAAAAGCTTCAAACACTTGCAAATAAAATAGGGTTAGCTATATTTTAAATATAGATGAACCACCATTACAACCGTAAAACACAATACCCCATCATTAACATATGAAAAGAACCTTTACACAAACTGGACAAAGCTGGAGATGGTACTCACATGAAACTCATTGGCTTTGCGAGGAGTAAGAAAATTACTTACATTTTCTTACAACACAAGACAAAATAAACCTATTGGTTAAACAATGGACTATCTAACTAGAGACAAAATCAAATATTTTTATTTATAATGTGAGTGTCTAATGAACCTTTCATAAAATATACAACGAAATTACATTTAGAAGAAGTCGGCATCATATATTTAGCATATGATAAATGCATATTGATTACTTTATTCAAACACAATAGCGCATATTTATTAATTAGATATGTTCAACATTAAACACAACATTAATTTTTAAGAAAAATGAACATTGTTGACAAACATATTAAACATGGACTGTAGAGATTTGCACTTGCCTAGAAATATCCTATGCATGAAAACATTTTGCTTTCGTTCGTTGATTCAACCAGACATCCAGCAAAAGAGAATGTGTTGGTCTTTATCAGCTACGGGTCAACAATGTAACATGATGCAAATAATACATATTCGCAAGCTTTTTAAAATTGCATGCAGTCACAAACGTTTTTAACGTGCACAAATATTGCGGGACTACGCAATCCAATCACACGTTTTTTTAACTTTACATGTGCCGTCTTAACATGGCGCTTCCTTGATCACGTAAGAACGCCATCCAATGAAAGGCACATTATTGATCACGTAAGAACGCCCAAAAAAAAAAGGCGCATCCTTGATCGCGTCAAAACGCAATCCAATAAAAGGCATATTCCTGATCACGTAAGAACGTCAGTCAATACAAGGAATCATTGGACAGCCTGGCAGGTGACGTCTTAAGCAACATGGCGCATCCGAGATCGCTGAAAAACCGCAGACAATACAAGGACTCAGTGACATCTTGGCATATCATTAAGAAACGTATTTATATTTTAGGAACTAGTATGTGTGTAGATTGCTATCTAGGAATGTCACCAAATTATGAATCATCTTTTCGGACTTGACTGTCCCTTGAACTATAGCTATGGTGTATATCTTTAACATTTAAAAGATACACATGAGAAATACATATGCCATTGATGTTTTAAGATATCTTTGGATTGTTGTTGAATAACAATAGTTATACATGTATTGATTAAACGTGTCATTTATTCAAGTTTAATTATGGTCAGCCTACCTATAGCCATATATGGGAGGAGATGTATTTTGTTAACATATTAGTTAACTAATATTCATCATCTACATTATTTGTATTACACACAGAGATTGATTTGGTTACACTTTGACAATAATATAGATTTGAAAATGAAATACAGGTGCTGTCAACATTACAATAAGATTGAAATTTGAAAAGATACCAATGGCACTACTAACATATGAGACCTTGATTCCTACAGTTATTCAATAGTTAGTCAGGATGTGGGTGCTGTGTATAAAACCGTATTTAGCAAAGAAAGAGAAAGTATACACTTCTAGCACTCCTAGGTCTAAAAGTAAATTGAATCTAACTGGATGATACAAATTATTCCCTAAGGAATAAATGGAAGGGGAGAAAAACAGATTGCAAATTAAAATATAACTTTTATTGGGTTACGTTTAAAATAGGAATATACTTAAAATCACACTTAAGCACCGATTTTATTGATGTCAGCAAATAAGTACAAGTTAAGGTTATTGCTCCTAGTACTTTAGTGTAAATGTGGGCTAGGGGTAAGGACTGCTATATACTTATATCTGGAGATCTAATACACCAAATTATCTGTGTCCAAAGTTACCAATTCTTATATAAGAATTAAGTATATAATGTATTTTTTATGTCTCCATAATAATATATCTTTCTATGCGAAGTTTGATTAGGATTGGACAGTGGGTGTATAATTTCCAGTATTTCAGCTTGTTTCTAGCTAAGATTATATATACCCCACTTATTATTAGGATTCTGAATAAGATCCTTCACTTGTTCAAATTAACTTCGCTTATATATTAGCAGTTATCTACCTGAAGATTAAAGTGTAGGCTATTCCCTCCACAGTATCAAAAGCTAACTTGCATAAGTGCTTTTAAATTGTATATAAATAATCGAACTGAATTATAATACACTTTATGTTTATTGAAACAATGTATGTCGTTGTTCAACTGAATAGACTTTTATATGTTTGGTTACTCTGCTACAACTGTAGTTCAGGATATGCCTGAGTAATATATTCCACGACTTGTGAGTCATATATAGTTTTTTTGTTATGAATGAACTTCGGTGAAATTTATCTGCTCACAGTTTCTTTTAATACCAGTTTAAGTGGCTCTCTGTGATGCGGCCTTTAAATAATCTTATATGTTTATCTGTTCCTATCATCACAGATTGTCACTGATTTGATTGAGTGCCTGTTTGGATAACTCACAGTGTACCGGTGATTAAATAGTGTAGTTTCGTAGTACACTGAGAAATAGTTGTTCTCAGTGATACCAGAGTTTTTTAGCAGATAGATGTACAGAAATTCCGCTTGTATTGTGAGTCTATGGAATTAAACCTGCTGCTTACGTGATCACGCTGCACTTAATAATCTCACTCAAAGCTAATATAATAGCGCTCTAAATATGCTTTGTGCACTTTGGTTTTATAAGATAGAGCTATCTTACAACAAGCAGTATCGTGATTATATACCCAGAGCAACTCGAAGTAGATTTTATAATATTAGGAGATAGCCCCAAACACAATTCTATTCTTCAGTCTTTGTGTATTATACATATTACAGTTAGCTATTATAGGAGGGATAGCACTTGCAACAATATTCGGTACCAGCACCACATACTAACACATGATCAAATCTGAGCGTCCACCATCCAGTGAAACCGTGGCTGACTACAGTAATTTGCGGTAGCTTAAGGCTGTCTAAAAACACAGGAGCTCCTAGGACTCCTCACCATTACCCTATCGTCCCTAACATGTTTCGCAACTTAACGTTGCTTTTTCAAAGGTGAACGCGCCGCAATATTCGCGGCTTTTTAAGGCCGTTGGAAACACGCCCCCAATAGGCGTGTGTTGTAATTCAGACCAATGATGTGAGATGAGCTCGTGATTGACGTGTAGAGACGCATCTGAATTCTACTGTTAGAGCGGTTTATTTGATTCTAATTGCGAGCTTATTCTTGAATTCGTTCCCAAACCTGATAATAGATAATGATGCAAAAATGGTATAGTAAAAATAGTTAACTTATATGAAATAGTTGTTATTTGCCAAATATGTTAACAGAGGTGGCTAATACTATGTTAACCTCAGTGACTCTGTGCATAGGTTTGTATTGTTATGATATACTCTTTTCAATTGGCTTATCCTGAGATGTTGTTATATTATTTTTATCATATTGATAGGTCTGATAGAGATAGAATCAGATCTGAGATTGTGATCTGTGTGAAGCCTAATCTCCTAAATATGTGGTATGGAGATAACTATAATGTGAAGTGACGTGTTGAATCGTGATGACAAAAGTAGTAAAGAAAAATTGAGATGAAAAAAATTAATGAATAAAAATAGGAAACAGAACATGGAAAAAGAGGGGAAGTGTTTAAATTATAACCTCCAACCTAACTCAAATTAATATGTGCTTAATATTGTGAACATGGGGGATTTATAGATCCCTGAGGGGTGCAATTAATGTGTACTAATAATTTTAATCTTATAGAAGAAATGTGAGAAAAAGAATTGTTAACATAATATGGGTGCGTTGATAAATCATGATAAATATCATGATGAGTGGTGTTGAAGTTAAGGTTACTAAGATTTGCTGTCTACTTTACATAGACAATCTATTTTTACAAAAAAGGAGTAAAATTATTTATTTCATTTAATCCATACGGTTGAACTGAATTCAAAAGAAAGATCCATTTGCTCTCCGCTCTGAGTAGGGCATTCTCTACATTGCCACCCCTTATGCCCAAATGTATTTTCTGGATCCCAAAGCATTTCAGATCAGACTGTTTGGAATTGTGTCTTTTCAAAAAGTGGCGAGCTACAGATGTCAGATTTTTACCTTCTTGCAGATCTTTAGTTGCGTTTTTTATATTCCTCAGATGCTCTTGGAGTCTTTGTCTTATTTTTCTTGTTGTCATACCAACGTATAACAGATTGCATTTGCATTGTAAAACGTATATGACTCCTTCTGTATGGCAATTGATGTAGGATTCAATTTTATGGATTTTCCCAAAGTGATCAGTGATTTCTTGTTTATTGACCATGAAGCTACATGTGCTGCATGTTCCACATTTAAATGATCCTTTCTTGAAGGCTCCCAAGGTTCTTGGTCCCTGTAAATGGCTGGGGCTGATAAGGTCCTTGAGATTGCGAGTTCTTCTGAAGCCAGTTTGTACTTTTTCTCCCACGATTTTAGAGATTATAGGATCAGAGGTTAGGATGTGCCAATTATTTTGCATAATATTAAGTATTTGAGAGCTTTTAGGATTGTATGTGGAGATGAATCTCACTTGTTCCTGTTTTAATTTGTTTTTCGTTTTCAACAGTTCATGTCTCATGGTATTTTTAGCTCTAAATTCTGCTTTTTTTATTATTCTTTTACTATAACCTCTTGAGATTAGTCTCTCAGTTAGTTCTTTTGCTCTTATTTTGTAATTCTCTTCAGTGGAGCAATTGCGTCTCATCCTGAGAAATTCTCCTGTGGGGAGCGCTTTTACTGTGTTGGGGGCATGAGCACTTGTACTGAAAAGTAAGCTGTTAGTAGCAGTTTTCTTACGATGGACATCTGTTTCCAATATGCCTGTTATTGTTTTTGTAATTTTTAGATCCAGAAAGTCTATGCTTTCTTGGCTTGCTTCATAGGTTAATTTGATGTTTAGTATATTGGTATTCAGTTTGGCCATGAATTGGTCCAATTCTGTACGAGTGCCTTCCCATAGGAAGAGCACATCGTCTATGTATCTCATCCATAACGGTATTTTATTTAAATCCTCTGTATTGTCATCTGAGAACACATGTTTTTGCTCCCACCAGCCCAGAAAGAGATTGGCATAGGTGGGGGCACAGGCGGTGCCCATTGCCGTGCCTCTGGTTTGAAGGTAAAAGCCGTTATCAAAAGTAAAGAAATTGTGTGTCAAAATGAATTTTAACAATTGTAGAATGAAACTGTCATGAGCTGGGTCTTCCTCAGATCCCATAGAGAGAAACCACTGTACAGCTTCTATACCAAGATCGTGATTTATACAGGTATATAGTGATTCGACATCAGCCGTGACTAACCATGTAGATGGTAATAGGTGTACATTTTCTAGCTGAACCAAGACATCAGTGGTGTCTTGTACATATGATGACAATTGACGAAGATAATTCCTGAGTCTGAAGTCAATGTATCTGCTCGCTTTTTCCGTAAGACTGTTGATGCCAGATACAATTGGCCGTCCTGGGGGTTGTTGTTGGTTTTTGTGAATTTTAGGAATTAGATAGAAAGTTGCTACTGTTGGTTCCTTCACTTTAAGAAATTGATATTCTTTGTTTGTGAGTAGATTATCAAATTTAGCCATTTCTATGATATTCATGTATTCATGGAGGAATGTTTTATTTGGATTAAAGCTTAATTTTTTATAGCACGATGTGTCCCTAAGTTGTTTGTCTGTTTCTTTTTTGTACATATCAATGGGCCACAGAACTATATTTCCCCCCTTGTCTGAATTTCGGATGATGACATCATCCCAGTTTCTCATGTCATTTAATGCCCTTTGTTCCTGAGTTGTCAAGTTTCTTTCAGTTAGTTTGTCTGATAACTGCAGTATTTCATTACAAACTACATCAGTGAACACCTGTAGTTGGGGGCATTGATTTATCTTAGGCATAAAAGATGACTTGTTTATTATCTTATCTCGCCATTTTCTTTCTGTCCAGGAATCAGCTGATTGTTCTTGTCCAGGAGTATTCTCTATCAGTAGAGTTTCTAGTATTTCTAGAGTTTCTCTCTCATCTTCTGTCCAGCTTTGTGTTGAAATTGGTTCTGTGAGTTCTGATTGAGTATTGTTTCTACTGTAGATTCTTTTTAATGCTATTTTTCGAACAAATAGGTGTACATCTTTAATAAGTTCGAATTTATCAAGTTTCGGTGTAGGGCAGAATGACATGCCTTTGGATAAAACTTGGGTATGCGCTTCCGATAGAAGTTTTTGTGATAAATTTATAATTCTTAGTGAGTCAGTTTGATTTGGGAGAAGGGGCTGGGAGCTCTTTGATAGGGTTTCCAATTTTTCTTGTTGGTTCTGTTTGATGTTTGACTTTTGTTTTGTCTTTTTGGTTTTCCCCCTGCCTCTTCTGGTGTATCTCCGCTCGAAGAGGCTCCTGCCCCTAAAAAATCTTTCCTTTTTCCTCTTGTTATTCTTATATTTCTCTCCAAATTGGGTGTTTGAGGTTCCACATCTGATTCTGCAGTTTCAGATTCTTCTCCCTCTGTGTCTGAGACATCACTTTGAACCAAGTTTACCCTAGATTGTCGCCCTTTGTTGGTATTAGTTCTAATTTTCCATTTATACACCTTTTGATTTGCATAGTCAGTTTTATCCCTGCTTAGTTTACCTTGTTTTGTTTGTTTTATTTCATTTTCATACTTATCCAGTTCCTTTTGATATTGTTTATATGTTTCCTCAAAATTAGAAAGAGGTTCAAATTCTTCTAATTGTTTATTTAATTCCTGAACTTTGATTTCCAAACAGTCATATTCTTCCTTATCATGTTTAATGAGTATTTTCATCAATTTTCCTGAGCATTCTGTCAATGCTTCTTCCCATTCAATGTTATGTGATGGGTTGCGGAACTCGAATGCTGGGAATAATTGTATTCTCAATCCTCTGGGGATTAATTTTAATTCTATATATTTCTCGAAGAAATGATGGTTCCACCATAACTTGTCTTGTTTAAACATTAATTTGTGTACTTCCCTGAGGGTTGAGTTCATTTTATCTTGTATATTTGAGGCATTAGTGGGTGGATTTTTGAATACATCATTAAGGTCTGTTTCTCTTTTTCGTTGTCTAGATTGTCTGTCTTGCTCCCATTTTGAAGACATGATGGTAAGTTAGATTAAATTTTGTGTGTGCTCTATTGGTGAGAGGCCTGAGAATCAGGTATTGAAATTATTGAAATTTGAAAAGATACCAATGGCACTACTAACATATGAGACCTTGATTCCTACAGTTATTCAATAGTTAGTCAGGATGTGGGTGCTGTGTATAAAACCGTATTTAGCAAAGAAAGAGAAAGTATACACTTCTAGCACTCCTAGGTCTAAAAGTAAATTGAATCTAACTGGATGATACAAATTATTCCCTAAGGAATAAATGGAAGGGGAGAAAAACAGATTGCAAATTAAAATATAACTTTTATTGGGTTACGTTTAAAATAGGAATATACTTAAAATCACACTTAAGCACCGATTTTATTGATGTCACTGTGAGTTATCCAAACAGGCACTCAATCAAATCAGTGACAATCTGTGATGATAGGAACAGATAAACATATAAGATTATTTAAAGGCCGCATCACAGAGAGCCACTTAAACTGGTATTAAAAGAAACTGTGAGCAGATAAATTTCACCGAAGTTCATTCATAACAAAAAAACTATATATGACTCACAAGTCGTGGAATATATTACTCAGGCATATCCTGAACTACAGTTGTAGCAGAGTAACCAAACATATAAAAGTCTATTCAGTTGAACAACGACATACATTGTTTCAATAAACATAAAGTGTATTATAATTCAGTTCGATTATTTATATACAATTTAAAAGCACTTATGCAAGTTAGCTTTTGATACTGTGGAGGGAATAGCCTACACTTTAATCTTCAGGTAGATAACTGCTAATATATAAGCGAAGTTAATTTGAACAAGTGAAGGATCTTATTCAGAATCCTAATAATAAGTGGGGTATATATAATCTTAGCTAGAAACAAGCTGAAATACTGGAAATTATACACCCACTGTCCAATCCTAATCAAACTTCGCATAGAAAGATATATTATTATGGAGACATAAAAAATACATTATATACTTAATTCTTATATAAGAATTGGTAACTTTGGACACAGATAATTTGGTGTATTAGATCTCCAGATATAAGTATATAGCAGTCCTTACCCCTAGCCCACATTTACACTAAAGTACTAGGAGCAATAACCTTAACTTGTACTTATTTGCTGACATCAATAAAATCGGTGCTTAAGTGTGATTTTAAGTATATTCCTATTTTAAACGTAACCCAATAAAAGTTATATTTTAATTTGCAATCTGTTTTTCTCCCCTTCCATTTATTCCTTAGGGAATAATTTGTATCATCCAGTTAGATTCAATTTACTTTTAGACCTAGGAGTGCTAGAAGTGTATACTTTCTCTTTCTTTGCTAAATACGGTTTTATACACAGCACCCACATCCTGACTAACTATTGAATAACTGTAGGAATCAAGGTCTCATATGTTAGTAGTGCCATTGGTATCTTTTCAAATTTCAATAATTTCAATACCTGATTCTCAGGCCTCTCACCAATAGAGCACACACAAAATTTAATCTAACTTACCATCATGTCTTCAAAATGGGAGCAAGACAGACAATCTAGACAACGAAAAAGAGAAACAGACCTTAATGATGTATTCAAAAATCCACCCACTAATGCCTCAAATATACAAGATAAAATGAACTCAACCCTCAGGGAAGTACACAAATTAATGTTTAAACAAGACAAGTTATGGTGGAACCATCATTTCTTCGAGAAATATATAGAATTAAAATTAATCCCCAGAGGATTGAGAATACAATTATTCCCAGCATTCGAGTTCCGCAACCCATCACATAACATTGAATGGGAAGAAGCATTGACAGAATGCTCAGGAAAATTGATGAAAATACTCATTAAACATGATAAGGAAGAATATGACTGTTTGGAAATCAAAGTTCAGGAATTAAATAAACAATTAGAAGAATTTGAACCTCTTTCTAATTTTGAGGAAACATATAAACAATATCAAAAGGAACTGGATAAGTATGAAAATGAAATAAAACAAACAAAACAAGGTAAACTAAGCAGGGATAAAACTGACTATGCAAATCAAAAGGTGTATAAATGGAAAATTAGAACTAATACCAACAAAGGGCGACAATCTAGGGTAAACTTGGTTCAAAGTGATGTCTCAGACACAGAGGGAGAAGAATCTGAAACTGCAGAATCAGATGTGGAACCTCAAACACCCAATTTGGAGAGAAATATAAGAATAACAAGAGGAAAAAGGAAAGATTTTTTAGGGGCAGGAGCCTCTTCGAGCGGAGATACACCAGAAGAGGCAGGGGGAAAACCAAAAAGACAAAACAAAAGTCAAACATCAAACAGAACCAACAAGAAAAATTGGAAACCCTATCAAAGAGCTCCCAGCCCCTTCTCCCAAATCAAACTGACTCACTAAGAATTATAAATTTATCACAAAAACTTCTATCGGAAGCGCATACCCAAGTTTTATCCAAAGGCATGTCATTCTGCCCTACACCGAAACTTGATAAATTCGAACTTATTAAAGATGTACACCTATTTGTTCGAAAAATAGCATTAAAAAGAATCTACAGTAGAAACAATACTCAATCAGAACTCACAGAACCAATTTCAACACAAAGCTGGACAGAAGATGAGAGAGAAACTCTAGAAATACTAGAAACTCTACTGATAGAGAATACTCCTGGACAAGAACAATCAGCTGATTCCTGGACAGAAAGAAAATGGCGAGATAAGATAATAAACAAGTCATCTTTTATGCCTAAGATAAATCAATGCCCCCAACTACAGGTGTTCACTGATGTAGTTTGTAATGAAATACTGCAGTTATCAGACAAACTAACTGAAAGAAACTTGACAACTCAGGAACAAAGGGCATTAAATGACATGAGAAACTGGGATGATGTCATCATCCGAAATTCAGACAAGGGGGGAAATATAGTTCTGTGGCCCATTGATATGTACAAAAAAGAAACAGACAAACAACTTAGGGACACATCGTGCTATAAAAAATTAAGCTTTAATCCAAATAAAACATTCCTCCATGAATACATGAATATCATAGAAATGGCTAAATTTGATAATCTACTCACAAACAAAGAATATCAATTTCTTAAAGTGAAGGAACCAACAGTAGCAACTTTCTATCTAATTCCTAAAATTCACAAAAACCAACAACAACCCCCAGGACGGCCAATTGTATCTGGCATCAACAGTCTTACGGAAAAAGCGAGCAGATACATTGACTTCAGACTCAGGAATTATCTTCGTCAATTGTCATCATATGTACAAGACACCACTGATGTCTTGGTTCAGCTAGAAAATGTACACCTATTACCATCTACATGGTTAGTCACGGCTGATGTCGAATCACTATATACCTGTATAAATCACGATCTTGGTATAGAAGCTGTACAGTGGTTTCTCTCTATGGGATCTGAGGAAGACCCAGCTCATGACAGTTTCATTCTACAATTGTTAAAATTCATTTTGACACACAATTTCTTTACTTTTGATAACGGCTTTTACCTTCAAACCAGAGGCACGGCAATGGGCACCGCCTGTGCCCCCACCTATGCCAATCTCTTTCTGGGCTGGTGGGAGCAAAAACATGTGTTCTCAGATGACAATACAGAGGATTTAAATAAAATACCGTTATGGATGAGATACATAGACGATGTGCTCTTCCTATGGGAAGGCACTCGTACAGAATTGGACCAATTCATGGCCAAACTGAATACCAATATACTAAACATCAAATTAACCTATGAAGCAAGCCAAGAAAGCATAGACTTTCTGGATCTAAAAATTACAAAAACAATAACAGGCATATTGGAAACAGATGTCCATCGTAAGAAAACTGCTACTAACAGCTTACTTTTCAGTACAAGTGCTCATGCCCCCAACACAGTAAAAGCGCTCCCCACAGGAGAATTTCTCAGGATGAGACGCAATTGCTCCACTGAAGAGAATTACAAAATAAGAGCAAAAGAACTAACTGAGAGACTAATCTCAAGAGGTTATAGTAAAAGAATAATAAAAAAAGCAGAATTTAGAGCTAAAAATACCATGAGACATGAACTGTTGAAAACGAAAAACAAATTAAAACAGGAACAAGTGAGATTCATCTCCACATACAATCCTAAAAGCTCTCAAATACTTAATATTATGCAAAATAATTGGCACATCCTAACCTCTGATCCTATAATCTCTAAAATCGTGGGAGAAAAAGTACAAACTGGCTTCAGAAGAACTCGCAATCTCAAGGACCTTATCAGCCCCAGCCATTTACAGGGACCAAGAACCTTGGGAGCCTTCAAGAAAGGATCATTTAAATGTGGAACATGCAGCACATGTAGCTTCATGGTCAATAAACAAGAAATCACTGATCACTTTGGGAAAATCCATAAAATTGAATCCTACATCAATTGCCATACAGAAGGAGTCATATACGTTTTACAATGCAAATGCAATCTGTTATACGTTGGTATGACAACAAGAAAAATAAGACAAAGACTCCAAGAGCATCTGAGGAATATAAAAAACGCAACTAAAGATCTGCAAGAAGGTAAAAATCTGACATCTGTAGCTCGCCACTTTTTGAAAAGACACAATTCCAAACAGTCTGATCTGAAATGCTTTGGGATCCAGAAAATACATTTGGGCATAAGGGGTGGCAATGTAGAGAATGCCCTACTCAGAGCGGAGAGCAAATGGATCTTTCTTTTGAATTCAGTTCAACCGTATGGATTAAATGAAATAAATAATTTTACTCCTTTTTTGTAAAAATAGATTGTCTATGTAAAGTAGACAGCAAATCTTAGTAACCTTATTTTTCTCATTCACACCTTAACACACTTATGCACTAAGTTTCTAGATAAGTGCTAGTGCACTAACTTCAACACCACTCATCATGATATTTATCATGATTTATCAACGCACCCATATTATGTTAACAATTCTTTTTCTCACATTTCTTCTATAAGATTAAAATTATTAGTACACATTAATTGCACCCCTCAGGGATCTATAAATCCCCCATGTTCACAATATTAAGCACATATTAATTTGAGTTAGGTTGGAGGTTATAATTTAAACACTTCCCCTCTTTTTCCATGTTCTGTTTCCTATTTTTATTCATTAATTTTTTTCATCTCAATTTTTCTTTACTACTTTTGTCATCACGATTCAACACGTCACTTCACATTATAGTTATCTCCATACCACATATTTAGGAGATTAGGCTTCACACAGATCACAATCTCAGATCTGATTCTATCTCTATCAGACCTATCAATATGATAAAAATAATATAACAACATCTCAGGATAAGCCAATTGAAAAGAGTATATCATAACAATACAAACCTATGCACAGAGTCACTGAGGTTAACATAGTATTAGCCACCTCTGTTAACATATTTGGCAAATAACAACTATTTCATATAAGTTAACTATTTTTACTATACCATTTTTGCATCATTATCTATTATCAGGTTTGGGAACGAATTCAAGAATAAGCTCGCAATTAGAATCAAATAAACCGCTCTAACAGTAGAATTCAGATGCGTCTCTACACGTCAATCACGAGCTCATCTCACATCATTGGTCTGAATTACAACACACGCCTATTGGGGGCGTGTTTCCAACGGCCTTAAAAAGCCGCGAATATTGCGGCGCGTTCACCTTTGAAAAAGCAACGTTAAGTTGCGAAACATGTTAGGGACGATAGGGTAATGGTGAGGAGTCCTAGGAGCTCCTGTGTTTTTAGACAGCCTTAAGCTACCGCAAATTACTGTAGTCAGCCACGGTTTCACTGGATGGTGGACGCTCAGATTTGATCATGTGTTAGTATGTGGTGCTGGTACCGAATATTGTTGCAAGTGCTATCCCTCCTATAATAGCTAACTGTAATATGTATAATACACAAAGACTGAAGAATAGAATTGTGTTTGGGGCTATCTCCTAATATTATAAAATCTACTTCGAGTTGCTCTGGGTATATAATCACGATACTGCTTGTTGTAAGATAGCTCTATCTTATAAAACCAAAGTGCACAAAGCATATTTAGAGCGCTATTATATTAGCTTT
The DNA here is from genome assembly GCF_027579735.1 of Bombina bombina. Lineage (NCBI taxonomy): Eukaryota > Metazoa > Chordata > Amphibia > Anura > Bombinatoridae > Bombina > Bombina bombina. The sequence continues at coordinate 542,447,692 of NC_069505.1, read as the reverse complement.
GAGTGAGATTATTAAGTGCAGCGTGATCACGTAAGCAGCAGGTTTAATTCCATAGACTCACAATACAAGCGGAATTTCTGTACATCTATCTGCTAAAAAACTCTGGTATCACTGAGAACAACTATTTCTCAGTGTACTACGAAACTACACTATTTAATCACCGGTACACTGTGAGTTATCCAAACAGGCACTCAATCAAATCAGTGACAATCTGTGATGATAGGAACAGATAAACATATAAGATTATTTAAAGGCCGCATCACAGAGAGCCACTTAAACTGGTATTAAAAGAAACTGTGAGCAGATAAATTTCACCGAAGTTCATTCATAACAAAAAAACTATATATGACTCACAAGTCGTGGAATATATTACTCAGGCATATCCTGAACTACAGTTGTAGCAGAGTAACCAAACATATAAAAGTCTATTCAGTTGAACAACGACATACATTGTTTCAATAAACATAAAGTGTATTATAATTCAGTTCGATTATTTATATACAATTTAAAAGCACTTATGCAAGTTAGCTTTTGATACTGTGGAGGGAATAGCCTACACTTTAATCTTCAGGTAGATAACTGCTAATATATAAGCGAAGTTAATTTGAACAAGTGAAGGATCTTATTCAGAATCCTAATAATAAGTGGGGTATATATAATCTTAGCTAGAAACAAGCTGAAATACTGGAAATTATACACCCACTGTCCAATCCTAATCAAACTTCGCATAGAAAGATATATTATTATGGAGACATAAAAAATACATTATATACTTAATTCTTATATAAGAATTGGTAACTTTGGACACAGATAATTTGGTGTATTAGATCTCCAGATATAAGTATATAGCAGTCCTTACCCCTAGCCCACATTTACACTAAAGTACTAGGAGCAATAACCTTAACTTGTACTTATTTGCTGACATCAATAAAATCGGTGCTTAAGTGTGATTTTAAGTATATTCCTATTTTAAACGTAACCCAATAAAAGTTATATTTTAATTTGCAATCTGTTTTTCTCCCCTTCCATTTATTCCTTAGGGAATAATTTGTATCATCCAGTTAGATTCAATTTACTTTTAGACCTAGGAGTGCTAGAAGTGTATACTTTCTCTTTCTTTGCTAATTACAATAAGATTGTTTATTAATAAAACTATATGTCCTTGTTCTTGTAAAAAGGACAAAAACGCTTTACAAATGGAAATACATTCATTTACAATAGTGATCAACATCACTTAAAGGGACATTATTTTGTTTTTAAAAAGAGCATACACATAGTCAATACTATTTAAATAAAATGAACACTTTACAGGGATTATATCATTGTATCAATACTCAGATCATTTGGTAAAGGTGCATCAATTCATGCAGAGTTTATAAATACACACATGGATATGAACATTTAAATATACATATATACACAAATACAAAAATATATATACATATATAAAGAAATTACTCTGCTAATCATAATCAGGCAATGATAGAGCTAAGAGAAAATAATATAAACACAAATAATAAGATTACATTGGAGATGTTAATCTTAAAGTCATTTACTATTGTCTTACATATATGATTTCATTATAACAAATAGATTTGTTAGGTCCCTTTAAGGATAAACAACATAAACTAGAGCTTGCAAAAAATAACAGGAAGAATGAGGACAAAGATTTGTGAAATAAAATTTATTTTATTAGTATGTAAGAAAACATACACAACGTTTATAAATAATCTTGTAAAAATAAGGAATATATGAGCCATATGACAAGGTAACACAGTGCATCACAGTCCATGAAGAGAGTTGCCAAGGGCCAGCATAGCCTCATTGGAGACACATGACAAGGTAACACAGTGCATCACAGTCCATGAAGAGAGTTGCCAAGGGCCAGCATAGCCCCATTGGAGACACATGGCAAGGTAACACAGTGCATCACAGTCCATGAAGAGAGTTGCCAAGGGCCAGCATAGCCTCATTGGAGACACATGACAAGGTAACACAGTGCATCACAGTCCATGAAGAGAGTTGCCAAGGGCCAGCATAGCCCCATTGGAGACACATGGCAAGGTAACACAGTGCATCACAGTCCATGAAGAGAGTTGCCAAGGGCCAGCATAGCCCCATTGGAGACACATGGCAAGGTAACACAGTGCATCACAGTCCATGAAGAGAGTTGCCAAGGGCCAGCATAGCCTCATTGGAGACACATGACAAGGTAACACAGTGCATCACAGTCCATGAAGAGAGTTGCCAAGGGCCAGCATAGCCCCATTGGAGACACATGGCAAGGTAACACAGTGCATCACAGTCCATGAAGAGAGTTGCCAAGGGCCAGCATAGCCTCATTGGAGACACATGACAAGGTAACACAGTGCATCACAGTCCATGAAGAGAGTTGCCAAGGGCCAGCATAGCCCCATTGGAGACACATGGCAAGGTAACACAGTGCATCACAGTCCATGAAGAGAGTTGCCAAGGGCCAGCATAGCCCCATTGGAGACACATGGCAAGGTAACACAGTGCATCACAGTCCATGAAGAGAGTTGCCAAGGGCCAGCATAGCCCCATTGGAGACACATGGCAAGGTAACACAGTGCATCACAGTCCATGAAGAGAGTTGCCAAGGGCCAGCATAGCCCCATTGGAGACACATGGCAAGGTAACACAGTGCATCACAGTCCATGAAGAGAGTTGCCAAGGGCCAGCATAGCCCCATTGGAGACACATGGCAAGGTAACACAGTGCATCACAGTCCATGAAGAGAGTTGCCAAGGGCCAGCATAGCCCCATTGGAGACACATGGCAAGGTAACACAGTGCATCACAGTCCATGAAGAGAGTTGCCAAGGGCCAGCATAGCCCCATTGGAGACACATGGCAAGGTAACACAGTGCATCACAGTCCATGAAGAGAGTTGCCAAGGGCCAGCATAGCCCCATTGGAGACACATGACAAGGTAAAAGAGTGCAACAGGCACAACAAAAAACTGATAAAAAGGCCAAATGGCAACAATATAAATACAAATTCAACATGTGGACAGAGGATTATTATCTGCCACCATGGAGCATATCCAGATCCTCCACTTACTGGTCATCCTCTTCATTGTCCTGTGCATGTCCAGCTCCAGATTCAGGCCTTGAACGTAATTGCATAATTTCACGCAGAGTCAAGTCCTGAACCCGGAGCTGGGCCTGCATGGTGTCGTTCATCCCTCTCAGGACAGCTGCGTTCCTCAACACGGCCTGCTCTACTCTTGCTATCCCTTCTAGCATGAGCCATGCTGAGTCACAGCCTAAAATAAAATAAAAATTAATATTAAGGATAATTACACAACAGAATAAAAGATTTTAATACATACATTGTCATCATAAAGACAAATAATTATTTACATCAATTAGTTTTCATATATTCTTTACACATGAATTAGGTTATTCAGACAGACAGAAATCATTAAAGGCTCATGTTACTCAAACATGTTGAACCCTTTAATTGGTTTTAGATGATCCACTTATACAGCTTGAGTGTATCAAATCTTGTTAAAGGATTTACATTGTACTTACATTAGCAATTTAAAAATTCAATTTAGACTGTGGTAGGCACACATATCCTTAAACATTTTGGCATTGAGGACAAGCTGTGTAAACATAGCAACCAGAAGAAATTACATTCCCACTGGGTTAGACAAGAGATAATGTATCCACATTTGGACATAAAATTTTGTATCCAAGTAGTGGTGTTTGGTATATGTAGTGATATCCAATTAAAGGGACACTGAACCTAAATATTTAATGGACTGATTCAGATAGAGCATGACATGACAAATCTTTAGAAATTACACATATTCATTATATGTTTTAATTGTCAAGCTATATTTTGAATGCAAGAATGTTGGTTTTTATGGAAGCCAATATTTGTTGATGAACCTTGTTTGTGCATGCTGGTTGATGGATACATTCATCCAACAATAAAGAAATGATGGCCACATTTATTTTATTGTTTAAACTAATTATAGGAATAAGTTGTTTTCAATAAATATATCAAGAGAATGACGAATAATTCATAAGAGTATTCTATTATACATTGGCTTAACATTGCATGCTGGATTTGAATCACAATTTAACCAATTTAACTTCACTGTACCTTTAAGTATCTTATAAAGTGTATTTAGAATGATACTTACAGCTGTGCCTGGGAAGGACAATCTGACACCCAGGACAATGAAGGTTTAAACAGGGGGGAGGGATGGGATTGGCTCGGGGAGGGATGGGAATGGCTTGGGGAGTGGTGAGCTGCTGCTCCAGGGTAGGCCGTACAGCTGGGGAGTGGGGAGTTTGGGTCTGGGCAGCTGTACGGGCCAGAATACGGGGAGAGTGGCGAAGGGGGGTGTATGGGCGTTTTTTGGGAGGGACAGGATATGAAATATGGGAAGGGCTGGCAGTGGTCGGGGCATGGTCATGGGTTTGGTGATGGGAAGGGCTCTGGGTGTGTGCAGAGGTGTGGCCATGGTCAGGGGTGTGTGCACGGGGAGGGGTCTGTGACTGGGCAGGGGCGGAATCCAGATGACCAGAAGTGGTGGATCCATCTGAAAATGTAAAAGAAATATATTAACATCTCATACATCCTGACATCAAATCAACGCATTTAAAATTGATTATGTTTTCAATATACCTCGAAGTGTGTTTGAATCTGTAAACTATTCTGAAATGAGGATATGGTATCTATATAGGCACTCAGATGAATCTCAATGACTGTCTGTACAATGTGAAACTTATTATTGTGTTTTGGCATGGAATATGCATGTGACATAATGATGGCATGAATTATATATTCTTAAAAAAATATATACAAGCAGATTTTCATGCTGCCTGATATAGAAAGGGGGCAGTAGTGTATTTGAACAGACAAATAATATTCCTTTTTAAAGGGAAAAAGCTGTAGACTTTGAATGTCTTCAATAAAATGATTTCAAAAAAAGAAACATGTTGGAAACATGATAGATATATTTCACATACCATCAGACTCCAAGGCAGCCTCTTCCTCCTCCATCCCACATGTGACATCAATCTCTGTAAAACATAACATGTTGTGTACACCTTAAGATCAGATATTATAACATATGTTACTGTTGCTCAAATACGCACATCAATGTTGCATTAAAGATATACACACACAAAGTTATGATTTACATCATTTTGATGGAGCATACAAATGACAATAGATTTGTTATTGTCAATAAATCAGAATATTAATGTATTGTTTGTCTTAATGTTAAATTCATAAAAGCATAGTACATAGAACATTTAAGATTTCTCATGTGTGTATCACTTGATGACTGTTGTTAAAAAAAAAAAAATTTAAAAAAACATATGTTAGACATCTTATGAATAACAAATGTGTAGAATAATAAAGTAGAAATTATTAATCGCTCAATATAAAAAATACATATATAATCAGAAGATAAATTCTATGATTTTTTATAATGTTATGCTTCATCGGAATCATGATCATAATATTGATTAGCAATACACCTTCAATTACATATAAATGAGTCAATGGACTTACCAGGAGACCGCAAAGGCGGCTCTATGTCACTGCTGGATTCCTGTGGGCTCCCCACACCAACTCTCTCTATGAATGATATAGATATATATTATTAAACACATTTTGGATATCACTAAATCACATCTGTCTAGAATTTTAACATTAATCAACTTTAAAATGTGAAGAATAGAGCAGTCATTACACCAGAAAATGCTTGATTGAATCAAGGGGATTCTGTAAACATATCTGTATTCAACATATGTTTAATGTCAGACTACATTAGACATCAAATTCATCTCAGATGCTGCTATTGCATATCTAAATATACCCAATGATCAATGTTCTTAACCCTTTAAGGACACAGCTTTCACTTAGCTCAATTGTTTTATGACGGAATAATTCCGTCATATGTCCTTAAGAAGTTACAAGAATACACACAAACCACATATTGAGGAGCATCTGTTGACAAATCTAAACAAACATGTGTCACATCGAGCCATTTTTTCAATGTACAGTAATCTTGTTTAGGACACAACACATATTTATCACAATACATAACAAACTTTATTATTACAAATATGTAATCATGGTGCTGTTAGAGTATGCAGATATATATAAAGTAACTCCAACAGATAATTAGATTTATATATCAATAGTTTTTAATAAAAATAATGTAATGATGAATGAATCTATTTTGTCTTAAAGGGACACTGACATGATTAATTTAAATAATTGATTTCTATGTTCAAACTGTAAAAAATGATTTAACATTGACTCCTATTATAATTCGAATGTTGTTCGATATTAATCTTAAAGGCAGATAAGGAATATTGGATTCAATAAATATTGTTTGTTGAAGGTATCCACCAATCATCAATATAAACCCAGGTTGGTCAACAAATATTTAGATGCACATAAACGTACTTTATTTATTTTAAAATACATTTAGCAATAGAATATGTCACATATGATGATAGTATTATATTTTATGTTTATTAATATTGCATACTGTATGTGAAAGACAATATTAATAATTGTAGTTCAGTATCCCTTTAATCTAAAATTAAATAGATTCCACAATGTTGTTGTTTGTTAATGAATTATCTACTCCATATGTTGATGTAATGAATGGTATTGAGCATGCAATTAAAATCAAATATGTTATTTAAGTATATCCGAATAATTATATAATTTTCATCTATTAAATAGACATTACATATAAATATAGAACAATGTGTATTTAGTATGTAATGTTCATTCCATGTTTCTAAGACAAATGTCAATTAAAATGAGACATACCATACTGTGACAAGCCCTGGCTTGAGGATCCAGCAGCCACATCCATATCTGTAATATATTAAATGAGGATTGCATATCATTAATACTAATCATGCCATGTTTAAAATATTTACATTAATAACAAATCAATAGAAAAATATTAATCCTTTGGTAGTCCCATGAGTTAATAGTTTCCGCAATTAAATGAATGATAAATATATACTGGACTCTTATTTTCAATCAGTTGTGTTGTTTACTGTATCTTTAAGAATATATGCTTGTTATTACATAATCATCAATTGATGGCCATATGTTATAATTTATTAGTATTATTCGTTTTTTATTAGATATAATATTTAAAATAAGAATACTGTATTCTTCACTAATCTAAGATTTTCCATTTAATTTTTAACAACATGTATAAAGCAATGCCACTTTCCGCAAACCCATGTTAACGTGGATGAGAAATGCCATTTTCGCGATCATTGCGCAATGATTCCAAGCGGAATTACGCATCCGTCATTTGACCAACATGTATAAAGCAATGCCACTTTCCGCAAACCCATGTTAACGTGGATGCGAAATTAGATTTCCGCTCTGTGACGCATATTCTGTAGAGCGCAATAAACATCATTCCAATTTCATGTATCACTAATGTAAAATCAGATATCTAAACATCATATGTAGTGTATGTTGTGAGATCTGTATAGGTTTAGTATCTGACTAAATACACATTTTGGATTTTTAACATTATAAATATTATATGAAGTTGGATAATTACCTGGTTCAGATTCTCTATCGGGTCCTCCCAGGCCACCGGACGGAGAAGCATCTGCCCTGTCCCCCGCGTCAGGACTTTCAGATCCCGCAGCTGGGAGGGAAGAAGAGGAGGCCGAGGATGGCGAGGATCTAAATCTTTTGGGGACCCGGAGATTGAGGAGCTCGCATAAAGTCACCTCATAAGGGAGTAGGTACAGTTTCCGCGGGGCCTTTCTTTGGCCCCCTCTTTTACGGGCTTGTACCCAGTCCCTTATGAGGTTGACTTTTTTCGATAAACGCAACCTCATATCTCCGAATCTCCTCATGATCTGATCCTGGGTCCTCTGGACGTCACACACCAATCTAACCGCATTGGTGATAGACTCCCAGAGGGCCTTCTTAACAGGTGCATCTGTCGAGCTCCTCTTGTTCCCAAACAGCTGGGGATAAAAGTCCTTGACGGCGTGGACCAGTGCAGCGCTCTCCTCCTTGGTGAACCTGGGAACTGACATGCCTGCTGGGTTGTACAATAAATATATTATAATAATATAAACTGCCTGCAGGCATTAGAGAACTGACAAAGATGGCAACGTGTAATGGACTTTTATATGGTGAAGTAAACATGAGATGCACCATGGGACAATTTATCTGTACATCTGATTGGATAAAATTTTGAAATATTGTTATAATGTCTGTGAGACCATCCTGACTCAAGTTGTGTTTGTGTGATGAACTCTGATTGGCCGTTCCTTAATGTTTCATATCTTAGTAACTTCCTTACACATACCGCTTGGTGGTGCTGTAACTTCATTTTTCATGTAGACTTATTTGTAACTCATGGGCCTGTCATGCGGATATGTGTGACGCAGATTTAATATCCGTGATCCGTGAAATATTAATGATTAAATACTCTTTAAAATCTCATCCTGTCACATTATTAATGTTGTAGACATTTCTCGGTTTAATAACGGTCTGTTTCTTTAATACAAATACACATTTAATATTGTATGTCTTTATTGTTCTTTAAATAAATTGATTGTGAAGTATTGACATTGCTCTATTAAATGTATTTATAATGCACATTGATTGTGTGCTATTGCGTGACATTACACTAATGTTTAAATATGCTAATCTGGTGTTTGAAGATGCGTTTCCCACGCAATATTTATTAATGTTAAAATTCCGGGAAGAATGTCAGTAACTTTGATAATCTGTTTATAAATGTTAAACTACAGCTTTGTTATTCGCAAATAAACCTCGAGCTTGTATTTCTCTGAAGTGCTCATATATGTTATTGTGCAATGGCGTCTTTAGTTTTAAAGAGACATTACAAACAATTGTATCAAATGATCTGTAGAGATAGAAGATTGTTTAGACTTTAAAATGTAAATCATTTTCTCTTAGTATTTATATATCCTCAACATAAGAAATTTAAATGCACATGGTTGAGCCAATCACATAAGGCATCTCTGTGCATCCACCAATCTTCATCTACTGAGCCTATCTCGATATGCTTTTCAAGCAAAGTATGTCAAGATAGGAAGAGAAGTAAATACACTATTTCAAGCTCTTAAAGGGACACTGTCCAAACAAATTTACCATTGGTGATTGAGCATGAAATGTTAATCAACTTTATTATTTAATACGATTATCAAATGTTAAGTTATCTTGTTATGTTTCTTTGAAAATCAATAATGATATTTTATATTACGGACAATTGTTTAATAAAAACCTGGGTTGTCCTTGACGATTGTTGCATCAATTATTCCAAACAATCAAGTTTTGTCCAGAGTACTGAAGCAAATAAATTAGCTATTTACTGCCTTATTTCTAAAGTAATGATAGCAACATCACAATGAGCATTCATAATATGAGACAAGTTTTAAAGTTGATTAAAATAGAATACTCATTCAGAATGTATAAATCATTGTTTTTTTAAATGGCTACCTTTAAGTATATTTTGAGTTCATGTCCCTTTAAATAAACATTTCACAATAATGCTTAATATATCATAAACCTAGGCACCTTCCTTTTGCTAAATGAGTCTAACATATGAGTAAAGCAAATTTAGATTAACTTCTAGATTGTTTTACACACTGACTGAAATATATTTATTAAATGAGGTATTTTTTAGCCTTCAGCGTAGAGGGACATTAAGCTATATGTTATGTATGCATTTTGTATCATAATCTTATATTTGACCAACTTAATATGTTTTGTTATTCAATCATTATATTGTAATTATATATATTCGTGGATTAAATACATCTCTACATAGGCTATTTTGATGCTGATTGTTGTTTGCATATAGATGCCTTATATCATTCACTAAGATATGTGCATTTATTTTTATTTTAACAAGTATATTTAAAGACTGAATGTAATTCTATAGTACATTCTAAATATGTTTAAATTCTTGTATGATATTTGTAACAATGTATACAAAATATACATTTTGAATGACCCCTTTAAGGACCCAAACATATTGTATTTTTATTTAACATTGACAAAATAAACTAAAGGGGAAATTACATTCTATATAGATATTTGATGTCTAACCCAAGAGGTAAGATTGTAATAAATACATAATATTACTAAGTATAGTTAAATGACTCCACTAGAAAATTACATAGATTAACCTGGCATCCAATAACTAATTATTAAAAATTATAAAGTTAAATGACCTACCATTTATAAATGTAATAATTGTAAAATATTTTCTAATAATGTTTTGAGATACCTAAGGAAGATACATGATCTTATACAATTCTTTTTACATTCAACAACACTGTCACTTTCATGTAATTGAACCACTTCACCTTATTAAATGTTAAAACAATCATAATATTAATACATATCCTAAATATTTTTAATATATACTTTTTCAATATAAAAGCATTGAAGAATATGACTCCCCAATTAATGTTAAAATATATCTTTTAATATTCTCTGAAGAATTTTATTTTCTACTATTAATGCATTATTTTCTCTTATGCATGTGCTTGTCAAATAGCCAACTACCAGTCATGGGAGTCCAAGTTTTATTTATTTACAGATTATATTGATATATATTAGAATCTGCTAAAAAAAAAATATATATTTAATAGAAAATAAATAAATATTCCATGAAGTCATCAGATGCCAATCTGAAATGACAAATAATAAAAATGGAACAAAGTTAATACACACGTTGTAAAATATTCATAAAATACATTTAAAATCATATGGTGTCTATGCTCTAACTTTGATCAACATTTTTTAAAGATAATCATTACATTCATTTTAAATTAATGAAATACATACACCATTATATTGTTGATTAAAAATAATATTTAAATTTCAAAAATTAAATTTATACATAATAATGTATATCACATGTAAACAATATATGTATGCTGAACATAAATGTAATATTTCATGTCCATTCAAATACCTCTATATCAACTATAATATGTATTCCTTTTTCTGATTGTGATCCCTAAATATCTAATTAAGAACTAAATATGACTAATGTATGTAAGCTACTAATATTCTACAGTCTTCACTAGCATGCATTGGTACACCAACCTGGACAATGCATGGTCTTTGAATGTCAATTCAGGGGTAAACAGTTGATCTTCAATAGGTGTCTTATTCATCAGTTCATTAAATAGAGGACTGGGAAATACCATCTAAAAAAGTAAAATCATCTAAGTGTCTGATTGTGATCCCTAAATATCTAATTAAGAACTAAATATGACTAATGTATGTAAGCTACTAATATTCTACAGTCTTCACTAGCATGCATTGGTACACCAACCTGGACAATGCATGGTCTTTGAATGTCAATTCAGGGGTAAACAGTTGATCTTCAATAGGTGTCTTATTCATCAGTTCATTAAATAGAGGACTGGGAAATACCATCTAAAAAAGTAAAATCATCTAAGTGTCTGATTGTGATCCCTAAATATCTAATTAAGAACTAAATATGACTAATGTATGTAAGCTACTAATATTCTACAGTCTTCACTAGCATGCATTGGTACACCAACCTGGACAATGCATGGTCTTTGAATGTCAATTCAGGGGTAAACAGTTGATCTTCAATAGGTGTCTTATTCATCAGTTCATTAAATAGAGGACTGGGAAATACCATCTACAAAATAGAAAATCATCTAAGTGTCTCCAATAGGATGTCTCCACAGCCTTATTCTATCAAATAGTTTGCACTTACCATGTGAACATGTCTTTGTATGGTTTTCAAGGTCAGCAGAATTTAAATATGCCAGACATGATCCCATTGGTATACTTCAATTTCAATCTTGGCTTTTTCCCCACTGTCAGTCTTGGAAATCTTCACTGTCAGGCTTCAAATTGTTCCCTTTCAGTCTTTATATTAAGTCATCTCCCTAATGTAAGAAATTATATATAAAGATTTCATACAAGTGTGTGAATCAGTTCTGTACCCCTCTCCCACCCCCCATTTCATAATAAATATCTATCACTAGCTTACTAAGCCTGTGTATGAACCTGTGTTATTTTCTATCAAGTGTGAAGATGAGTCATATTGAGCAGAACAAACCTCTGTGTGACATTGAACCATAGTCATTCTAGAGTATCCCTTTCTGATTATGTACATAAGTAATGTGTAAACAAAGTTATATTTTTAAAAATTTATGCCATATTATGTATTTGTGTACAAATCATGCCAGCAACAGTCCATACATTTCTACTTACCATCTGATGTCCTCTATAAAAACCAGGTGGCAAAGACTCGCTATAGGACCCAATGCCCAGAGCATCACCTATATTATGAGAAATAAATATTATTATAACATTTTATCAATACTAACATGTTTGCACAATTCTCTACTTGTCATTTCCCTAGAGTTCACATCTATTGAAAATACTCCAGTGTAACTTCTATTATTTACCGTCTAAAGTGGCGGTTGATGACGTCTGCTCTGACATCAAGTCCCTCGTCCTGGAATTCCCCCTCTAGAACAGGATCATCCTCCTCATCTCTGAGGAGGTCTCTGTCCACCGGGACGGCCTGCAGCATCCCAGCCCGCTGTGCAATATTATGCAGGACGCTACAGGCTACAACGATCTTAGCCACCTTCTTTGGGTTGTACTGGAGTGCTCCTCCAGAACGGTCCAGGCACCTGAATCTCATCTTCAGGAGCCCGAACATCCTTTCAACCACCGCCCTGGTTCTCTTATGAGCCCTATTGTAGCGCTCCTCAGACACATCAGTTGGGCTACGCAAGGGGGTAATGAGCCAAGGCCGGCTCATGTACCCAGAATCACCTATAAATTTAGAACAGAACATAATTCAAACAGAATACTTAAACTAGTATATTGTTGTATAAATATATTTTTTAAAAACCATAATCCATATTAAAAGTTGTCAGAAACATAAAAAAAATAAAAAAAAATTATATATAAATCTGTATCTAGCCATTTCATCGAAGACATGCTACATATGCGTATTTCTCCTAAACCAAACCTTGTGTAAAATGCTAACTACATGTTTACATTGCATTCTCTATATGAACACTTAAGGTAAGACATGCTACATATCTGCATTTCAATAAAAATAGACATTAGCAGAAAAATACAATGACAGGGTTAAATTGCATGAGATAATATCTTGCCATTTCATCTAAGACATGCTACATATGCGTATTTCTCCTAAACCAAACCTTGTGTAAAATGCTAACTACATGTTTACATTGCATTCTCTATATGAACACTTAAGGTAAGACATGCTACATATCTGCTTTTCAATAAAAATAGACATTAGCAGAAAAATACAATGACAGGGTTAAATTGCATGAGATAATATCTTGCCATTTCATCTAAGACATGCTACATATGCGTATTTCTCCTAAACCAAACCTTGTGTAAAATGCTAACTACATGTTTACATTGCATTCTCTATATGAACACTTAAGGTAAGACATGCTACATATCTGCATTTCAATAAAAATAGACATTAGCAGAAAAAGACAATGACAGGGTTAAATTGCATGAGATAATATCTTGCCATTTCATCTAAGACATGCTACATATGCGTATTTCTCCTAAACCAAACCTTGTGTAAAATGCTAACTACATGTTTACATTGCATTCTCTATCTGAACACTTAAGGTAAGACATGCTACATATCTGCATTTCAATAAAAATAGACATTAGCGTCGGTAAATAACAAATGGTTAAATTTAATCCTATAGCTGAACATGACGCTAACAGTTAAAAAATACAGGGGCAATTGTCAAAATAATTAACCATGTTGTGCACAAATACTCACCAACGAGATAACCAGGGGGCATTTGTCTTTCCTCAAACTGTCTCCACAGGGACGACAGAGAGAGGATGCGGGCATCATGACAAGCACCTCCAAAATTCGCATACACATGCATAATCCTCATCCGTGCGTCACAAACATACTGCACGTTGAGGCTATGAAAATGTTTGCGATTTCTGAAGGGCAAGTCATCAATTGGAGCACGCAGCGCAATGTGGGTACAATCAATGGCTCCCAAGACATTGGGCAATTGAGCAATATCAAAGAATTCCCGCTTCAGGCGCCTCCAATCACCATCATTCTGTGGGAATCCTATGTATTGCTTACTGATACGTACCATGGCGTTCAGAAAGTTATCAAACACCCCAGAGAATGTACCTTGAGCCAGGCCATGCATGTACAGTTCTCCGGATTGAAAACTCCCGGAGGCCAGGACGTATAGACAGCTTAGCATCTTACTCATGGGGGGAACAGCAGTCCTTATTTGTATACGTGGCTCCAAATGAGGTTTAAGAAGCTCGTAAAGGCCAATGAGCTGTTCGCGATCGAGCCGATACTTATCAAAAACCTCAAAGTCACTCATGTTTTCCAAGGTGGGTCTCACCCTGTAGACACGAGGACCTCGAACCAGACGACCCCTTCGTCTCGGTCTGAGCCGCCGAGGCTGCCTGATTCGACCAACAGCTAGTTCGCCAATAGCACCACCAGCAGCGTCTACCATGTCATCGTCATCCATCTTTCAAAACAGCGTAACAAGGTAAGCACTTGATCTGATGTGGATCACAAGTGATGCATTGGCCATGTTGTTTGGGGGATTTATAGTACAATTAGTCCAATGGTAGTGAGTTTGTAATGATTGCTGATTGTATTCACCTGTTTGTATGTGAGCGGCGCGAATGCTTTCACAGTGGGCGTTTATTTGTTGTTTGCTGAAATGTTAGTTTCAAACAATGATTCTCAATGTGAAAGTGTCAAATATCACACATACAGTGCATGTTTGTAATGTTTGATCATATGTGTAATCAATATTTCTTAAACGCGATCTTATAGTAACAAGCACACGTCCAGGCTAACATGAATGAAAGTGCATAGTTGTGTATAATGTGCATCGAATGTGATCGATCAATGTTGCTGCAATATTGTTTGTAAATGATAAAGGAACATCTGCCATCTGTAGGATTGTATATATAAGTTATTGCCGAGCTGTCAATATTGTATGCGTCCCTTTAAAATCGCAATAATAATTCAGAACTTCCCGTCTGCCATCTGTAGTATTGTATATATAAGTGATTGCCGAGCTGTCAATATTGTACGCGTCCCTTTAAAATCGCAATAATAATTCCGAACTTCCCGTCTGCCATCTGTAGTATTGTATATATAAGTGATTGCCGAGCTGTAAAATATTGTACGCGTCCCTTTCAAATCGCAATAATAATTCCGAAATTCCCGTCTGCCATCTGTAGTATTGTATATATAAGTGATTGCCGAGATGTGAATATTGTACGCGTCCCTTTCAAATCGCACTAATACTGAATAACTTCCGGCTGTCATCTGTAGTATTGTATATATAAGTGATTGCCGAGATGTGAATATTGTACGCGTCCCTTTAAAATCGCAATAATAATTCCGAACTTCCCGTCTGTCATCTGTAGTATTATATATATAAGTGATTGCCGAGCTGTCAATATTGTATGCGTCCCTTTCAAATCGCAATAATAATTCCGAAATTCCCGTCTGCCATCTGTAGTATTGTGTATATAAGTGATTGCCGAGCTGTCAATATTGTATGCGTCCCTTTCAAATCGCAATAATAATTCCGAACTTCCCGTCTGCCATCTGTAGTATTGTATATATAAGTGATTGCCGAGATGTGAATATTGTACGCGTCCCTTTCAAATCGCACTAATACTGAATAACTTCCGGCTGTCATCTGTAGTATTGTATATATAAGTGATTGCCGAGATGTGAATATTGTACGCGTCCCTTTCAAATCGCACTAATACTGAATAACTTCCGGCTGTCATCTGTAGTATTGTATATATAAGTGATTGCCGAGATGTGAATATTGTACGCGTCCCTTTCAAATCGCAATAATAATTCCGAACTTCCCGTCTGTCATCTGTAGTATTATATATATAAGTGATTGCCGAGCTGTCAATATTGTATGCGTCCCTTTAAAATCGCAATAATAATTCCGAAATTCCCGTCTGCCATCTGTAGTATTGTATATATAAGTGATTGCCGAGCTGTAAAATATTGTACGCGTCCCTTTCAAATCGCAATAATAATTCCGAAATTCCCGTCTGCCATCTGTAGTATTGTATATATAAGTGATTGCCGAGCTGTCAATATTGTATGCGTCCCTTTCAAATCGCACTAATACTGAATAACTTCCGGCTGTCATCTGTAGTATTGTATATATAAGTGATTGCCGAGATGTGAATATTGTACGCGTCCCTTTCAAATCGCACTAATACTGAATAACTTCCGGCTGTCATCTGTAGTATTATATATATAAGTGATTTTCGATCTGACGATATTGTATGCGTCCCATAAAAATTGCACGAATACTGAATAACTTCTGGCTGTCATCTGTAGTATTATATATATAATTGATGTGCGATCTGACAATATTTCTGAATTGTCCCATTGAAATCTCCATAATAATGCTGTTCAAAAGTGTGTTTTACGTATATGTTGTATTGTAGTATTGAGTGTTAAAGTTCCTAAAGGGGCGGTACAGTGGTGAATCTGTGATGTGTATGGTTGAATCTTCTAATGACGTCATGATATTATTAACCTGCCTATGTAGTTCTGAAATCCTCATTGTGTTGTTGTATTGTGCTACATTGTTATTGTGTGCTGAATAAAATCTAAATGTGTGCTTTGTGGTTGCGTGATGGGTGATGCGTGTTATGTACATGTACGTATATATTGTGATTGTGTCCCACATATGCTGACTTCTATATAGCGGTCTGGCATTGTTGTTCCTTCCCATAAAGTGACATCTGTAATCTGGTGTAATGATGTTCTTGTTGTACGTAATTCCTAATGGTTTCTGGTGATGGAATCATGATGTTAAAAGTACAGTAAAATCCATATGTTGTGTTTTGTGATTCCTCGAGAGAATGTAATGTGTTTTTCCCCCATCATTTGAATGCACATGTATGATTGAATGTTAAAAGTAATGTATGTGCATCCATGAGTGATCATGTGTTAAGCCTATGTAGATATGCAGTTGCTGCAAGCATATGAGTTGAATAACAGAAATGCAATAATAAAGGTAAATGAGAGATGTTTCCCATTGTGTAGTGTTTGTGAATCCAGAAATGTGTATTGAATTTTATTTTAATTGTAAATGTAATTTTATTGAAATAATAATGTGTTACTAGTGATGGGGATTTGTAGTTGATGTAATCTAAAAGTGTTAAAAATATTTATGGTGTGGTGAATATTTAATATTAAAAAACATAAATCCACCATAGGGAAATAGTCATTTCTTGATCTATTTATCATAGCTGGGTCTAACGCATAAAAGCATGTATTTTCTAGCGCTGGTATTTGGAGTTTTTCAGTCTACGCTATTTGCGTGCGTTAGGGAAATGAGGGTTTCGCGTGCACGAGCACGTCTTCCCAATAGAAGTCAATGGAGGCTCCAAAGATTTCTATATTTTTTTTTCTAAGACTGGTTTTCCTCGTAAAGTGAGTGACGTCATGAGCTTGTGTGAAAAAGTAACTAAATCGTGTTCTTTTTGTAATAAATAAATATTTTGTGTATGTAATGTGGTGTATATTGTTTGTATGCATCGATGAGTGTATGTTTGTGATAATGTTATTCGTTAGATGTAGGTATATGAGGGTCTTTTCCCGTATGTCCATGTAAGTCAATGGGAAAATGGATTTGTGTGGATTTTTTTCAAACACCCGAGATCTCGCAACTTTAATCCTTTGTATTTTTAAGAAAAAATAAAAATTCCGAAAAATAAAGATAGTGTTGTGTTTGTATGAGTGTAAGTGTACTTTGTGTAATATTTGTTTTGTGATTCGTGGATGTTTTTTTGTGCGGTATATGTTTACTACTGGGTCTGAGGTGGCGGTAGAAAGTTGAGCGTTAGGTGTATTTTGAGTCGCGGTAAATAAACTCTAAATACCGGAGTGTGTAAAAAACCCGCGTTAGGAGCCTCTAACGCTGGTTTTGACGGCTACCGCCGAACTCTAAATCTAGGCCAGCGTGACTTGAGACTATAGTGCTAATCTTTCCCGCTAAGCAGGGACATTAAGGTAATGTCCGTCCGGTAACTACAGGGACTTGATTGACTATAGTGCTAATCTCTCCCGCTAGGAAGGGATGTTGAGGAAGTGTCCGTCCGGTAACTGCAGGGACTTGATTAGGGATTAAAGTGAGGTGTGGATTTTGATGGGTTGAAGTGCCCCTGTTTTTGGTCGAATTTTTGTAGACTGGGCACTTCGTCATCAAAATTTACATTTACTTTAAGGAACAGGGATATAATAATGTAATCCCGGCTGTCTCTACTATTTAATCTAGCATTAGAACCCCTGGCAGTCAGATGCAGAAAAGAATTAGAAGGGATAGTATTAGGCCAAAGGAAATTTGTCCTTTCACTGTATGCGGATTACATATTATTTTATATGGGTAATACAAAAAAGAATATCCCCTATCTTTTAGAATTTATATCGGAATTCAGCTCCTTTTCAGGCTATAAAATTAATTTTAAAAAATCTGAAATTTTATGGATCATTTTGAGGAAGGTTAGTTTTGTGAATAACCCTTTCGCCTTAGCAGATAAAAAAATTAAATACTTGGGAATAGTCTTATCCAGTAATTCAGAAGAGTGGTACTATCAGAACTATACCCCATTATGGGAGAAATTCTCTATCGGCTAGATTTGGAGTTTTGTCTGTAACGACCCGAAAAGCTAACGCTGGCTTTTTTCTGGCCGCACCATAAAAATAACTCTGGTATTGAGAGTCCACATAAAGGCTGCGTTAGGCTCCAAAAAAGGAGCATAGAGCATATTTAACGCAGCTTCAACTCTCGATACCAGAGTTGCTTACGCAAGCGGCCAGCTTCAAAAACGTGCTCGTGCACGATTCCCCCATAGGAAACAATGGGGCTGTTTGAGCTGAAAAAAAAACCTAACACCTGCAAAAAAGCTGCGTTCAGCTCCTAATGCAGCCCCATTGTTTGCTATGCGGAAACACTTCCTACGTCTGCACCTAACACTCTAACATGTACCCCGAGTCTAAACACCCCTAACCTTACACTTATTAACCCCTAATCTGCCGCCCCCGCTATCGCTGATCCCTGCATATTATTATTAACCCCTAATCTGCCGCTCCGTAAACCGCCGCTACTTACATTATCCCTATGTACCCCTAATCTGCTGCCCTAAAATCGCCGACCCCTATATTATATTTATTAACCCCTAATCTGCCCCCCACAACGTGGCCTCCACCTGCCTACACTTATTAACCCCTAATCTGCCGAGCGGACCTTTGCGCTACTATAATAAAGTTATTAACCCCTAATCTGCCTCACTAACCCTATAATAAATAGTATTAACCCCTAATCTGCCCTCCCTAACATCGCCGACACCTAACTTCAATTATTAACCCCTAATCTGCCGACTGGAGCTCACCGCTATTCTAATAAATGTATTAACCCCTAAAGCTAAGTCTAACCCTAACACTAACACCCCCCTAAGTTAAATATAATTTACATCTAACGAAATTAATTATCTCTTATTAAATAAATTATTCCTATTTAAAGCTAAATACTTACCTGTAAAATAAATCCTAATATAGCTACAATATAAATTATAATTATATTATAGCTATTTTAGGATTTATATTTATTTTACAGATAACTTTGTATTTATTTTAACCAGGTACAATAGCTATTAAATAGTTAAGAACTATTTAATAGCTAAAATAGTTAAAATAATTACACATTTACCTGTAAAATAAATCCTAACCTAAGTTACAATTAAACCTAACACTACACTATCAATAAATTAATTAAATAAAATACCTACAATTACCGACAATTAAACCTAACACTACACTATCAATAAATAAATTAAATACAATACCTACAAATAACTACAATGAAATAAACTAACTAAAGTACAAAAAATAAAAAAGAACTAAGTTACAAAAAATAAAAAAATATTTACAAACATAAGAAAAATCTTACATCAATTTTAAACTAATTACACCTACTCTAAGCCCCCTAATAAAATAACAAAGCCCCTCAAAATAAAAAAATTCCCTACCCTATTCTAAATTACTAAAGTTCAAAGCTCTTTTACCTTACCAGCCCTGAACAGGGCCCTTTGCGGGGCATGCCCCAAGAAGTTCAGCTCTTTTGCCTGTAAAAAAAAACATACAATACCCCCCCCAACATTACAACCCACCACCCACATACCCCTAATCTAACCCAAACCCCCCTTAAATAAACCTAACACTAAGCCCCTGAAGATCATCCTACCTTGTCTTCACCTCACCGGGTATCACACCAATTCGTCCTGGCTCTGATATCTTCATCCAACCCAAGCGGGGGCTAGACATCCACTGAAGAAGTCCAGAAGAGCGTCCAAAGTCTTCATCCTATCCGGGAAGAAGAGTAGATCCGGACCGGCAACCATCATCTTCCAAGCGGCATCTTCTATCTTCATCCGATGAGGACCGGCTCCATCCTGAAAACCTCCACCGCGGACCCATCTTCATCCGGCGACGTCCAACTGAAGAATGACGGTTCCTTTAAGGGACGTCATCCAAGATGGCGTCCCTCGAATTCCGATTGGCTGATAGGATTCTATCAGCCAATCGGAATTAAGGTAGGAATATTCTGATTGGCTGATGGAATCAGCCAATCAGAATCAAGATCAATCCGATTGGCTGATCCAATCAGCCAATCAGATTGAGCTCGCATTCTATTGTCTGATCGGAACAGCCAATAGAATGCGAGCTCAATCTGATTGGCTGATTGGATCAGCCAATCGGATTGAACTTGATTCTGATTGGCTGAATTCGAGGGACGCCATCTTGGATGACGTCCCTTAAAGGAACCGTCATTCTTCAGTTGGACGTCGCCGGGTGAAGATGGGTCCACGGTGGAGGTCTTCAGGATGGAGCCGGTCCTCATCGGATGGAGATAGAAGATGCCGCTTGGAAGATGATGGTTGCCGGTCCGGATCTACTCTTCTTCCCGGATAGGATGAAGACTTTGGACCCTCTTCTGGACTTCTTCAGTGGATGTCTAGCCCCCGCTTGGGTTGGATGAAGATATCGGAGCCAGGACGGATCGGTGTGATACCCGGTGAGGTGAAGACAAGGTAGGATGATCTTCAGGGGCTTAGTGTTAGATTTATTTAAGGGGGGTTTGGGTTAGATTAGGGGTATGTGGGTGGTGGATTGTAATGTTGGGGGGGGTATTGTATGTTTTTTTTTACAGGCAAAAGAGCTGAACTTCTTGGGGCATGCCCCGCAAAGGGCCCTGTTCAGGGCTGGTAAGGTAAAAGAGCTTTGAACTTTAGTAATTTAGAATAGGTTAGGGCATTTTTTTATTTTGGGGGGCTTTGTTATTTTATTAGGGGGCTTAGAGTAGGTGTAATTAGTTTAAAATTGATGTAAGATTTTCCTTATGTTTGTAAATATTTTTTTATTTTTTGTAACTTAGTTCTTTTTTATTTTTTGTACTTTAGTTAGTTTATTTCATTGTAGTTATTTGTAGGTATTGTATTTAATTTATTTATTGATAGTGTAGTGTTAGGTTTAATTGCAGGTAATTGTAGGTATTTTATTGAATTCATTTATTGATAGTTTAGTGTTAGGTTTAATTGTAACTTAGGTTAGGATTTATTTTACAGGTAAATTTGTAATTATTTTAACTATTTTAGCTATTAAATAGTTCTTAACTATTTAATAGCTATTGTACCTGGTTAAAATAAATACAAAGTTACCTGTAAAATAAATATTAATCCTAAAATAGCTATAATATAATTATAATTTATGTTGTAGCTATATTAGGATTTATTTTACAGGTAAGTATTTAGCTTTAAATAGGAATAATAAAGAGTTAATTAATTTCGTTAGATTAAAATTATATTTAACTTAGGGGGGTGTTAGTGTTAGGGTTAGACTTAGCTTTAGGGGTTAATACATTTATTAGAATAGCGGAGAGATTCGGTCGGCAGATTAGGGGTTAATAATTGAAGTTAGGTGTCGGCGATGTTAGGGAGGGCAGGTTAGGGGTTAATAAATATAATATAGGGGTCGGCGATGTTATGGCAGCAGATTAGGGGTACATAGGGATAATGTAGCTGGCGGCGGCGTGCGGACGGCAGATTAGGGGTTAATAAGTGTAGGTAGCTGGCGGCGACATTGTGGGGGGCAGATTAGGGGTTAATATATATAATATAGGGGTCGGCGGTGTTAGGGGCAGCAGATTAGGGGTACATAAGGATAACGTAGGTGGCGGTCGGCAGATTAGGGGTTAAAAATATTTAATCGAGTTGCGGCGATGTGGGGGGACCTCGGTTTAGGGGTACATAGGTAGTTTATGGGTGTTAGTGTACTTTAGGGCACAGTAGTTAAGAGCTTTATGAACCGGCATTAGCCCAGAAAGCTCTTAACTACTGACTTTTTTCTGCGGCTGGAGTTTTGTCGTTAGATTTCTAATGCTCACTTCAGACACGACTCTAAATACCGAAGTTAGAAAAATCCCATTGAAAAGATAGGATACGCAATTGACGTAAGGGGATCTGCGGTATGGAAAAGTCACGGCTGAAAAGTCAGCGTTAGACCCTTTTTTGAGTGACTCCAAATACCGGAGGTAGCCTAAAACCAGCGTTAGGAGCCTCTAATGCTGGTTTTCACGGCTACCGCCCAACTCTAAATCTAGCCGTATATCTTTTAAAATGTGGTCTAGACTCCCACTTACTTTGTCACCAAAAGTTACCATGATTAAAATGATTATTTTCCCAAAGTTACTTTTTGTAATTCAAAATATGCCCACGTTTTTGCATAGCAGAGATATTAAAAATTGTAATTCTTTGTGCTCTAGATTTTTATGGGGAAAAGGGAAATCACGTATCTCTATAGCTAAACTTTCCCATAGCAAGGAAGATGGTGGCCTTGCACTTCCAAATGTAAAATTTTATAACTGGGCTTATTTGTCAAAAATTGTTATAGACTGGCTTACTGAAAATAACTGTATTACAAATGTTGAGGAGGAAGAGGCCATGATTCGACCCTACTCTCTTAAATCACTTCTTCATAAATTGAATGATCCACTATCTAAATATGTAATACCTCGATTTACATTTCAGAACATAATTCAAGCCTGGATGAAATTATGTAAAACTATAGAAGTGGATAACTCCAGTTCTAGATACTTGCCAATTAAAGGTAACCCCGATTTTAAACCAGGTTGTGATTTATATGTTTTCAAATTATGGTCTAGGAATGGCCTAAAATACATCTTTGAGTTGATAGAATCACAGACTAAAAATATTAAAACATTTAATCAACATATGTCTGAATTTACATTAAACAAAAAACAATTTTTTGCCTATTTACAGGTAAGGCATTACATTACTAGTTTAGATTGGAGGGAGAACACTACTTGGTCTCTGGGGCCATTGGACTCTATTATAAGTCGCTACCGTATGGGACTACATTCTATTTCAGCAGTGTACAAACTATTAATAGATCAAGCTGCAGTTCCTATTTTGACGCATTTGTATAGAAAATGGTCTGCCGATTTTGAAGATTTAGAGCTTGAAGTATTTAAAAAGAGCATCTCGGCTGCCCTAAATTATACTAATGCTACCTCACTAAGAGAATCTCACATGAGGCTTATGAATAGATCATACTTGACGCCAAGGGCAATGGCTAAATGGTCTGGAGGGGAGGAGAAAGTATGTCCGAAGTGTAGAGCTCCTGCAGCGGACCTTATACTGTACACGTATTCTGGTGCTGTCCAAGACTTCAGAAGTTCTGGCACCAAGTTGTATTTTGGTTAAATATGTTTTTAGTATCCAAATTAAATTTAACCCCTTAACGACCAAGGACGTACGCCATACGTCCTCAAAAAAAAAAAAGGTAATGACCGAGGACGTATGGCGTACGTCCTTGAACTGGAAAGCAGCTGGAAGCGATCCTGCTTGCTTCCAGCTGCTTTCCGGTTATTGCAGTGATGCCTCGATATGGAGGCATCCTGCAATAACCCCCCTTTGCCATCCGATGCAGAGAGAGCCACTCTGTGGCCCTCTCTGCACCGGACATCGATGGCCGGTATTGTTGGTGGGTGGGAGCTTACGTGGGAGGCGGGTGGGTGGCCATCGATGCTCTGTGTGGAGTGGGGCGGGGCATGCACGGACACACGCTAATGCATGGGGGACGGCGGCGGGCACGTGCACGGGGCGGGAGCGGGTGGGAACTGCTACACTACAGAAAAAAATTAAGTTAAAAGTAAAAAAAATATATTTTTTAAGTAATAAAAAATGCATCTAGAGATCTGGAAGGGGTGGGGGGTTGGTCTTGGGGGGGAAAGCTACACTACAGAAAAGGGCATTTTTTTTATAAAAAGGCACATTTTTTACTAAACTGGGTACTGGCAGACAGCTGCCAGTACCCAAGATGGCGCCCATTAAGAGAGAGGGGAAGGGTTAGAGAGCTGTTTGGTGGGGGATCAGTGAGGTTGGGGGCTAAGGGGGGCTCCTACACATCAGCATATGTAAATATGCTTAAAAAAAAGGGCTAAATACCTTTTATTTTAGTACTGGCAGAGTTTCTGCCAGTACTTAAGATGGCGGGGACCATTGTGGGGTGGGGGAGGGAAGAGAGCTGTTTGGGAGGGATCAGGGGGTCTGATGTTTCAGGTGGGAGGCTGAGCTCTACACTAAAGCTAACATTAACCCTGAAAGCTCCCTACAAGCTACATAATTAACCCCTTCACTGCTAGCCATAATACACGTGTGATGCGCAGCGACATTTAGCGGCCTTCTAATTACAAAAAAGCAATGCCAAAGCCATATATGTCTGCTATTTCTGAACAAAGGGGATCCCAGAGAAGCATTTACAACCATATGTGCCATAATTGCTCAAGCTGTTTGTAAATAATTTCAGCGAGAAACCTAAAGTTTGTGAAAAAGTTTTTGAAAAAGGGAACGTTTTTTTTTTGTTTGATCGCATTTGGCGGTGAAATGGTGGGCCTAGATCAATACTTTGGGTTGTCTACTACACACATCTAAAGCTAAAATTAACCCTACAAGCTCCCTACAAGCTCCCTAGTTAACCCCTGCACTGCTGGGCATAATACACGTGTGGTGCTCAGCGGCATTTAGCGGCCTTCTAATTACCAAAAAGCAAAGCCAAAGTCATATATGTCTGCTATTTATGAACCAAGGGGATCCCAGAGAAGCATTTACAACTATTTGCACCATAATTGCACAAGCTGTTTGTAAATGATTTCAGTGAGAAACCTAAAATTGAGAAAAATGTAACTTTTTTTTAATTTGATCGCATTTGGCGGTGAAATAGTGGCATGAAATATACCAAAATTGGCCTAGATCAATACTTGGGGTTGCCTACTACACTAAAGCTAAAACTACCCCAAAAGGCTCCCTACATGCTCCCTAATTAACCCCTTCACTGCTGGGCATAATATATGTGTGGTGCGCAGTGGCATTTAGCGGCCAAAGTCATATATGTCTGCTATTTCTGAACAAAGGGGATCCCAGAGAAGAATTTACAACCATTTATGTCATAATTGCACAAGCTATTTGTAAATAATTTAAGTTAGAAACCAAAAGTTTGTGAAAAGCATTTGGCGGTGAAATGGTGGCATGAAATATACCAAAATGGGCCTAGATCAATACTTTGAGTTGTCTACTAAAAAAAAATATCTACATGTCAATGGATATTCAGAGATTCCTGAAAGATATCAGTGTTCTAATGTAACTAGCGCTAATTTTGAAAAAAGAAATGGTTTGGAAATAGCAAAGTGCTACTTGTATTTATGGCCCTATAACTTACAAAAAAAGTGAAGAACATGTAAATATTGAGTATTTCTAAACTCAGGACAAATTTAGAAACTATTTAGCATGGGTGTTTTTTGGTGGTTGTAGATATGTAACAGATTTTGGGGGTCAAAGTTAGAAAAGTGTGTTTTTTTTCCCTTTTTCCCCATATTTTATAAAAAAAATATAGTAAATTATAAGATATGATGAAAATAATGGTATCTTTAGACAGTCCATTTAATGGCGAGAAAAACGATATATAATATGTGTGGGTACAGTAAATGAGTAAGAGGAAAATTACAGCTAAACACAAACACCTCAAAAATGTAAAAATAGCCTTGGTCCCAAACGGACAGAAAATGGAAAAGTGCTGTGGTCATTAAAGTGAAGGTAAAGTTAAGTATATCTCACAATATACTAACACTTATCACCCACATTTAATATGAGTTTCATTCATCAATTTTTTAAATTTTAATTATAAATCAAGTTATTGCCGTTTTTAATCACAATTTTTTGCTATTGAAATTCAACCCGTAAAATATATATTTTTTTCCCCTATGGTCACGTTTTTTTGCAAGCCTATTGAAATGCTGGCCATTAGGCGGCCGTCAAATAACGTCATCCGCCTCATATGGTATGTGCATGCGTTACTCATCTTTTGGACTTCATGCCCCAGAAGTCTGTGCGGTTGCAGAGCCTCTGAGCTGACCTCAGAAATACACGCTGACAGCTGCTCAGCACTATGCCGAGGGCACGGAGAGGCAACAAGTGAATTAAAAATAAAAGTAGGAGCCGCAGTGAGCTAAGGGGAAAGCGGCTAACAATTATAAGCCCGGGGAATTTAGAGACAAGTGGCTGGGGATTTGTGAATGTGTTAACACATATGCGCATGCGCAGTGCGAGGGATACTCATGAATGCGCATTGTTGGTTCTCTATGCCATCGACACAGTAAAACAAGGAAATGGCTGTTGGGAGGAGTCAGGGACCAAACGGTAGGGAAAAATAAAATTTATTTATTATATATTTATATAATCCTTTGGGGAAAATTAGTTAGCGACTAAGTTATTTAGACTATGAGTAACTTATTAGAGTATACATATTTGTAAAACTTTACCTTCACTTTAAGGGGTTAAAGGATTTCCATATTTTCTTTCTGGTTACAGAGAGTTCAGTGCAGAATAAATCTCTAATCAAAACAGCTATTCTTATAGCGAGACAATTGAGCTTAAGGAAATGGAAAGATAGAAGCTAAATTTAATTTATTCAGAATATGCTATACCGAATAACTATTGATTAATATGACCCATTTATTTATACGGAAGGGAAAATGAGAGCTTTTCTTACAAAATGGGAAAGGGTGATCATGTCACTCTTTCTATCTACTCAAGAACAGATTCTCTCACCCTTTCGTTCCTCTCCTCTCTTTTTGTTGCTTATTCAATTTGATTTTTACCCTGTACATTGGAGACAAAGGCCTCTAGTTATCAAGCTGTCTACTTTCTAGCATTCGGCGGCCCCAATACGCTTGCCTAAGCTCGCCTAACATCGCCGCAGTGGACCTGAATACGTTCGCCAAATTTATCAAGAAAGCTGTCAAAAAGCCGCGCACCAAGTACGGTGCGATGAGCAGCGGACTGTTGCTAACTAACAGTCATCAATCTCGCTGCTCATTCTTACTAGTCTGTCATTAAGCACCCACACTATACTATACTGTTTTACCCCATATACCGCTGCTCCCGGAGCCCCCCGCAACTAAATAAACGTATTAATCCCTAAACCTCCGCTCCCGGACCCCACCGCAACTATAATAAATATATTAACCCCTAATCTGCCGCCCCCTATATTGCCGCCACCTACAAAAATCCCCCCAAAATAATAAAATTCCCTACCTTATACTAAATTACAAATAGCCCTTAAAAGGGCTTTTTGCGGGGCATTACAGCTCTTTTACCTGTAAAAAAAGAAATACACCCCCAACATTAAAACCCACCACCCAAACCCAACCTTACTCTAAAACCCACCCAAACCCCCCTTAAAAAAACCTAACACTAACCCCCTGAATATCACCCTACCTTGATCCATCTTCACCCAGCCGGGCCTAAGTCCTCAACGAATCTGGGCGAAGTGGTCCTCCAGATGGGCAGAAGTCTTCATCCAATACGGCCAGAAAAGGTCCTCCAGATGGGCAGAAGTCTTCATCCAAGCGGCATCTTCTATCTTCTTCCATCCGGCGAGGAGCGGCACCATCTTGAAGACATCCGACTCGAAGCATCCATCGACCCCGACGACTAAACCACGAATGATGGTTCCTTTAAATGACGTCATCCAAGATGGTGTCCCTTGAATTCCGATTGGCTGATAGGATTCTATCAGCCAATCGGAATTAAGGTAGGAAAAATACGATTGGCTGATGAAATCAGCCAATCGGATTGAAGTTCAATCCGATTGGTTGATCCAATCAGCCAATAGGATTGACCTCACATTCTATTGGCTAATCGGAACACCCAATAGAATATGAGGTCAATCCTATTGGCTGATTGCATCAGCCAATCGGATTGAACTTCAATCTGATTGGCTGATTTCATCAGCCAATCGGATTTTTCCTACCTTAATTCCGATTGGCTGATAGAATCCTATCAGCCAATCAGAATTCAAGGGATGCCATCTTGAATGACGTCATTTAAAGGAACCGTCATTCGTCGTTTAGTCGTCGGGATCGATGGATGCTCCACGTCAGATGTCTTCAAGATGGTGCTGCTCCTCATTAGGTGGAAGAAGATAGAAGATGCTGCTTGGATGAAGACTTCTGCCCATCTGGAGGACCTCTTCTGACCGGATTGGATGAAGACTTCTGCCCATCTGGAAGACCACTTCGCCCGGATTCGTTGAGGACTTAGGCCCGGCTGGGTGAAGACGGCTCAATGTAGGGTGATCTTCAGGGGGTTAGTGTTAGGTTTTTTTAAGGGGGTTTGGGTGGGTTTTAGAGTAAGGTTGGGTGTGGGTGGTGGGCTTTAATGTTGGGGGTGTATTTCTTTTTTTACAGGTAAAAGAGCTGATTACTTTGGGGCAATGCCCCGCAAAAATCCCTTTTAAGGGCTATTTGTAATTTAGTATAGGGTAGGGAATTGTATTATTTTGGGGGGATTTTTTATTTTATTAGGGGGCTTAGATTAGGTGTAATTAGTTTAAACTTCTTGTAATTTTTTTATTTTCTGTAATTTCAGGGGTTTTTTGTACTTTAGTTAATTTTAGTTATTTTTATTTAATTGTAGGTAATTGTATCTAACTAATTTAATTTATTTAATTGTAGTATAGTGTTAGGTGTAATTGTAACTTAGGTTAGGATTTATTTTACAGGTAAATTTGTAGTTATTTTAACTAGGTATCTATTAAATAGTTAATAACTATTTAATAGCTATTGTACCTAGTTAAAATAAATACAAACTTGCTTGTAAAATAAAAATAAACCCTAAAATAGCTAGAATGTAACTATTAGTTATATTGTAGCTATCTTAGGGTTTATTTTATAGGTAAGTATTTAGTTTTAAATAGGAATAATTTATTTAATTATAGGAATATTTATTTAGATTAATTTAAATAATATTTAAGTTAGGGGGTGTTAGGGTTAGGGTTAGAATTAGGTTTAGGGGTTAATAGATATAATGTAGGTTGCGGTGGTGTCAGGGCGGTGGTTTAGGGGTTAATAAGTATAAAGTAGGTGGTGGCGGTGTAGGGGGGGCAGATTAGGGGTGTTTAGACTCTGGGTACATGTTAGGGTGTTAGGTGTATACATTTCCCATAGGAATCAATGGGATATCGGGCAGCAGCGACCATGAGCTCTCGCTGCTGTCAGACTCCCATTGATTCCTATGGGATCCGCCGCCTCCGGGGCGGCGGATTGAAAACCAGGTACTCTGGGCCAGAAGAGTGGCGAGCGTACCTGGTTGTTCTTTGATAACTACCAAAAGTAGTCAGATTGTGCCGAACTTGCGTTCGGAACATCTGGAGTGACGTAACCATCGATCTGTATCGGACTGAGTCCGGCGGATCGTATGTTACATCACTCGATTCTACTTTTGCCGGTCTGTAGGGTTTGAAAACTATGGCGAATCAGCTTCGTCACAAATACGCTGCGGAATTCCAGTGTATTTGCGGTTGACGGCTTGATAAATAGAGGCCAATTAGTATACTAAAAGTATATGGATGGGGGTTTTTTGCTTTTTTTTTTTTCTGTTGTTGTTGTCGTTCTTGTTTTGGTTGTTGTCTGTTTTTATGTTTTATTTAAAAATATATCCCAATAGCGTATTCTTTGGTGACAAATGGTCAATCAAGGATTTATTTGATTAGTGTGCATTTGTATTTTGCTTTTTGATTCTGTATCAAATATGTTTGATTTTTGATGTACCTGTATAATGATATGCATAATTTCTGCTTACATTTTTGTTTTTATTGTGAATGACACCCTGTGTGGTGTGTGGAAAAATGAAAAAGGCATATGTTTTTTTTTTCGCTTCTGTTCATTTCTTTATGCTGTTGGATTATCAATAAAAATATATTTAAAAAAAAAAAAAAAAGAATAGATCTTTTTTAGTTCTATTTTTTTTCTTGTTAACATATATACATATATATATATAATATATATTTATTTATTTTGTATTATGCATTACGAAATGCTTTTTTTAAAGAATTTCATGAATTTTTCCAGCACTGCCTTTACCCTCTTGGACATGGAGTGCACCAGAGCTTCACAGGTTGCCAGTGGAGTCCTCTTCCACTCCTCCATGACGACATCATGGAGCTGGTGGATGCAAGAGACCTTGCGTTCCCCCACCTTCAATTTGAGGATGCCCCACAGATGCTCAATAGTGTTTAGGTCTGGAGACATGCTTGGCCAGTCCATCACCTTTACCCTCAGCTTCTTTAGCAAGGCAGTGGTCATCTTGGAGGTGTGTTTTGGGTCGTTACCATGTTGGAATACTGCCCTGCTGCCCAGTCTCCGAAAGGAGGGGATCATGCTCTGCTTCAGTATGTCATAGTACATGTTGGCATTGATGGTTCCCTCAATAAACTGTAGCTTCCCAGTGCCAGCAGCACTCATGCAGGCCCAGACCACAACACTCCCACCACCATGCTTGACTGTAGGCAACACACACTTGTCTTTGTACTCCTCATCTGGTTGCCACCACACACGTTTGACACCCTCTGAACCAAATAATTTTATCTTGGTCTCATCGGACCACAGGACATGGCTCCAGTAATCCATGTCCTTAGTATGCTTGTCATCAGCAAACTGTTTATGGGCTTTCTTGTGCATCATCTTTAGAAGAGGCTTCCTTCTGGGACGACAGTCATGCAGACCAATTTGATGCAGTGTGTGGCTTATGGTCTGAGCACTGACAGGCTTATCCCCCCACCCCTTAAACCTCTGCAGCAATGCTGGCCACACTCATACGTCTATTTCCCAAAGACAACCTCTGAATATGATGCTGAGCACGTTTACTCAACTTCTTTGGTCGACCATGGTGAGGCCTGTTCTGAGTGGAACCTGTCCTGTGAAACCGCTGTATGATCTTGCCCACCATGCTGCAGCTCAGCTTCAGGGTCTTGGCAATCTTCTTATAGCCTAGGCCAGTGATTTTAAACATTTTTTTTGCCGTGGCACACTTTTTTACATTAAAAAATCCTGCGGCACCACCATCCCAAAATTTTACAAAATCACACATTGTAGCCCAATACAGTATATATATATATATATATATATATATATATATATATATATATATATATATATATATATATATATATATATATATATATAAAAACATATATATACACATACATACATACACACTGTACTGTGCTGTCATGCCATGCCTCCTACAAACTATACATGACATATTGACATTCATTCACAAACAATCATAGTGAGTGTCTGTGAATGAATGTCAATGTCATGTTTGTAAATGATGCCTGATGAGCCTGCCACATACCTCCCAATATTTCAAAATTTGAAAGACGGACACCCCCCACACTGTTGTCAGTCTGCTGTGGCACACCTGAGGATCTCTCACGGCACACTAGTGTGCCACGGCACACTGGTTGAAAAACACTGGCCTAGGCCATCTTTATGTAGAGCAACAATTCTTTTTTTTTTAATCCTCAGAGAGTTCTTTGCCATGAGGTGCCATGTTGAACTTCCAGTGACCAGAATGAGAGAGTGTGAGAGCGATAACACCAAATTTAACACATCTGCTCCTGTTAGGCATTGTTTTCAGGAGGGGGGTGTCAGTTCAGAACTGGGCATCGGGAACACCGTACCAACTGGAAATTAATACATTATTTGTTCAGGATATCCATGAGAATAGATTTCAGACCACACAGCTATGATTTCAAAAGCTATTCTGTTTATTGCAAGTTGAAAGGCACGTCTTATAGCCAACAGTTATAGCATATGGGGTTAACAAGTGACATATTCATAACTACATCATCTTACATAGTATTTCTGCAAGAACAAAGAAACTCATTTAAAATATAATTGGAAGGAAAGGAGTGTTAGGGAGTCATTTCTACAGAAATACCTAACTTCAGATAACAGTAAATCTGGACCTCATAGCCCAGCACAAATCAAGGCCGTTTGACATCTTGTAGAGATAACAATGCATCCAATCACATCGTCAGGGTCATTCTCAGGGCTATTCTAGCTATGCAAGTCTCCCTAACATCAGCATATTTCTCACTACATAATAACTGCTATAATAAAAGATTATTGAGACAAGATGGATGCCAAAGACAAAATGGCGCTGGTCATGCTAACAATTCCTAACATACCACCCTTTTATTCTAACAGAATAACACAAAAATAGAAAGGCGCAGAAAATGAGGAAAGCCTTTAACAACAATATGAGCCTAATACTACGGTAACAGGACTCTATGTGAGAATACTATAGGGAAAAATATTCACATATCGTGGTATAATTTTATAGGCCAATAAGGCACAATTTGTCACTGCACATAGGTGCGGCCTCTCCAATACTCTGTCTACCTCCCAGCATCCCCAAACTACCGGTCTACCTGCACAAAGACTCAACCAGCCCCCCATCTACCCCCAAACAACGCTGCATCTTTATTTCTCCACCTGCATTTCTAGTACCCCCCCAATATGTCCAACAGTTCTTTGCTCTATACACTCTCCACAGTGAAGCATGACATGGGAACAGCACAAATGTCTCTAGGTGGCCTCTGATCACTTTAAGAACAGTCTTTGTCCTCTTAGAGCACTCCACCTTCCTCAGATACTTTGCTTTAACACAGTTCATTTGCAGTAGGGGTGCTTATCCAGTGTTCTTCCGCAGGGAGATGCTAGAAGTCTGATGGTTTGTTCATGGGGTAGACAAGGTAGCTAGTGGATCCCCATATCAAGCAGACACTCGAATCAGAAGGAGTCTAAGAAGGAAACAAAACAGCACAAGATGAGTACACACCCCGATACAATCACAATTATGTCCAAATAAAACTTCTTTCATCTTTTTTTTAAGCATCACAATTCCTTTAGCTTAACTCATCCTATGTCATTTAAAACCAAAAAAACATTGTTGATATATAATACAAACTAAATACATTGATACTTTTACAGAGAATAACTTACAGCTTCTCTATACATTTTAAATGATACTTCATGAATACTAAGCAAGTGAAAACTTCTAGACTCCATCAAGAGGCTGAATGGCTATGCTAAAACTTATGCTAATGCCTGCCCTGTAACAAAAATGAAAAAAATATATATATATTTTCTTAAAAAAATTAATCTCTTTACACTGTCACTTTGAACTACTAAAAATAAAAGAACCTAGTGTTGCTTTATTCTGCACAGCTACTATCTATAATGTTTATAATTCTCCAACTATGATCCTAATAGTCAACAATCTCATCTGATATAAACACTGCTAGTTTACTAATTATTTTATGCAACCTACATTCTCTCACACTCCTGTATGAGGAAAGAATACAATCATAACATTATTTAATACTACAAAATCTCTTAAAGGTAAACACATCTTTATGGTAAAATAATTCCTTTCATTGACAAACCTCTGGAACTACAAATTTCAAATTGCAGATACTATACCAATTAATAAAAGGGAAACAAACTACATTTGCTTTCATAAACTATAATTATGCTACTCCCTAAACAAATATTTCTCTGTATATATTTTTTTTTTTATATATTTTTATTGAAAATCCATGAAGGGTACAGAAAAAAATAACAAAGGAAATAATCGAGGGGGGGGGGGGGTATTACAACACAACTTTACATATTTGGGGGTAATAGATACAAGTTTTGAACTAATAAAGTAATAACAAATAAATTTCCTTCTGGATTATAAACCAGCCAGTTTAGCACGGTCTTACTTAAAAAGAATTAATGACATATCAATCCCCCAGACCCCGTCCCTTCCTCTATAACACATAAAGCAATTAATTCCTCCCTAAGTGGATGAGATTTCTTGTTACATACTGTGCGAAAAGCATACAATGGAGGACAGGGGGAAAAGAAAAGAGGAAAAAGAAGAGAGAAGAAGAAAAAAAAAATATTATATTATCCTCAGCCTTCTCTTATTCTTAACTTAATATACCTGGGGTAATTCATTTCTTAGTATGGCGTTCATTACATACTCTGTAGATTTGAGTGGGTAAATAATTTTCTTTTGCATATCCATTGAATGTGAATATATAAATATTTCCCATTTTTTAAAGAATCTTTCAACTTTTGATTTTATCTATCTCCAGCATTGTTCTATCGTTATTTGTTTAAAAATCTGATTATTTACTTCGGCTATAGCAGGCGTTTTTTTCTATATCCATGTTTCAATAATAAAAACCTAGCCACCCCAATAGCTAATTCAATAAATTCCTTATTATTAACCTTTTTTTTATCCAGAGGGAACAAAAAAAATACAAGATCTCGATAAATTTTCATCTCTGTTTTTAATATCCTAGATAGCCAGATGCTCATTTTGTTCCAGTATTGTCTGACTAATGTAAATTCCCAAAAATAATGCACAATATCAGCCCCCCTGCTACCACATTTGACACATTTATCTTGAGTTTTGCTATTCCATCTTGCCATAGCAGAGGGAGTAAGATATATTTGATTTATTATATTAATGTGTGCTTCTCTAAAATTGGTAGAGATGAAGATCTTATTAATTCTAATAATGCTATTCTTTATATATTCTTCAATACATTCTGTTAATCTCTTCAGATGCCATTTCTTGATAATCAATTGCAGATTTATGTTGCCCTCCTGTCTTAATGACTCCTTGTACCATTTTTTTATAGAAAAATGTTCCATCTTGCATAAATCCAAAATATGAGTAAGTGAAGGCCAGTCCCATTCTTTATTTTGAATATGTAATAATTTGTTGACAAGGTCTCTTAATTGTAAGTAGGCAAAGAAATCTTTCCTGGGGAGGTTGAATTCACATCTTAGCTCTTCAAATGTTTTAATCTGTGCTATATCTAATGTGAAGTTGATCATTTGACTAATACTTATTAGACCCTTTCTTTTCCATCTATGAAATACTGCAGATTTTAATGCTTCTGGGAACGGGGGATAGCTAGTTATTGTTAAAAAATTAGATACTGTAAAATTAACTTTTAGTTTCTTACAGTATTGTTGCCAAGCTTTTATAATACCAATATATGAACTGAAGTTTTTGATATTCTGTGGGATATCTTTAATTTGCATATGTAATAGCGCTTTTAGTATATAGGGTTTCGCAATCTCTTCTTCTAGTAGTTTATCTGTAAAATATTCTTTGTCTATCAACCATTCAGCTGCTATTTTAACCAGGCATGCTAGATTATAATTCCAATGTCTGGTAATGCATAGCCCCCATATTCTTTTGAGTATGATAGTATTTTTAATGAGATTTTTCTCCTTTTCTTTCCCCATAAAAATTATGTTATATTTTTATTAAACAATGTGGTATCTGCCTTCTGTCATGATCCGGTGTACATGCGCTCAGGAAACAGACCCTCGGGGCAGTGGTAGGGATTTGAAGACACCGACCCCTGACCCGGGGAAGAGTATCCTGGACGTGGATAGATGATATTCTGTGATTCATAGTTGCTAGAAGTTATTGAAGAATTAATGGAGGGTGCAATATTTACAATATATTCTGGCTTCACTGTGAGTTATAATTAGTTAACAGGAGTAGCTGCAGGATTCAATGAGAGAAATATATAGCAATGTTCAGGCTCCAGAGTAAACAGGTAGAAGTTTGATACTTAGATGCAAACTAAGGTTTGTTGTAGGTTCACAGTACATAATATTTTATAAGGTTGTATGTCAGGGTTAAACACAGCAGCACAAGTGATAAACAAGTTGCAAGTCTTAGGCATTAATTACTGTTTTGTGCATTTATATGCAAACCAAGGTTTGTTGCAGGTTCACAGTTCATAATATTATGTAAAGCTGTATATCAATATAATCAGAACAGCACAAGTGATAGACAAGTTACAAGTCGCAGGCATTAATTACTATTTGATCAAACTAGGTTTGTTGCAGGTTATTTCAGCAATGACAACTAGAAGCAGAGAAATAGTTATAAAGTTCTGAGTAAGATGATGTTATTGTAATTAGAGAGTGATGGTAAGCAAAAGCATAGTTGATTTATAATAAAGTTCAGAGATTGTTAAGTAGCTGTGTCCAGGAAACAGAATGGAGATATTTTTGATACTTGCGGTTTGATGATATTTAGCATAGGTAATAGAAAATGCTGTATCTTGGAATAGTTGGTAAGTTCAAGCAGAAAACTGACACAAGCCTCTGTTGTTCAGGATCACACTTCAATGTTAATGCAAAGCACATTATACCTGAGAAGGCTTAAAAAGAGGCTGAGGTAAACAGGTGCATGAATGATTAATCAGGCAGGCAAGCAAGCTGAATGTGAATACTGCCCAAATGCAGCAGTCAGAGAAGGAAGTCTTAAAGGGATAGTGACATTAGGCTGAGATATGTTACAGATCGTCCTCCTCAAAGGCGACCTCCGGGCGCCCAACACAATCCAAAAGGAGAGAGAACAAAAATGATATGGAGAACCGGTAGTAGGTGTATGGAGGTAGTGAGTCCAATCGGAAATCAAGAAAGGAGGGTTTGAGATCTCTTGAAAAAGTTGAATGACGAAGTAAAGGCCATGTAATTCAGGTACCAAAAGATCTTGACAATGATGAGAGCAAAACTTGAAGTCAACTTTTTTGTAGTCATCGTGAGAATGCATGAACGTAACATACAATGAGCTTCCTACCACAGAATCATCCTGAGGGTAGATAGGCAGATGTTCTTCATAATAGATGACCATGTACATAGCCAATGAAAAGGCAGCCAGTCCTAGAGATATGAATAGGCTTTCCTTAGCTTCAGAAATAGAGATGCAGCATTCTGGATTGATAACCAGATTAACCACCTTTGGGTCAGAGATTTGAGTATCCTCAGAATTAACCTTTTGGCTGAGGATTAGATATACTCCAAAAGAAAAAGCTATAGCCACTTCTAACGCAATAGTAGGATATAGGAGTGTAGAGTGCAAGATTTGTCCAGTTCTTGCCATCTTCTAATTCAATATGAAATGTCTCCTTACTGGATTCAGAATCAAAAGTGTCCTCACTAAGAACAGGTATATGAATGCCCGCACCAGGGCAAGGTTCAGGAATACCCACATCAGGGCAAGGTACATGAATATCCTCAATAGGATCAAGTGAAGGAATGCCCTCACCAGGGCAAGGTTCAGGAATACCCACATCTGGGCAAGGTTCAGGAATATCCTCAGTAGGATCGGGTGAAGGAATGCCCATGCCAGGGCAAGTTTCAACTATAGAAAAAGATAAAGAACCCACTTTAGAGCCAGGAACCATACTCTCTTCTGAGCAGAGGGCAAGGCTTTCTTCAGGGTTCACAAACAAAGAATTTACAAGACCCACTTTAGAGCCAAGAACCATACTCGCTTCTGAGCAGAGGGCATGGCTATCTTCAGGATCAAGTATTATTACACCCATTTATGGGTTAAACAAAGGAATACCCATACCAGGGTCAAAAACAGGAGAGTTCACCTTGATGCCAGGTTTAGTGGTATCATCATGGAAAACAGGGACAGGATTGGCCACTGGGGAATCTTCTTGAAGAACTTTTGTACAAGTTTCAGGGTCAAGAATGTCCACTTGCGAACTTGGTTCAATGTTGTCCTCACAGGATTCAGTATCAGGAATTCCTGTACAGGAAACTGATGTAGTAGAAAATGTAGGTTGGTGCAAAGTATCTCCCAAGGGAAACAATTTCTTAGATGCAGTAACAGAAGAATTTTGAGAAGGTGAAGTGTACTGAAATATGCCACACTCAGGTAGATGTGGAGGAATTGTGACACAAGATTTTGACTGAGAAGTTGTCTGGGGTTCAGCAGGCATACTTATTTGAGTTTGAATATCAGAGCTAAATTCTCCAGGGACTATCTCTGATAAACTGTTAGATTGTATATCTGGAACAAAATTATCTTTTGTTTCTAGCACAGGATTTATAGACATTGAGGCAGCATGAGTAGGATGCAAGAAATCAATAGTTGGAAACAGTTTTTGTAGTTGTTGTAGAGTCTGAGAAGAGATACCATTAGATGCTTTAAGAACAGACAGATGGTGACTAGAGACAACATTCAGCTTGGTGTTGACAGTGTCATGAGGCAAGAGAGGGTCTGACACAACAGAAACTGAAACAGGAGATTCAGGCTGAGCTTCCTCTTTGCACTTTTGATTTTCTGTAGGCAGAAAGACTTTCTTCTTCTTCTTTTTCTTAGAGAGCTTAGATAACTGATATTTCTTCCCAGTATGAGGCTTCTTAGGTTGCTGCCATTGTGGCTTGTAGTACCTTATATCAGGTTGAGAACATAAATCCTCTTCATCACTGGATGCATAATTCTGATGTAATAAATCTGCATAGTAGTTTAGGGGACCTTTTCTCCAAACAGCAGTCTGTAAACCAGATGTCTTTTCTTCCGGCTCTGAATCTGTCCAATCTAACGATTCCATGGGAATATCAGAAATAGGAAGATCAGTATTTCCATGAGAGGTTTCATGATGGGAGCTGTCTGTATCATCCATATTGTAAATATAACAACCAAGGATGTCATTATAGCAAATAGGTTGAGGTTTTGTCTGAGTTTGTGGCGAATTAAAGTTGCGCTCATACCAGTCTAATGCCAATTCAGCTGGATCTGTGAAGTCATTCTCCTTGTTGACATATTCAGACTCAGAATCAGTATCATCAGGATAGGAATCACAAACAGGAGGAGTAGATGGTATTCTGGAACAGTAGTCCTGTCTCTTTAAATCTTTAAAGGTCTGATTTTTTTCTGCTGAATCTATGAATGCATCCTCTTCAGTTACATAGTCAGACTCAGAATCAGTTTCACCAAAATGGAAATCACGAACATGAGGAACAGATGACATTTTAGAAAAGTGGTTCTGTCTCTTTAAATCTTTAAAGATCTGATTTTTTTCTGCTGAATCGATGGATA
Organism: Bombina bombina; assembly: GCF_027579735.1. NCBI lineage: Eukaryota > Metazoa > Chordata > Amphibia > Anura > Bombinatoridae > Bombina > Bombina bombina. The sequence continues at coordinate 542,408,216 of NC_069505.1, read as the reverse complement.
CATTCTCTTCATTTTCATAGTCAGATTCAGAATCAGTTTCACCAAAATGGTAATCACGAACATGAGGAACAGATGACATTTTAGAAAAGTGGTTCTGTCTCTTTAAATCTTTAAAGATCTGAATTTTTTCTGCTGAAGCTATGGTTAAATCCTGTTCATTTTCATAGTCAGATTCAGGATCAATTTCACCAAAATGGTAAACACGTACATGAGTAGAGGACAGCCTAGAATAGGAGTACTGTGTCTTTAAATTTTTAAAAGTATGAAAATCTTCTGTTTTTCCTTTAGGGATTGCTTGGGTCTGAGATATGTTGTAATTTTTTATTTTCCTTTGAGGGTCAGTGCATCCACTACCACTGCGGATCCCTTTTTTAGGCATTAACATTCTGTCATGATCCGGTGTACATGCGCTCAAGAAACAGACCCTCGGGGCAGTGGTAGGGATTTGAAGACACCGACTCCTGACCCGGGGAAGAGTATCCTGGACGTGGATAAATGATATTCTGTGATTCATAGTTGCTAGAAGTTATTGAAGAATTAATGGAGGGTGCAATATTTGTTTACAATATATTCTGGCTTCACTGTGAGTTATAATTAGTTAACAGGAGTAGCTGCAGGATTCAATGAGAGAAATATATAGCAGAGAAGGAAGTCTTAAAGGGATAGTGACATTAGGCTGAGATATGTTACACCTTCTTTAAAAGAAGAGGTAAGTTCTGTAATTTATAAAGGATCTTAGGGAAGATAATCATTTTAATTAATCCACTCTTTCCTGATAATGTTAATGGTAAATGTTTCCAAGCATTTAGCTGGAGATATATTTTCTGGAGAATTGGAGTTAGATTTAAATCATACCAACATTTTGGGTTCTTACTTAGATTGATGCCTAGATACGTAATTTGATCTACGACTTTGAACAGAATTTTATACGAGCCCTTATATTTATTAAGCCATAAAAATTCCGATTTATTGACGTTGACTTTGTATCCTGAGAAAGAACTATAATAATTCTATTATTTCCATTAATTTTTGGGATATTATACTTACTATTTCTTAGAAAAATCAGTATATCTTCCGCATATAGTAAAACTTTTTCTTCTATATTTTTACATAGGACCCCTTGCAACACCTGGCGAATTTTAATCGCTAGAGACTCAATCGATAAATTAAATAAAAATGGAGATAGGGGGCAACCTTGTCTGGTACCTCTTTCCAATGTTATTTCTGCTGATTCTATCCCATTCACCGAGATTGTAGAAACCGGATTATTATAAATTGTTTTGATAAAGTTCGCGAATGGTCCTGAAAAAACAAATTTAAGCAAAGACATAAAAAGATGATCCAATTGTACTTCGTCAAATGCTTTTTTAGCATCTAAAGCTACTATAGCTGCATTATGATTAAATTTATAAAATTTCTCAGTTTGACTTGATATTTCTTTAAAATATTCAATAATAATGCATGCTTTTCGGATATTTACTACAGAGCTTCTACCATTCATAGAACACTCCTGATTAGGATGTATAATATTACCCATGATATTTTTTAATCTTTCTGCGACTATAGTAGCCAAAATCTTATAGTCTACATTAAGTAGAGAGATTGGCCTGTATGAGTCTACCCTCTCAGGATCCCTTCCTTTTTTAAAAATCATAATTGTGACTGCTCTAGTAAAATTCCTTGACATTGCACCATTCTCTATATAATAGTAATTGAATAATCTAGTCAAATGTGGTACAATTTCTTTATTTAATATTTTATAAAATTCGGCTGGGAGCTGGTCTGGTCCGGGGGCTTTGTTTAATTTAGATTTATTTATTGTTCCCTCTACTTCCTCCTCTGTAATTAGTGAGTTAATGTTTCAATTTCATCTGCTGACAAATTAGGGGTTACAATAGTTTCCCAGAATAATTCCTTATTAACAGTGTCTACCTCACATGCACTGTAAAATTTTTGGAATTTTTGATGAAAACCTAGTTAATCTCTACAGGGTTGTGTAGGAGTGTGTCGGCTACTCTTATTGCAGATATTATATTATTTTTCTTTTCAGACTTCACTAATCTAGCTAAATAGCTACCTGTTTTATTCCCAAATGTCATATATTTTGCCTTCTTTTTAAGATCCTCTCTTGTAGCTTCTCGTAAATAGAATAGATCTCTCTCCCGTTTCGCCTGGGTATATTTTGACCAATTATTCTTTGAAGCACACTGAAGATATCTATTAAACATATTGGTTATTTGATTAGTGAGTTGCTTTTCTCTCTCCTTTCTTTTTTTCCTAAATATAATCATAAAACTTACTATTTCTCCCCTTAGTACAGCTTTTGCTGTTTCCCACAGAATTTCTAATCTATCTTCATATTCTCTATTTAGATTGAGAAAGATATGCAATTTTTCTTTTAACATGGCTACGAAGGATGAGTTTTTTAACATATATTTGGGGAAATAAAAGGAGTTTCTTTTATGGCTACAAGTTTTTATATCATCTAATAAAAATTCTAGTGTAATAGGTGCGTGATCAGAGATTGCGAAGTCCTTTATATCAGCCTTAGATTCTATTTTAAGAATAGAATCAGCTACTAAAAAATAGTCAATCCTAAAGAGTGATAATAATGATTTAGATAGACATGTAAATCTTTTAACATCTGGGTACTGGACTCGCCAAATATCAGATACTTTAAGTGTTTTTTTAAATGTGTGTAAAATTCTCATTTCCTTGGCTATTGTATAGTCCTTCCCTCTACCCTTTGTACTGTTCCTATCTATTGGAAATTTAGGCGTTAGATTGAAGTCTCCGGCTATTATTAAATTTTTTTCCTTTCTGTGCATGGTGTGGCAAATATTTCTTTTACCCAATTAATTTCCAATTTAGCTAATTCCACTGAGGATACTCTAACCTCTTGCAGGAATGCAATATCAGTATTACGTTTTTTAAGATGTTTGATAATTATCTTTCTTTTGATCGGAGAAACAATTCCCCCAACATTCCATGATGTAAAATGGATTGACTGTTTTAAACCAGTAACCATATTATTGTTCTAGAAATTTATTGGTGGTATAACAAGCTTAGTTTCTCCTATTACTATTATTATATCTATATATAGAGAGAGGGCTGAGGGGGGAAAAAAGGGAAAGAAAAGCTAAGAAAACAACAAAGAAAGGGAAATACAAATCATTTAGCACCATCTGAGTATGTATCATCATAAGTTTCATGATTTTTTAGCAAGATACTGTTTAGCTTCTTCACTGTTCTGGAAAGATTTAAAACCTTCCTTGTCCCCTATCTTTAATATGGCAGGATAGACTACAAACGCTTGTATTCCTTTTTGGATAAATTGTGAGCACAAGTGGGACATCACTTTCGTTTTATTAGAGGTTTCCAAAGAAAAATCCGGAAAGATAAGAATCATCCTATCCTCCAGCATTAACAGTTCTGAGAGGTTTTTTAAAGTGTTTTAAGATTTCTAATTTATCTTTATAATTTAGAAATTTAGCTATTACAGGTCTGGAGAAAGACCTATTTGGGCGATCTTCTGTCACTAACTGTTTGTTGGAACCTAATCTGTGGGCTCTTTCAACTATAATTTCTGACCCATCCCTTAGCATTCCTAACCGTTTTGAGATTTCCTTTGTGATTAATGCTTCTAGATCTGAATTTGCAAATTTTTCTGGTATGCCTATAAATCTTAAGTTGTTCCTTCTTGATCTGTCTTCTGCGGAGTCAACTCTCTCTTGTAATTTTGTGATTTGCACTGAGAGTGTCTCAATTATATTACTTTTAATACTCAATTAATCCTCTAAATCAGAGATTCGATTTTCTGCCTCTCCTAACCTCAGGTTAAATTGTTTTACTTCATTTGAAACCACTGAAAGTTCTAATCTTAATGTGTCAAACTGGGGCATCATCAGGGCTGATATCTGATTTATCAGCAATTGTGTATCTATATTGACATGCGTTGCGCTCAAACTTTCCGTGCTCTCTTGTGCTTGTTCATTAGCATTTTTGTTCATGTTTCTCTCTCTATTTTTAGCTGCCATAGTTATTGATGATTTATCTTTTAAATTATGGACGAATCTGTCCATTTAAATTGATCGACTCCCCTTGGGTGAGGATTGGCTGTGTATGTAAGGGAGAGGGGTGAGTGTTTGTTAAAAAACAAGTGAAAAAGTGAAAAAAGAGGGAGGGGAATCCCCTGGAGAGGGAAAAAAAAAAGAAAGAAAAAAATAAATAAATTAGCGAGTGGAGACTAATTGAAGGTCAGCAGACAACCTCTGAACAGCGTGTCTAAAGTAGTGAATCTCAGTGTCTATTAGTGATGGGTGATTTTACAATTCCTCTAGAGGAAAGTGTGAAAAAAAATGTGTGGAGAAGAAGAAAAACGAAAAAAAAAGTGTGCACACTATTGCAGTGAAGGAGAATCCTTATATCTTTTAAGCACCAATTACTGTTGTGTTGTTTTAATAGTAAAGTAGGCAAATCTACTAATAGCTAACCTTAGCTCTTGCAATCTAGGCCTTAATTTCTTATGGTCATATAACAAAATCACCTTACAATAAATATTTGGCCTAAAAGTCTAAGCCTATGCACAGGTTAAGATACGGTAGTTGTCAACCTCTGTATAACCTTTTTCATATATTTACACTATCTCAATATAATACATGAGATTGGCATAGCATATTATGTAGAAAATAAATCACACAATCTGTGAAGCCTCTAGAATAAATTTACAATATAGCAAACCCTTATGTAGAGACCAAGCATATAGCGAAAATATATATAAAAGTATTGCAATTCTTCTATCTATTCAGAGCAGGTTTATCTTAAAGGCTAGGCCTACTGGTAGGTAAACCATAATGAGTCAAGTCTAGATCCTATTTTTCTTGTTTGTATATAGCAGAATCACTTAACAGTCAAGATTAGACCTTTGGTTCAGAAATCTATACTCAGTTTAGAATAAGATAACACGCATAAACTAACCAACTTCTTTACACCACTATAATGAGAACCTTTAAAGCCCAGTCATCATATTACCAATTCTTTTTGTTTAGTTCTATTATCAGTCAGCAATTATATCTAGAACACTGTTCAAAATATTAACCATAAACATCAACATAAAAATATATTTCTATGCATAATATATAGATAACTGTAGAATTTTACTGCAAAGACTTTTTAGACTATAAAGCATTATTCCAGTGTTGTGTGCTCTCTATCTTAGCTGTAACTTCAGAGGCTTATCTATCAATAACATTTTTTGTAGCTTCCTGCATCAAGCAGGCCTATGGTCATCTTTTTCACTGGGTTCTATCAGTCCCAAAGAAGGTTTAAGCTTATACAATTAAATCCTTGTGCGCCCAGACTTAGGGGCTAAGAAATTTGAATGTCCAGTTTATGGAACTTCTTCTTTTTTAGTACAGAAGACTTCAACAATTATTGAGACATTTATCCTTTTATATTTCCTGATATTGATTATATACAAAGCAGGTTTCACAGTCTCAGTTAAGAGAGTTCCTATAAAAGTCACACACACAGCTCTATAGGCTTTTCCTGCATTCCTCGCTTCTTATTTTTGCTTTCCTTCCTTAGCCACTGTGCTAAATACTGTGTATTTTAAAGTTCCTTGCAGGGTATATATATGCAACAAGAATATGAAGAGAGGAAGAAAACAGCCACCATTAAATAAGTGTAAGCCTCTTCACTGGGACTTTTGTAGAAGCTGAGTACTGTTCTGTAATACTGAACCATTTAAGACTCCAACAAATGCTAACACAGTTCAGGTTTTAGCACATTTTATTAGCGTGCCAGCAGGATAACAGCACAAATTTGTACAAGAGTCTTTAAGGAAGGATTTGCTGATTTGCTCTTATAAAGTGTGCAGCTTCACTGGGGTCTATAAAGCAACCATACTTTCCACACTCATTTTGTGCAATTTATGCCACCAGACGTCCATGCAACACTTAACCCCTGCAACCTCCTCTTTCTTTACTGCTAGAAAAAACTAGCCTTATCCTTAACAGCCTTGTTTTATGCAGATTAACATACTGTCTGGCGCTTCTTTTACCATAGCCAGTAAACCGAGAATGTCCCCTTTTATTTATAAAATTCACCCAGACTTTAAGCTTTACCCCTTATGGTGGGCAAACAGGGACTATATTCCAGAATCAGAAGGAGAAAACACTTATCTTTATTTGCAGCATTCATGTGCTTGTTTCCAGCATGTTCCTCCCCATCAGTATCGGTCAGAAGGTGCTGCCTCAGCTATGAAGCTTTCAATGCACCTGACAGGCTCGGCGTAGTATCAGTATACGCTTGTTCGTGTGCGACTTTCAGCATGTGCTTCTCAGCACCGGCACCCGGTCTCTAATGGTGCTCCAGGCTGGGTTGTGGCACTTACTCCCGGCTCCAGTAATGGCCAAGGGCTTGAAACTGGCGGTTTGGTTTTTCCTCGGTCCGCACGACACATTCGGGCTCTGCTTGCCGTGAGTCCCGCCCACCGACCTGATCATATTTCTCTGTATAATTAATATAAACTTCTAGCTGAGATATGTCCTCATTGCGTTCCATAGGGTGGAGGGTCTAAAATATTCTGATATATTGCAGCATTTTCTTTAAACTATAAAGGTGCAAACATACTTTCTATACTCAGTGGGCCATTCAATAGGTTATAATACTGCAAGGTTTAGAGTTACGCTTATCTAAAGGGTTACTTTGTACATACTTTGTACATAAATTGCAATGTGAAATAATACCAATAAGGCATGCTTCTCTGTAGACAAAACTATATGACTTCTTATAACTAATATTATCAACAAAAATAACACAAATACAAGAGCATATAAAACAAGCAATATAAGTAAACAAGTTGAAACAATACTCCCCTAATTTAATTGGTTGACTCTGTAACAGCGTAACAGGTCCTCAATATCAACCGGCAAGGCACAGTCCAGAGAAGGATAGTCTTTATGTTCTGACGACACACATCAGAGGAAACAGTCATGGATTACCCAGAGTCCAATTCTGGGGCTGGTACCAGCATGCAAAGCAAAGAATGAATCCAAAGATAGTTCAGCAACTTTTACTGCAGTATGGTGGTTAAAACAAGCTTGACAAAAGGTCTTTTATCTTCATTTTTTTTCTCCCTTTAAAAGGTTTTCTTGCATTCAATCTTCAATCTTTTGGAGAGTGCACTATGGAATTTTATCTGTACAGATTTTGCCTGAATATGAGAAACTCAAAAATAATTCAGTTAGTGTTTTTAATCTCTGGATACAGCTTCATGATCTCATCCTGCAAATACAAATATTGTGTTAAGAACAAAATAGAAAAATAAAAACATTTTAGGTTCACTTTCTTACTTAAAATAATAATCACCTAAATCACATAAAGATACTCATCAATACTCATCTATACTTCCCCCTTGTTTGCGTGTAACATCCCATGTGGCACACAAACACAATATAACAATAAACTAAAAGACAAATCATGCACTCCTACTCATGCATGCAGTTTACTATTCATATCATCATAGAAACATAGAAACATAGATATTGACGGCAGATAAGAGCCATAGGCCCAGCAAGTCTGCCCGACCTTACCTAAGGCAAAATCAAATACACCTCAACATGCAATATTCCATTCATACAGCACGCTTCAAGTCACAAAAAATAAACATAACATTCTCTTAGAAAACACTTAAAACCAATTGTCCATTTCACAAAACAAAACATTAACAGCAAACACAAACTTTTAACAACCAGAATCAACCTGAAATTCAAAACATATACTTACATTCACTAAAACACAGCACTCACAAAACACTACAAATAATTAAAATCCTATAACAATCATCTATACCCTGGTTCTGCAAATTCTACCATGCACAATACTATGAGATCATACTAGTAATATAATTACTTCAGATGATCAATAAACTCCAGTTGCATATTTACAAATAAAAATCCCTAACCATAAGTTTACAAAGAAACACACAAAATCATGTGTAGCACAAATAATTTGTGAAAAACTCTAGAATCCAGTCTATACTTTTACATAACCAAAATTTTTATAAATACACAATTATTGGATTTAACTGTGTTTGATAATTTGTTATTCACCATTTTGCAGCTCTCTAGCCAAATATAACCAGTGTATATAACAAAAAAAAGAGCTTTCTACAAAAGAATAATAATAATAATAATAATAATAATTTACACGAATAGATTAAGGACAGTTTGTGTAAACAAATTCCCCTTTAAATTGTTCCCAATGATCCATTGGCCTTACTTAAAATAAAAAATGTATGCTGACGTTCATTAAATAGCCCATGGAAACACAGCCAGCATAAAAAACACACTCACAGTGGGGTGCAGGCTAGTTAAAGGGACATTTTACCCAAATTAAAAAAATATCTTTAATTGAAACTGCTGACACAGTTAAATATACTAGTGTTAGGCTTACACTAAACCTCATTGCCTTCTCTGTAAATATTTCTTAAAATCTCAGATTTTATATCAGTTTGCCTGTATCCCTTTAAATATTTTCTCTCCTCTCTTTTTTTCCTTCTACGCTAGTCTCACAGATCGCAACACCAAGATTGTAGACCATTTATCAGTTCAGCTTGCATTACAGAGAGAATTAAGTTACACTGCGTAAATATCTGCTATCTAAATGGCAGATTTAAAAAGAATCATACGAAAAAAGGTCTCAATAAATATATTTTGCAAACTGCTAATACAGTGCTATTGCTACTCATTAACTCCTTTCACATGAGTGAACTGGTCCTTTAAATAATAAAATGACAATTTTGCATTACTCTGTCTAAGCCCTGAGCTCCGGTTTTACCAACAAATGTAACACAATAAAATATACTTATTACCTGATATTCAACCCATTGCAATAACTGTGTATTGAAAGCACAAAACTAGCTACTTAATATACACAAACAAACTCATAAATACTATTCAGCTTGTATAACAAGCCATTAAAAATACCTTAATATCAAAACTATGTTACAGTGTACTGTCCTCTTTTCCACTAATGTTGTGCACAAATCTTGCAAATACAATGTTAATCTTTTTCATTTACCTGAACATGACCAAAGGTCACTCAATCATCCGCACATTCACAAATCCCTTAATTAGTTCACTTGCAAAAAAAATATATTTATATGCCGCAACAGGTGGACAGTTTTTTTTATTTGCATACAACAATTATCACTTAAAACTAAAAACTGCTATAAATAACACACATACTTAAAGGGTCAGTAAACCTCAAAAATAATGTTATATAATTCTGCACATAGTGCAGAATTATATAACATTATATTAGCCTTATCTGTATAAAACGTAATATTCCCTTTGAATTTAAAAAAAAAAAACGTCTGTTTTACAGACCTGCTCTCTGTGCTCTTCTGAGCGGGTCTGTTTTATTCACACAGCGCATCGGGCCAGCTCAGCTGTATAGTCACAGCCCGGCCTGACCGCGCCATAACACTAAGTGCAGCTCGCTCCTGCTCTGTCTGACAGCAGGAGCGAGCTGCACTGTGTATAATGGCGCTATAACAATCAAACTTCAAATACCTCATTACAACATCTGATTTCTTAGCTAATAAACTAGCTTAAATAATTATCATACAGAAAGAAAAATGCACCAAGGTCATTTTTACAGCAATACACACACACAAACTCATCTCATCTCGCATACCAGAAATTCACTCCCTTTTTTTTCTTCCTATCCTTCTCAAGAAAACATATATTTCATCACATACCAAAGACATATAAAAATACAATAAGATTAACTTTCCACCACATTTAAAATGTATTTGAAAGTGTCCGAATTTGCAAGGAATGGCCATTTTCCCCACAAATTGAGAAAAACACATTTCAAACAGGATCAAACATCCTCTGTTTTTCAGTTCTTTTTTTTTTTTTTAAGCAACTCTTTTACACGTGATAACAGACACAGTGAAAATCAACAGACCATCACACACGACACATCAAATGCACAAAATCTACGTTTTGTTACTGCAAACAAAGAAAGAAAGAGTTTTACAAACGGAGCTGCTGTAACAGTTTTTTTTTCTGTTCTCTGAATATGTGATCTGTGTGTGCGCTCGGTGGCCCCCTTCTTTGCCCTCAACATTCTTTAGCACAGAGTTTTCTCTTTGAATCTACACAGCAGTGCTTGCTTACTGACAGTTTTTTTTTCTTTATGATCCCCCTCCCTTTCTCGAGTGGATGTTTCTGCCTGAAATGTTTCTGTCCTTAACAGAAACTGTTGACCCTTTTGTAGACATTAAAAATGCAATAACCGACATATTTTCTAAGCACAGCACAGCACAATTGTATAGCAATAAAAGTAAGCAAGCAAACAAATAGTATTTTTATTTCCAGTGATAGGTAACAAAAAGTCTACTATAGGAGTGGATATGGACAACTTCAACACAAGTGGGACTCAAACCCACTTATCACAAAGCAATGCCAACTTGCCCGGGGGACTGATAACCTCCGTCAACTGCATGCTAATTTTTATCTTGCACGCTACACCAGACAGGACTACAATGCCTGTCGCAAACTAGCACAGGACTATTAACCTGTCTAGAGCGATTATCACAAGTCCCGATAGGACTAAGAACCTCCGCACAACCCTGCACTCAACTGCAGGAATCCCTTAACCCTTTATCATATATAACCAACATCTATTACAAAAATAAATTTAGGTTCAGATTCACAGAGGCAAAAGAAGAGTAAAAAACACTCATCTACTCACCCCATGTGAATCCCACGAGCTGACACCAGAAACTGTTAGGCATTGTTTTCAGGAGGGGGGTGTCAGTTCAGAACTGGGCATCGGGCACACCGTACCAACTGTAAATTAATACATTATTTGTTCAGGATATCCATGAGAATAGATTTCAGACCACGCAGCTATGATTCCAAAAGCTATTCTGTTTATTGCAAGTTAAAAGGCACGTCTTATAGCCAACAGTTACAGCATATGGGGTTAACAAGTGACGTATTCATAACTACATCATCTTACATAGTATTTCTGCAAGAACAAAGAAACTCATTTAAAATATAATTGGAAGAAAAGGAGTGTTAGGGAGTAATTTTTAACAGAAATACCTAACTTCAGATAACAGTAAATCTGGACCTCATAGCCCAGCACAAATCAAGGCAGTTTGACATCTTGTAGAGATAACAATGCATCCAAGCACATCGTCAGGGTCATTATCAGGGCTATTCTAGCTATGCAAGTCTCCCTAACATCAGCATATTTCTCACTACATAATAACTGCTATAATAAAAGATTATTGAGACAAGATGGATGCCAACGACAAAATGGCGCTGGTCATGCTAACAATTCCTAACAGCTCCCCATTTACACCGGAGACCTTGTAACACTAATGAGTCACATGACACCAGGGAGGGAAAATGGCTAATTGGGCCCAATTTGGACATTTCCACTTAGGGATGTACTGAATTTTGTTGCCAATGGTTTAGACATTAATAATGGCTGTGGGTTGAGTTATTTTGAGAGGTTATTGGGAGGGGTGTACTCACTTTTGTGAGATACTGTATACATATATATAAAAATAAATATAAATATAAATATATATATATATATATATATACTCCAATTTTAATTGGCTTAAGCATGTGTTCAGTTAGAAACCGGTAGTGCATTGCTGCTCATTCAACAAATGATAACAAGAGAATGAAGAAGTAGTAGACGAAAAAATACAAGTTATTTAATATTTCATCTTCTACCTTAATCATGAAAGAACATGAGTCGTGTGCTATAAGGAACATTTATTTTAATACATATTTTTAAAGATATATTTCAAACAAGTTTTAAAGTAAATAATATTAAGACACCCAAAATAAACATCTTTTGGATGAATGAAATGAATAAATATAGCATGAAATAAATGAACATATGTACAATATATTTACAAGATTAGTGGCCAAATACTGCATGAATATAATCTGATCTAGCTTGCACTAAGGGGCAACATTATCATCATACACAACATCCAAGTTAAAAATATCTACATCTGGCGTGGTTAAGGCTATATGTTATGAAGCATGTAACATATCAGGAAAATCTGTGACACTTTTTTGGTGCGTATTGAAGTACTCCACCGGAGCCGTTCAGACATCTGAATCGGCTCTTCAATACCCAAAATGTGTGCTCTATCACACATCTAGTAGATATGTGAGCCTCATTATAGTGCACTTGTTATTAACAGGTGTGAAAAGCCATGGGAGACATGAATAGCCTGAATCTCCTACGTGCAAGAAATAGACAATATATTTTAACAATATGAATGAAATAATCTTATAATATACATGTATGAATATTTGTAATAGACATTTACCTAGTAGAATTCCCTCTGGCATTTGTCCATCCTGAAAGCGGTCATAGAAGGCCACATTCCTCAGGATAAAGGAGTCATGGGTGGAACTTGGGATTCTGGACCAGATGCTCATAATCCTTAATTTGGCATATTTTCACTTGTATATTCAGAGAGTGATTCTGTTTATGGTCACGATATGGCTACTCTCTTCCCTTGGGAGACTGCACAGATATATGGGTGCAATCAATTGCACCCAATATGTTTGGAATCCTAGCAATCAAGTAGAATTGTACCTTTACACAATGCCAATCCTCTGATGTATGAGAAAAATGTGCATGATGCACTAGCCTTTGGTGCAAGGCATTTAGAACCACATTTAAATGCCTGGAGAAAGAAGCCTGACTCATCCCAACAGCTAGACGGGTCACTGCTTGGAATTATCCTGTTGCCAGGAAATAGAGGACAGACAGGAGTTTGACCATCCCAGGGATTGCCCTTGTCCTCACTGTTAGTGGTTCCAGGGAGTCTATTATTTCCTGATAGAGTCTCTCTATTGAAACCCTATTCATCCTGAATCTACGGATAACTTCCTTATCACTCAGGGCATGCAGGCCTATCCTGGGTAAGAATAACCTGGGTACTCTTTTGCCTCTTTCATGATGCTCATCTAGGTACACCAACCTCCTTCTCCTGCTTCATTGTTGGGTCGCAAATGCAAATAAATTTAGCATCTCCATCTCACAAACCAAAATGCATACACCAACCTTTCTGTGTTATTAGACACTCCCTTTATAATGCAAGTAACATCCATTTCCATAGACAAGAATGACAGGTTTATCAGCTGGAAATGCAGGTGGAAGCACTATATTTATTGCTGAAATTAAAGTAATTACTTTGGCGTCACAAATTACAATTAAAGTAAAGAGATTGATTACTGCATCGTGGAAAGAGCATCTGTATATTTATAGAAATGCTAATATCCATATTACTGAATATCAATTTTATATATATATTTTATTTTTTAATATTATAGAGGTAACTCATCGTATGGAACTACCTCCAACATCATCTATATCCTCTCAAGGTAAGAAAATTAAAACAATTTTATGATTTAAAATGTGCTCCCTTAAAAGGACAGTCAATGCCATAATTTTTTTTATATATCTTTATTTATCATACCGCAATACAGGATATTTACAGAAATTAGCAACGTCGAGTAGAGAGACACACAAGACCTCTAAGACAAAAGAAAAAGCTGGTTTCTATTCAAAACATATATTCCTTATTATTGCATTTTACTGTTTATCTAATACCACATAAACAACAACAACAACAAAAAAAGAAGGGGGGACCCCGAAATAACAAAACAAAACACAACAAACATAATTACATAGAACCTCCCTTCTCCCTCATCTCTCCGTATCCTCTACCTCATTGTTGGTGAGAAGCCAGGAGTTGGGTAAATGACCGGCAAGCATTTGTAATTGAACATATGCCGATTTCATAAATGGTTTAACTATGGTACTTTGAACAACAAATGGAAGAGATAGAATAAACACTTCCCAGTGCTTAAAAAACAATGCTATTCGGTCATCAGTTATATTTTGTAAATTATATTGTTCAAGCAAACATTGAGAAGCCAACGCAATGCAAAGTTCTTTCAAGGTGGGAACTGTTTTAGCCTTCCATGTTCTTAGGATCGAATTTCTGCCAAGAAATATAATTAAGTTAATTATCTTTATATTTCGCACAACTCCTTGAAATTTAACTAAAAAAAAAGATATCCAGTGGCTGGATACGATAGTCCAAGTTAAGAATGACATTCATCCAATACACTACTTTGGCCCAGAAGTGTCCAATTTTTGGACAGGTCCAGAAGCAGTGTATAAGATCTGAGGTAAAATAACTATATCTGGAGCAGGAATTATTTGTCTTATACCATTTAGATAGCCTTGCAGGAGACAAATAGGTCATTAAGGATATTTTAATCTGTGATTCTCTCCAGGCCGTCATAACCCAACTCTTTTCCATTAATTTAAAATTATCTGTTATTAACTGTCTATCTATATGTGGGAAGAGAGGGGTCCACTTCGCCACTATGTATTCTACTTGCTCTATAGAGAGCCTTGCCATATTTTCAATTCTTCTTACTCACGAACACTACTGTATGAAAGAACAGAGTTGTTAATTAACATTTTCCAAAATCATTTAGTGCATACTATTTTATTCAACTTTCTAGTTGACTTTTATTATCTCAAATTCTTAATTCTCTTGCTATCCTTTGCTGAAAAATTACTAGGAATCGGGGGGTGCCCTACACAGAATATTTTCAGACATCTATTACTGTACCATGAATACAGAAGTTAACCATGTTAATATATTTTTGTATCACAAAAGATAAAATGGACATGAATACATTTTTTTATACTTCATGATTCTGATAGTTCATTAATATCCTCCTTCAGTGACAAAAAAGTCTTGCAAATATAAATTATTCTGTATGTTCATTGTTAACTGTCTGTGACGACAAACAGCATTACAGCAAAACCTTTGTTTTCAGACTCCCATTGATTCCTATGGCATTCACAGCCTCAGAGGTGGTGGTTTGAACGATAGGTACGCTGCATCGGAATAGACGTGAGCGTACCTGTTGAATGCTTGATAAATTGGCAAGAGGTTAAAATAGAGTTGAATGTGTGGGTCGGATCATCAGTATTACACTCGAATTAAGTGGAATATGAAGGCGGATCATCAGTATTATGCTCGAATACCTCAAGCATCGATATCCGTCAGATTGATCTCACGGGAGTGTATATTACGTTGAACATTTCAACATTTGATGATGTTGAAGTTTTGTTAATTACAGTGGATCAACTTTGCATCTAATTTGACGTGGAATTCAAGCGCATTATCAGTTGAAGCATTGATAAATCGGCACCTTTGTCTTCAAAACAGCATCAATTCTTCTAGGTACACTTGAACACAGTTTTTAAGGAATTTAAGAGATAGTTTGATCCAAACATCTTGGAGAACTAACCACAGTGTGAATTTTAATTGATCCATTTAAGAATAAAATCATACATTTTACTATGAATTGATGCTAAATGAGGGACAATAAATACATTTTTGAAATATTTAGAAAAAAAAAACTACTTCCTTGCTGCTCTTTACCTTGTATACCAAAAAAATGTTTTTGTATTTTGTATGGTGATGTTCTCTCATATTATGATATGTTATTTTCTAAAAATGCTTGGCTTGTTGAAATAAAATAAAAGTGGGATAATTTGTGGGGATACAGAAAAAAAGTTAAAAATGTATGTGTAAATACAATGAGGGCAAAACAACAAAATTACCTCTAGAATTGTGCCAAACAGTAAGGAAGAAGAGGTAATTATTGAGCAGGATCCCCCCTTTTCTGGGTTGGGTGTTGGCTGCTTCCATTCCTGCCCTTTCTTCTCTGTGGTGGTCATCAGTAAATATCAAAATTCTTAGAGAACGGCTAGCCACTGTGTCTCCAAGGGACTATATCCACATTTTTTGTTCACCTTCCGTGACGGTCACAATTCTTTTGGAAAAAAAATATTTTTTGCCCATGCACGTCTAATAAATAACATAAGTACAGATTAAAAGTGGAGTCATATTTTGTGCAGGATTTCCTGCGTAAATTGGGCTTGTGTAATGCTGCTACTTCAACTATATGGCAACCTTCAGTGGGCTTATTTTACAATTTTAAGGCATAATTTTCCACTTGAGCGATACTAACAAAACGTACCAGAGCTGAAAGTAAACTGTGATTCCTATTTTCCTGTTGTAAAGTTACCAGAAACCTAGCATTTACACATTTTACACTACTAATATAATGGCCATTCAGAGAGAAAATAACCTTTTCACAACCAAAAAAATTAGCAAAACTTAAAAATGAATTAATCATACATTTAAACTGGGGCATTATGGGTATACAGAGTATATGTCTATGAGGTGCAGTCTATATGAATTATACTGTAAAATTGTTCACTATTATTTTTTCTAAGTTTGTTTATTGTAAGAAAAAAAATATGTTTCTTATTTTGGTATGTTTTCAAGATTAGCACTACTGGATATTAATATCTCACG
Organism: Bombina bombina; assembly: GCF_027579735.1. Classification (NCBI taxonomy): domain Eukaryota; kingdom Metazoa; phylum Chordata; class Amphibia; order Anura; family Bombinatoridae; genus Bombina; species Bombina bombina. Next base: position 542,391,745 of record NC_069505.1, on the reverse strand, counting down.
TAAAAAATGCAGCAGCTTTTGCCAGTCACGATAGTGCATTTTGTTTTGAAAAAAGGACTTCACTGTTAATCTTGTTTCTAAATCAAAACTTGCCAAAATAAAACACAAACTTAGAAAAAATATATAGAAAACAGGAAAACAAAAGGAGCGCAAACTCGATTCAAGTGAGTTTTAATAACACAGAAAAAGCACATGAAAGAAATGCAGGGTAACCTCCGGCTTCGAACTTCAGTGTTCCACTTAAGAGCTATGAATAAAAACTTTTCAGTTCACTTAAATTGAGTAGTTTAAAATGGAGCCGTAAGCTACCGAAGCGGCCGACAGCTAAAAGTAATTTACGGCTCCATTTTAGTACCAGGTTTCCATTGAAATACTTTGTGCATTGCGTGCAGTCGCTCTTTTCATGTAGCTGTAAGTTAACATTGTGTTAACGCTTCTATCTGACGTCGGATTTCTTGAAAATCAGTTAGTTGCTAAGGTAACCTGACCTTATGCTATAGAATTTACGTTTAACGTCCGTACTCCTTACCTGTGATCACCTCTCAAGAAAAATAAAGATACACATCCATATTTTTAATAATCAAATACTATTTTTTAATATAATTATATTTACCACTTCATAAATATAAGTAATATATATTGCTGCCCTAGGCATAGGTCTAGTTTGCAATTCTGTAGATATGTTCTTGCATGTATTATTATATTTAAATATATACTGATATTTCTATTAGAATATAAATGCAACTATTCCTATACATGAGACAACAATAAATATTACTTATAACAATTTATTTCTACATTAAAACACTTGCATTATTTGCAAGTTTTATCATTTCAATAGAAAATAGGTCTCAAAAAGCACAATTTTCCTCTTTTACACCTAGCTGAGCTGGGTGTAATATTTCTCAATGTATCGACAGCCTCCGGCAGTGTATTAACAGTTTGCGCTTTCATTGGAAACCTGGTATAATTTATTGATTAACTACTTCTATTACTTTCTATGGGACGCAAAGATTTTATCGGCAGCCGAAGTCTGGCTGCCGATATTGAGGTATAAAGTGCCATTGGAAACAGCAGATAAATGAAATTGCTTCCGACAGCATATTTATCGGTTTGCGAGCACACGCAAACCGAATTACGGCTCAATGGAAATGAGACCTTAGTCGGTTGTTAGAACACAGCCTCAATACGTTTCACCTGTTCCACGGCCAGGCTTTATCAAGACGAAAATTTTGTATGAAATCCAAGGTAACATTCACATTTATAAAGGATTAAACAGCAAATCAAATGAAGGGGAGTGTAAAGGTAAGCACACTTCTCAGGTAGCTCTGTTGAAATTTAAGCAACATTTTCCAATCAGCGTGAAAGTCATATGCAATGTGTAAGTGAACAGAATCAAATTGATGGTACATAATAAACACAGTGCAATGTAAATAAAATTATATTTATAAATAAACATTGGGGTAAAAAACAAGTGACGGGAGCTGTGTGTATTTCAATACATAATAATATGTGTAACGGTAACACATATTATTTATATATTGAAATACACACAGCTCCCCTCACTTGTTTTTTACCCCATCGATCCCTCACAGTTGTTTGAAGGAACAGCTGTTTATCAGGGTTGAGCTGTCTCAATCTAATAGGTGCACTCACTCTTAACTGTTTTTCACTATTATAAATAAACATTAAAATGCACAATGTATAGTACACAAAATGTGAAAACAACATAAAAATATGTCAATGAATGAGCTCCACATATTATACAATATAATTAAAAAATATATATATATATAATCTAACCTAAAAAAAGAATTCAAATACATAAAAGTAATATGGATTTTAATCTAAAAACAGACTTACCAAGTTCTATACAAAAATGAGAACTCACAGCATGACTAAGTAGGCATAAAAACACATGAAGATCGCATTCAGAAGTTGTGTTAACCCGGCTGACAACTAACTAATATAAAGATGGTATTTAGAACCTATCAATTCTCATAGTAGATAGGTAAACTAATGCCTTACATGTGGGCTGCAACATCTATGTCTATATTCAGACCTGATGGGTATAGACATTTCATTTTAAATATCAACAGGTTTTCCAATTTATGGAGTTTTAGTAGTCTGTCCCTTTCTTTAGGAGGAACCCAGTCAATGATCTGTATTTTTAAACTACTTGGCTTACAAATATGACATTCCAATTTTAGAATGTGCTTTTCCCCCCTTCAATGTGTTCCTAATTATTAATTTTACCTGCTGGGAAGCATGAAAATATTTTTAAATATATTGTAATTTCAATTATTTGTTTTTGCCTGTTGTATCCACACCTATACTGAAAACCTAATATTAAAGTACTGGTTATAGAAATTAAAATTCCAGTGTTTATGTGTGTGTGTGTGGGGGGGGGGGGGGGTGCAGAGAGGTAATAAAATGATACTTTTTGTGAGAAAGAAAAGCTAGGGAGGATTTTGTGTAAATTTAGAAATAAGCTAAGGAGATCAAGGGCGCGATCCGATATACAACGTACTTTTTGGCGCAAGCGAGGTAACCGACGCCACCAGTAGTTTCACCTCGCACATCGGGGTATTACATATACGGCGCCGGCAGTTGCTAAAGTGCCGTAAGTCAGACAAACTAGCGATGTCCAGAAATAAGTGTAAGTACAACTTTCTGAAGTCGCCAGTGACTTATGGCACTTTAGAAACTGCCGGCGCCTAAAAAAACAAACTAAACTTTTAAATCTCCCGTAACTGTCTAACACACCTCCCAAAAATAGCCCGACACGTATACCCCTCTATCCGCAATCCCCCCTCTCACTCCTAACAATAAATGTATTAACCCCTAGACCGACAACCCCCAACAACGCAATAATCCTATCCTAGTATTAACCCCTAAACCCACTCCCAGACCCCGCCGCCATCTATATTAAATGTATTACCCACTAATCTGAACACCCTACACCGCCGCCACCTATATTACGTAAATGTATTACCCCCTAATCTGACCCCCCCTACACCACCGCCACCTACATTAAATGTATTACCCCCTAAACCTAAGTCTAACCCTAACCCTAATACCCCCTAACTTAAATATTATTTAAATAAATCTAAATAATATTAATATTATTAACATAGGCCTAGATTTGGAGTTCGGCGGTAGAAGGGCTGTTAACGCTCCGCGGGCTTTTTTCTGGCCGCACCATAAATTTAACTCTGGTATCAAGAGTTCAAACAAATGCTGCGTTAGGCTCCAAAAAAGGAGCGTAGAGCATTTTTACCGCAAATGCAACTCTCGATACCAGAGTTGCTTACGGACGCGGCCAGCCTCAAAAACGTGCTCGTGCACGATATCCCCATAGGAAACAATGGGGCTGTTTGAGCTGAAAAAAAACCTAACACCTGCAAAAAAGCAGCGTTCAGCTCCTAACGCAGCCCCATTGTTTCCTATGGGGAAACACTTCCTACGTCTGCACCTAACACTCTAACATGTACCCCGAGTCTAAACACCCCTAACCTTACACTTATTAACCCCTAATCTGCCGCCCCCGCTATCGCTGACCCCTGCATATTATTTTTAACCCCTAATCTGCCGCTCCATAAACCGCCGCAACCTACGTTATCCCTATGTACCCCTAATCTGCTGCCCTAACATCGCCGACCCCTATATTATATTTATTAACCCCTAATCTGCCCCCCACAACGTCGCCGACACCTGCCTACACTTATTAACCCCTAATCTGCCGAGCGGACCTGAGCGCTACTATAATAAAGTTATTAACCCCTAATCCGCCTCACTAACCCTATAATAAATAGTATTAACCCCTAATCTGCCCTCCCTAACATCGCCGACACCTAACTTCAATTATTAACCCCTAATCTGACGACCGGAGCTCACCGCTACTATAATAAATGGATTAACCCCTAAAGCTAAGTCTAACCCTAACTCTAACACCCCCCTAAGTTAAATATAATTTAAATCTAACGAAATAAATTAACTCTTATTAAATAAATTATTCCTATTTAAAGCTAAATACTTACCTGTAAAATACATCCTAATATAGCTACAATATAAATTATAATTATATTATAGCTATTTTAGGATTTATATTTATTTTACAGGCAACTTGGTAATTATTTTAACCAGGTACAATAGCTATTTAATAGTTACCTAGTTAAAATAATAACAAATTTACCTGTAAAATAAATCCTAACCTAAGATATAATTAAACCTAACACTACCCTATCAATAAATTAATTAAATAAACTACCTACAATTACCTACAATTAACCTAACACTACACTATCAATAAATTAATTAAACACAATTGCTACAAATAAATACAATTACATAAACTAGCTAAAGTACAAAAAATAAAAAAGAAATAAGTTACAAAAAATAAAAAAATATTTACAAACATAAGAAAAATATTACAACAATTTTAAACTAATTACACCTTCTCTAAGCCCCCTAATAAAATAACAAAGCCCCCCAAAATAAAAAATTCCCTACCCTATTCTAAATTAAAAAAGGTAAAAGCTCTTTTACCTTACCAGCCCTGAACAGGGCCCTTTGCGGGGCATGCCCCAAGAATTTCAGCTCTTTTGCCTGTAAAAAACATACAATACCCCCCCCCCCCAACATTACAACCCACCACCCACATACCCCTAATCTAACCCAAACCCCCCTTAAATAAACCTAACACTAAGCCCCTGAAGATCTTCCTACCTTGTCTTCACCATCCAGGTTCACCGATCAGTCCTGAAGAGCTCCTCCGATGTCCTGATCCAAGCCCAAGCGGGGGGCTGAAGAGCTCCATGATCCAGTCAAAGTCTTCATCCAAGCGGGGCAGAAGAGGATCTTCCATCCGATTGAAGTCTTCATCCAAGCAGCATCCATCCGGAGCGAAGCGGCAGGATCCTGAAGACCTCCAGCGTGGAACATCCATCCGGCCCGACGACTGAACGACGAATGACTGTTCCTTTAAGGGACGTCATCCAAGATGGCGTCCCTCGAATTCCGATTGGCTGATAGGATTCTATCAGCCAATCGGAATTAAGGTAGGAATTTTCTGATTGGCTGATGGAATCAGCCAATCAGAATCAAGTTCAATCCGATTGGCTGATCCAATCAGCCAATCAGATTGAGCTCGCATTCTATTGGCTGTTCCGATCAGCCAATAGAATGCGAGCTCAATCTGATTGGCTGATCGGATCAGCCAATCGGATTGAACTTGATTCTGATTGGCTGATTCCATCAGCCAATCAGAAAATTCCTACCTTAATTCCGATTGGCTGATAGAATCCTATCAGCCAATCGGAATTCGAGGGACGCCATCTTGGATGACGTCCCTTAAAGGAACAGTCATTCGTCGTTCAGTCGTCGGGCCGGATGGATGTTCCGCGCTGGAGGTCTTCAGGATCCTGCTGCTTCGCTCCGGATGGATGCTGCTTGGATGAAGACTTCAATCGGATGGAAGATCCTCTTCTGCCCCGCTTGGATGAAGACTTTGACCGGATCATGGACCTCTTCAGCCCCCCGCTTGGGCTTGGATCAGGACATCGGAGGAGCTCTTCAGGACGGATCGGTGAACCTGGATGGTGAAGACAAGGTAGGAAGATCTTCAGGGGCTTAGTGTTAAGTTTATTTAAGGGGGGTTTGGGTTAGATTAGGGGTATGTGGGTGGTGGGTTGTAATGTTGGGGGGGGGGTATTGTATGTTTTTTTTTACAGGCAAAAGAGCTGAAATTCTTGGGGCATGCCCCGCAAAGGGCCCTGTTCAGGGCTGGTAAGGTAAAAGAGCTTTTACCTTTTTTAATTTAGAATAGGGTAGGGATTTTTTTATTTTGGGGGGCTTTGTTATTTTATTAGGGGGCTTAGAGTAGGTGTAATTAGTTTAAAATTGTTGTAATATTTTTCTTATGTTTGTAAATATTTTTTTATTTTTTGTAACTTATTTCTTTTTTATTTTTTGTACTTTAGCTAGTTTATGTAATTGTATTTATTTGTAGCAATTGTGTTTAATTAATTTATTGATAGTGTAGTGTTAGGTTAATTGTAGGTAATTGTAGGTAGTTTATTTAATTAATTTATTGATAGGGTAGTGTTAGGTTTAATTATATCTTAGGTTAGGATTTATTTTACAGGTAAATTTGTTATTATTTTAACTAGGTAACTATTAAATAGCTATTGTACCTGGTTAAAATAATTACCAAGTTGCCTGTAAAATAAATATAAATCCTAAAATAGCTATAATATAATTATAATTTATATTGTAGCTATATTAGGATGTATTTTACAGGTAAGTATTTAGCTTTAAATAGGAATAATTTATTTAATAAGAGTTAATTTATTTCGTTAGATTTAAATTATATTTTACTTAGGGGGGTGTTAGAGTTAGGGTTAGACTTAGCTTTAGGGGTTAATCCATTTATTATAGTAGCGGTGAGCTCCGGTCGTCAGATTAGGGGTTAATAATTGAAGTTAGGTGTCGACGATGTTAGGGAGGGCAGATTAGGGGTTAATACTATTTATTATAGGGTTAGTGAGGCGGATTAGGGGTTAATACATTTATTATAGTAGCGCTCAGGTCCGCTCGGCAGATTAGGGGTTAATAAGTGTAGGCAGGTGTCGGCGACGTTGAGGGGGGCAGATTAGGGGTTAATAAATATAATATAGGGGTCGGCGGTGTTAGGGGCAGCAGATTAGGGGTACATAGGGATAACGTAGGTGGCGGCGCTTTGCGGTCGGAAGATTAGGGGTTAATTATTTTAAGTAGCTGGCGGCGACGTTGTGGGGGGCAGGTTAGGGGTTAATAAATGTAATACAGGGGTCGGCGGGGTTAGGGGCAGCAGATTAGGGGTACATAAGTATAACGTAGGTGGCGGTCGGCAGATTAGGGGTTAAAAATTTTTAATCGAGTGGCGGCGATGTGGGGGGAGCTCGGTTTAGGGGTACATAGGTAGTTTATGGGTGTTAGTGTACTTTAGGGTACAGTAGTTAAGAGCTTTATGAACCGGCGTTAGCCCAGAAAGCTCTTAACTACTGCTATTTTCCTGCGGCTGGAGTTTTGTCGTTAGAGCTCTAACGCTCACTTCAGAAACGACTCTAAATACCGGCGTTAGGAAGATCCCATTGAAAAGATAGGATACGCAATTGACGTAAGGGGATCTGCGGTATGGAAAAGTCGCGGCTGAAAAGTGAGCGTTAGACCCTTTAATCACTGACTCCAAATACCAGCGGGCGGCCAAAACCAGCGTTAGGAGCCTCTAACGCTGGTTTTCACGGCTAACGCCAAACTCCAAATCTAGGCCTAAATTATTCCTATTTAAAACTAAATATTTACCTATAAAATAAACCCTAATATAGCTACAATATAACTAATAGTTACATTGTAGCTATTTTCGGATTAATATTTATTTTACAAGCAACTTTGAATTTATTTTAACTAGGTACAATAGCTATTAAATAGTTAATAACTATATAATAGCTACCTAGTTAAAATAATTACAAAATTACCTGTAAAATAAATCCTAACCTAAGTTACAAATATACCTAACACTACACTATCAATAAATTAATTAAATTAATTAACTACAATGATCCAAACTAAAATACAATTAAATAAACTAAACTATAATAAAAAAAACAAACACTACATTACAAAAAAATAAAAAAATATTCCAAGAATTTTAATCTAATTACACCTAATCTAAGCCCCCTAATAAAATAAAAAAGCCCCCCAAAATAATAAAATTCCCTACCCTAAACTAAATTACAAAGTAATCAGTTCTTTTACCAGCCCTTAAAAGGGCTTTTTGCGGGGCATTGCCCCAAAGTAATCAGCTCTTTTACCTGTAAAAAAAAATACAATCCCCCCCCCAACATTACAACCCACCACCCACACACCCCTACTCTAAAACCCATCCGATCCCCCCTTAAAAAAAACTAACACTACCCCCCTGAAGATCACCCTACCTTGAGCCATCTTCAGCTAGCCGGCCACCGATGGGACAGAAGAGGACATCCGGACCTGCAGAAGTCTTCATCCTATCCAGGCAGAAGAGGACATCCAGACCAGCAGACATCTTCATCCAGACAGCATCTTCTATCTTCATCCTTCTGGAGCGGAGCCATCTTCTATCCAGCCGATGCGGAGCCATCCTCTTCTTCTGATGTTCTAAGGCCGAATGAAGGTTCCTTTAAATGACTCATCCAAGATGGCATCCTTCAAATTCTGATTGGCTGATAGGATTCTATCAGCGAATCGGAATTAATGTAGGAAAAATTATATTGGTTGATTGAATCAGCCAAATTGGATTGAAGTTCAATCCAATTGGCTGATTGGATCAGCCAATAGAATTGACCTTGCATTCTATTGGCTCATCCAATCATCCAATCGGATTGAACTTTAATCCGATTGGCAGATTCAATCAACCAATCAGATTTTTCCTACCTTATTTCCGATTGGCTGATAGAATCCTATCAGTAAATCGGAATTCAAGGGCCGCCATCTTGGATGACGTCATTTAAAGGAACCTTCATTCAGCCTTAGGACATCGGAAGAAGAGGATGGCTCCGCGTTGGCTGGATAGAAGATGGCCCCTCTCCGCTCCGGAAGGATGAAGATAGAAGATGCTGCCTGGATGAAGATGTCTGCCGGTCCGGATGTCCTCTTCTGCCTGGATAGGATGAAGACTTCTGCTGGTCCAGCTGAAGACGGCTCAAAGTAGGGTGATCTTCAGGGGGGTAGTGTTAGGTTTTTTAAGGGGGGATCGGGTGGGTTTTAGAGTAGGGGTGTGTGGGTGGTGGGTTGTAATGTTGGGGGGAATTGTATTTTTTTACAGGTAAAATAGATGATTACTTTGTGGCAATGCCCCGCAAAAAGCCCTTTTAAGGGTTGGTAAAAGATCTGATTACTTTGTAATTTAGTTTAGGGTAGGGAATGTTATTATTTTGGGGGGCTTTATTTTATTAGGGGCTTAGATTAGGTGTAATTAGATTTATTTTTTGTAATGTAGTGTTTGCTTTTTTGTATTATAGTTTAGTTTATTTATTTGTATTTTAGTTTAGATCATTGTAGTTAATTTATTTAATTAATTAATTAATAGTGTAGTGTTAGGTGTATTTGTAACTTAGGTTAGGATTTATTTTACAGGTAATTTTGTAATTATTTTAACTAGGTAGCTATTAAATAGTTATTAACTATTTAATAGCTATTGTACCTAGTTAAAATAAATACAAAGTTGCCTGTAAAATAAATATTCATCCGAAAATAGCTACAATGTAACTATTAGTTATATTGTAGCTATATTAGGGTTAATTTTATAGGTAAGTATTTAGTTTTAAATAGGAATCATTTATTTAATGATAGTAATGTTAGTTTGTTTTATTTAAATTATATTTAACTTAGGGGTTGTGTTAGGGTTAGACTTAGGTTTAGGGGTTAATAACTTTATTATAGTAGCAGCGATGTTGGGGGTGGCAGATTAGGGGTTAATAATTGTAGGTAGGTGGCGTCGATGTTAGGGAGGGCAGATTAGGGGTTAATAAAATTTATTATAGTGTTTGCAAGGCGGGAGTGCGGTGGTTTAGGGGTTAATAAATTCATTATAGTGGCGGCGATGTCCGGTCAGCAGATTAGGGGTTAATAAGTGTAGGTAGGTGGCAGCGACGTTGAGGGGGGACAGATTAGGGTTTAATAATTATAATATAGGTTTTGGCGATGTAAGGGGCAGCAGCTTAGGGGTTCATAGCTATAATGTAGGTGGTGGCGGTGTCCGGAGCGGCAGATTAGGGGTTAATAATATAATGTAGGTGTCAGCGATAGCGGGGCAGCAGATTAGGGGTTAATAAGTGTAAGGTTAGGGGTGTTTAGACTCGGGGTGCATGTTAGGGTGTTAGGTGTAGACTTAGAAAGTGTTTCCCATAGGAAACAATGGGGCTGCGTTAGAAGCTGGACGCTGCTTTTTTGCAGGTGTTAGTTTTTTTTACAGCCAGCTCAGCCCCATTGTATCCTATGGAGAAATCGTGCACAAGCACGTTTTTACAGCTTACCGCTACCGTAAGCAACGCTGGTATTGCGGGTTGAAGTGGAGCTAAATTTGGCTCAACGATCACTTTTCTGAGGCTAACTCAGCCATTCAGAAAACTCGCAATACCAGCGTTAAGGGTGCGCTGGAAAAAAAAGGCTTGTTAGCACCGCAGGTCTTTACCGACAAAACTTGTAATCTAGGCGTTAATTAAGTATTGCAGTGGGGGATTGCGGTTGACAGGTAGATAGATATTGCGCATGCGTTTGGTTTTATTTTGCAGGCATTTTAGGGAGTTACGGTGCTCCAATACTCAGTGCAAGGCTTGCTACGCCTACATTTTGTGGCGACGTGAAAATGGAGTAAGATTTCTCCATTTTCATCACGTAAGTCCTTACGCTGTATATTGGATACCAAACTGTGCGTGTTTTGTATGTCAGTCTATGGGCCAAAAAACTATGGGCGAAGGCAGAAATATACGAGCGTAACTTCTATGTTACGCCGTATATGTGATACCAAACCCGTGCAAAATCTGGCGTCGCCGGCTTCTGTGGGCGAAGCTGCATATCGAATGGGGCCCCAAGCTTGGTTTTATTTAACAGAGACAGCTTATTTCATATACAAATCATACCTAAAGGAGCAATTTCCCATAGATTTTAAACTCTTCAGCTGATATAACAAGTCATTATAAACGCAAAAAGGAGATACGAATTTTACTTTGTACTGTCCTTTTAAGTAAAATGGCTTTAGTGTGTTTTGTTTTTCTATGCACAAAAGCAATGTTTTTTTCATAAAAAGGTCTGACAAGGTAATAAAATAAAACCTAAGAGGTCAGTTTTGTGATTTCAGAAGTCCTGTATCAGTTTTTCACTTTAATATTTCCAGGATTCTTGTGATTTCCAATTACCGCTCATCTTTGAAAGTATAGGGAGAGTTAGATACTGAGAGTTTGTGCAAACAAGGTCACAATTTTTTTTTAAGCAAGACTTGTAATACAGGCTTTACTTGAACTTTTTGACATAATGATTGAGCTCTTTTTGTAATCTAGGCAATGATTGGGTATTACACGTTGTTGGTTACTTATATAGTGCGTCCTATACTTTCAATAGAAAGCAACAGCATTGCACTCAAGGGCCTGTGAAATTAAAAATAACTAAGTTTAAACTAACAATTAACCTAACATAGCTATTATACTAAAATAAAAATAACTACCAATTAAATAAACTATATTACACATTTAAAAAAGCTAACACTACTAAAAAAAATAATTTTGAAATTACAAAAAATAAAAAAATACTAATTTACAAAAAATAACAAACACTAACTTACAAAAAGTAACAAATGAAATTATCCAAAATAAAAACAATTACACTTAATTTAATAGCCCTATAAAAATAAAACCCCCCACCAAAATAAAAAAAACACCCTAGCCTACAATGAACTACCAATAGCACTTAAAAGGGCCTTTTGGAGGGCAGTGCCCTAAAGAAATCAGCCCAACAGTAAAACCCACCACTCAACCAACCCCCCAAAATAAAAAAACTAACTCTAACAAAAACCTAGGCTACCCATTGCCTTAATACATTTGTATGGGCATTTCCCTTAAAAGGGCATTCAACTCTTTTATATTGCTCTTAAAAGGGCATTTAGCTCTTTAAAAAAAGCCCAAACCCTAATCTAAAAAAAACACCAAAAAAAAGTTAAAAAAAACCTAGCACTAACCCTCGACAATCCACTTACAGTTTCTGAAGTCCGGACATCCAGGCGGCGAAAAAGTCTACATCCAGGCGGTGAAGTCTTCATTCATAGGATTCTAAATAGACATTAGGGGATTTTATGAAGAGACCTTATTTTAAGTAAATAATTAACTGAGAAACCTAAATGTGTATATAGGCGGGCTCCTATATTAAAAAATATGTTACCACCCAGTAAAATAGTTGTAAATAAAGTGAGAAATATAGAAAACACTTCAAATTTAATTAAAAAAAAGAGTAATCTACAAATGTATGAATAGAAATTGCATAATATGTAGTTATGAAAAACAGGGTACTGATTATTTTACATCTCCAGTCACAGGAACTGAATATGCAATTGTCAGTCATTTAACTTTTTGCCTCTTCTTATGCATTATATTTACTAAAATAAAAAATAAATAAAAAGAGAGAAGTGCTCAACCTGGGCATAATAGCTTGTTCTATGGCTAGTTAACACCAAAGAAGCAGCCTCTTTTTGCTCAATGTGTGCCTTTCACAGAGAAGAACTTTCCTGTAGCATATCAGTCTGATCCTGACTTAACACTACAGTCCAGCCCCGAAATACCAGGCAATCCCTCTCTGAACAAGAGAAACAGCAAAACCTCAGACGTACGTTTTGGTCTAGTGTGGGTCTCGTCAGTGAGGTGCAGCCATATCCCTCTAGGCACACTGAGCAACGGGTCCAGGTCTGGATTCCAGCATCATGCTTAGGGAGACTTCCCTAAGAGTCATAAATTGCATAAATAAAAAGAGAGAAGCGCTCAACCTGGGAACAAACAATAGCATAACAGCTTGTTCTATGGCTAGTTAGCACCCAAGAAGCAGCTTCTTTTTGCTCAACATGTGTCTTTCACAGAGAATAATTTTCCTGTAGCATATCAGTCTGATCCTGACTTAAGAGTACAGTCCAGCCCCGAAATACCAGGCAATCCCTCCCTGAATGAGAGAAACAGCAAAACTCCAGATGTACATTTCAGCCTAGTGTGGGCCTTGTCAGTGAGGTGCAGCCATAGAACAAGCTATTATGCTATTGTTCGTTCCAAGGTTGAGCGCTTCTCTCTTTTAATTTATGCAAATTGTGACTCTTAGAGAAGTCTCCCTAAGTGTGATGTGGGAATTCAGACGTGGACCCGTTGCTCAGTGTGCCTAGAGGGATGTGGCTGCACCTCACTGACGAGGCCCACACTTGGCCAAAACGTACATCTGGGGTTTTGCCATTTTCCTTGTTTAGAGAGGAATTGCCTGGTATTTCGGGGCTGGACTGTACTGTTAAGTCAGGATCAGACTGATATGCTACAGAAAAGTTCTCTGTGAAAGGCACATGTTGAGCAAAAAGAGGCTGCTTATTGGGTGGTAACTAGCCATAGAACAAGCTATTATGCTATTGTTCATTCCCAGGTTGAGCGCTTCTCTCTTTTAATTTATAGTATATTTACTAACCTGCCAACTTTGTGGGGTGCAGTATGTAGGTCGCTAATGTAGGGCTATACATACCAGATGGAATTAACACTTGGAATATGAAAAATAACAACATTTCATAGTGTATCTAGACATTGCAATCAAGCACACAATGGTGATCTTAATATATTTAATATTACCACAATATAATTTATACCATCCTCTTATCTATATAATAGATTCAATAGATTATTACAGAGAGAGACATTGGGGATCTATAGACTACATACAGTGGGGCAAAAAAGTAATTAGTCAGCCAACAATTGTGCATGTTCTCCCACTTAAGAAGATGAGAGAGGCCTGTAATTTTCACCATAGGTATACCTCAACTATGATAGACAAAATGTGGAAACAAATCCAGACAATCACATTGTCTGATTTGGAAAGAATTTATTTGCAAATTATGGTGGAAAATAAGTATTTGGTCAATATCAAACGTTCCTCTCAATACTTTGTTATATATCCTTTTTTGGCAATGACAGAGGTCAAACGTTTTCTGTAAGTCTTCGCAAGGTTGTCACACGCTGTTGCTGGTATGCTGGCCCATTCCTGCATGCAGATCTCCTCTAGAGCAGTGATGTTTTGGGGCTGTCGCTGGGCAACACGGACTTTCAACTCCCTCCAAAGGTTTTCTATGGGGTTGAGATCTGGAGACTGTCTTGGCCACTCCAGGACCTTGAAATGCTTTTTACGAAGCCACTCCTTCATTGCCAGGGTGGTGTGTTTGGGATCATTGTCATGCTGAAAGACCCAGCCACGTTTCATCTTCAATGCCCTTGCTGATGGAAGGAGGTTTGCACTCAAAATCTCACAATACATGGCCCCATACATTCTTTCATGTACACGGATCAGTCGTCCTGTTCCCTTTGCAGAGAAACAGCCCCAAAGCATGATGTTGCCACCCCCAAGTTTCACAGTAGGTATGGTGTTCTTTGGTTGCAACTCAGCATTCTCTCTCCTCCAAACACGACAAATTGTGTTTCTACAAAACAGTTCTACTTTGGTTTCATCTGACCATATGACATTCTTCCATTCTGCTTCTGGATCATCCAAATGCTCTCTAGCATACTTCAGACGGGCCCGGACATGTACTGGCTTAAGCAGGAGGACACGTCTGGCACTGCAGGATCTGAGTCCCTGGCGGCGTAGTGTGTTACTGATGGTAGCCTTTGTTACGTTGGTCCCAGCTCTCTGCAGGTCATTCACTAGGTCCCCATGTGGTTCTGGGATGTTTGCTCACCATTCTTGTGATAATTTTGACCCCACAGGGTGAGATCTTGCGTGGAGCCCCAGATCGAGGGAGATTATCAGTGGTCTTGTATGTCTTCCATTTTCGAATTATTGCTCCCACAGTTGATTTCTTCACACTAAGCTGCTTGCCTATTGCAGATTCAATCTTCCCAGCCTGGTGCAGGTCTACAATTTTGTTTCTGGTGTCATTCGACAGCTCTTTGTTCTTCACTATAGTGGAGTTTGGAGTGTGACTGTTTGAGGTTGTGGATAGGTTTCTTTTATACTGATAACAAGTTCAAACAGGTGCCATTAATACAGGTAATGAGTGGAGGACAGAGGAGCCTCTTAAAGAAGAAGATACAGGTCTGTGAGAGCCCGAAATCTTGCTTGTTTGTAGGTGACAAAATACTTATTTTCCACCATAATTTGCAAATAAATTCTTTCCAAATCAGACAATGTGATTGTCTGGATTTGTTTCAACATTTTTTCTCTCATAGTTGAGGTTACCTATGATGAAAATTACAGGCCTCTCTCATCTTCTTAAGTGGGAGAACTTGCACAATTGGTGGCTGACTAAATACTTTTTTGCTCCACTGTACATTATTTCCCAAAGGTCTTAATATTAATATGGATTTAGCAACATTTTAATATGCATTTAATTTTTTATTATTATTATTATTCTGGGGTCATGATTACTTTAATGCTTAATATATTAAATAATACATTTCATTTATTGTAGATAAACATGTTTATAATCATAAATATTTATTGATTTGTTTTTAATAGGTAAAATGAGTCACTTAAATGCATTATAGCACTAGGATTACAATTAGGTAGTTTAACACCTGCATCACAGATTATTTATGACAAGACCGATAAGAGGTCTAAGTTTATTATTAGTCTTTGTTTTTATAACACATTAGTTAAACCCTAGTATGGAGAACTATTTAATATAATTTACATTCACGAAAGTTACAAGTTTATATTGTCACATATATAAAGGGACAGTCTACATAAGATTTTTTATTGGTTAAAAAGACAGATAATCCCTTTATTACCCATTCCCCAGTTTTTCAAAACCAACACTTACATTAATATAGGGCGCGATCCGATATCGATCGCAGTTTGCGGCGCAAGCGAGGGAACCGGCGTCGCCCGCAGTTTCAGCTCGCAACTCGAGCCATCCCATATAGGTCGCCGTCAGATGCTAACGTGCCGTAAGTCTCACAAACCAGCGATGTCCAGAAATCTGCGTAAGTACAAATTTCTGGCGTCGCCAGTGACTTGCGCCACGTTAGAATCTGCCGGCGCCTATAAAACCTGACTAAAGTCTAAAACACCCGCACTGTCTAACACGCCTCCCTAACATAGCCCGCACTGTCTAACACGCCTCCCTAACATAGCCCGCACTGTCTAACCCTCTATCCGCTATCCCCCCTCACTAGCCTAACAATAAAAAAGCTATTAACCCCTAAACCGCCGCTCCCGTACCCCGCCGCAACCTAATAAAGTTATTAACCCCTAAACCGCCGCTCCCGTACCCCGCCGCCAGCTATATTATATCTATAACCCCCTAAAGTGAGCCCTTAACACCGCCGCCATCTATATTAAAATTATTAACCCCTAATCTAAGCCCCTTACACCGCCGCCATCTCTATTAAAATGATTAACCCCTAATTTAATCTACCTACCCCGCCGCCAGCTATATTATCTATATTAACCCTAAGTATATTATAGTTAATATAGGTATTACATTATATATATTAACTATATTAACCCTAATTATATTAGGGTTAATATAGTTAATATAGTTACTATAGTATTTATATTAACTATATTAACTCTATCTAACCCTAACTAAATTTATATTAAATTAATCTAATTCATTTATAAACTAAAATATTCCTATTTAAATCTAAATACTTACCTATAAAATAAACCATAAGATAGCTACAATATAATTAATAATTACATTGTAGCTATGTTAGGGTTAATATTTATTTTACAGGTAAATTGTTAATTATTTTAACTAGGTATAATAGATATTAAATAGTTATTAACTATTTAATATCTACCTAGTTAAAATAATTACCCAATTACCTGTAAAATAAATCCTAACCTAAGTTACAAATACACCTACACTATCAATAAATAAACTACAAACATCTATCTAAAAATACAATTAAATTAACTAAACTAAATTACAAAAAAAAACAAACACTAAATTACAAAAAATAAAAAAAAGATTACAAGATATTTAAGCTAATTACACCTATTCTAAGCCCCCTAATAAAATAATAAACCCCCAAAATAAAAAAAATTCCCTGCCCTATTCTAAATTCAACAAATTTCAAAGCTCTTTACCTTACCAGCCCTTAAAAGGGCCTTTTGTGGGGCATGCCCCAAAGAATTCAGCTCTTTTACATACAAGAAATACAATACCCCCCCCCCCATTACAACCCACCACCCACATACCCCTATTCTAAACCCACCCAAACCCCCCTTAAAAAAGCCTAACACTACCCCCCTGAAGATCTCCCTACCTTGTCTTCACCACACCGGGCCGAACTCCTGATCCGATCCGGGCGATGTCTTCCTCCAAGCGGCAAAGAAGAATTCTTCCTCCGGCGATGTCTTCCTCCAAGCGGCAAAGAAGAATTCTTCCTCCGGCGACGTCTTCCTCCAAGCGGCAGCAAAGTCTTCATTCTTCCGGCGGCATCTTCAATCTTCTTTCTTCGCTCCGCCGCCGCGGAGCATCCCTCCCGGCCGACTGCTGAACTTGGAATGATGTACCTTTAAATGACGTCATCCAAGATGGCGTCCGCCGAATTCCGATTGGCTGATAGGATTCTATCAGCCAATCGGAATTAAGTTAAAAAAATCTGATTGGCTGATTGAATCAGCCAATCAGATTCAAGTTCAATCCGATTGGCTGATCCAATCAGCCAATCAGATTGAGCGCGCATTCTATTGGCTGATCGGAACAGCCAATAGAATGCGAGCTCAATCTGATTGGCTGATTGGATCAGCCAATCGGATTGAACTTGAATCTGATTGGCTGATTCAATCAGCCAATCAGATTTTTTTAACTTAATTCCGATTGGCTGATAGAATCCTATCAGCCAATCGGAATTCGGCGGACGCCATCTTGGATGACGTCATTTAAAGGTACATCATTCCAAGTTCAGCAGTCGGCCGGGATGGATGCTCCGCGGCGGCGGAGCGAAGAAAGAAGATTGAAGATGCCGCCGGAAGAATGAAGACTTTGCTGCCGCTTGGAGGAAGACGTCGCCGGAGGAAGAATTCTTCTTTGCCGCTTGGAGGAAGACATCGCCGGAGGAAGAATTCTTCTTTGCCGCTTGGAGGAAGACATCGCCCGGATCGGATCAGGAGTTCGGCCCGGTGTGGTGAAGACAAGGTAGGGAGATCTTCAGGGGGGTAGTGTTAGGCTTTTTTAAGGGGGGTTTGGGTGGGTTTAGAATAGGGGTATGTGGGTGGTGGGTTGTAATGGGGGGGGGGTATTGTATTTCTTGTATGCAAAAGAGCTGAATTCTTTGGGGCATGCCCCACAAAAGGCCCTTTTAAGGGCTGGTAAGGTAAAGAGCTTTGAAATTTGTTGAATTTAGAATAGGGCAGGGAATTTTTTTTATTTTGGGGGTTTATTATTTTATTAGGGGGCTTAGAATAGGTGTAATTAGCTTAAATATCTTGTAATCTTTTTTTTATTTTTTGTAATTTAGTGTTTTTTTTTTTTTGTAATTTAGTTTAGTTAATTTAATTGTATTTTTAGATAGATGTTAGTAGTTTATTAAATTTATTGATAGTGTAGGTGTATTTGTAACTTAGGTTAGGATTTATTTTACAGGTAATTGGGTAATTATTTTAACTAGGTAGATATTAAATAGTTAATAACTATTTAATATCTATTATACCTAGTTAAAATAATTAACAATTTACCTGTAAAATAAATATTAACCCTAACATAGCTACAATGTAATTATTAATTATATTGTAGCTATCTTATGGTTTATTTTATAGGTAAGTATTTAGATTTAAATAGGAATATTTTAGTTTATAAATGAATTAGATTAATTTAATATAAATTTAGTTAGGGTTAGATAGAGTTAATATAGTTAATATAAATACTATAGTAACTATATTAACTATATTAACCCTAATATAATTAGGGTTAATATAGTTAATATAATGTAATACCTATATTAACTATAATATACTTAGGGTTAATATAGATAATATAGCTGGCGGCGGGGTAGGTAGATTAAATTAGGGGTTAATCATTTTAATAGAGATGGCGGCGGTGTAAGGGGCTTACATTAGGGGTTAATCATTTTTATATAGGTGGCGGCGGTGTAAGGGGTCAGATTAGGGGATAGATAAGGTAGATGGCGGCGGTTTTAGAGGCTCACAGTAGGGGGTTAGTTTATGTAGATGGCGGCGGGGTCCGGGAGCGGCGGTTTAGGGGGTAATAACTTTATTAGGGATTTCGGGGGGGGGGGTCGCGGTTGACAGGTAGATAGACATTGCGCATGCGTTAGGTGTTAGGTTTATTTTAGCAGATCGCGGTTGACAGGGAGATAGACATTGCGCATGCGTTAGGTGTTAGGTTTATTTTAGCAGATCGCGGTTGACAGGGAGATAGACATTGCGCATGCGTTAGGTGTTAGGTTTATTTTCTAGTTAGTTTAGGGAGTTACGGGGCTCCAATAGTCAGCGTAAGGCTTCTTACGGCTGCTTTTTGTGGCGAGGTGAAAATGGAGTAAGTTTTCTCCATTTTCGCCACGTAAGTCCTTACGCTGCATATTGGATACCAAACTGAGCGGGTTTGGTATACCTGCCTATGGCCCAAA
Organism: Bombina bombina; assembly: GCF_027579735.1. Lineage (NCBI taxonomy): Eukaryota > Metazoa > Chordata > Amphibia > Anura > Bombinatoridae > Bombina > Bombina bombina. The sequence goes on along the minus strand of NC_069505.1, from coordinate 542,372,402 downwards.
AAACTGCGGGCGACGGCAGAAATATACGCGTGTAACTTCTAGGTTACGCCGTATATGTGATACCAAATCCGCGCAAATATTGGCGTCGCCGGCTTTTGCGGGCGACGCTTTATATCGGATCGACCCCATACTTTTTACATCTGTGATTACCTTGTATCTAAGTCTCTGCAGACTGCCCCCTTATTTCAGTTATTTTGACAGACTTGCATTTAGCCAATCAGTGCTGACTCATAGATAACTCCACAGGCATGAGCATGATGTTATCTATTTGGCAAACATGAACTAATACCCTCTAGTTGTGAAAAAATGTCAAAATGCATTCCGATAAGATGCGACATTCAAGGGTTAAGAAATTAGCATATGAGCTTTCTAGGTTTAGCTTTCAACGAAGAATACCAAGCGAAGAAAGCAAAATTGAAGATAAAAGTACATTGTAAAGTTTTTTTAAATTGAATGCCTATCTGAATCATGGAAGTTTAATTTTGACTAGCCTGTCCCTTTAAGTGACTTAATAAATGATGGTCAACATTCACTATATAATATATTTTATCACTTGGACAATAGGACACTCAATATATAGGACATGTATTTAATATATATTTAACACTTATACACAATTATTATTAATATTATCATCACTTTATATTATGATTTTAATTATATTTATTAATAGGTTATATTTAATGATTTTATGCACGATAAGATCGTATAAGAATGTACATTCGTTGTAGCATATATTATCTGGTACATGGATTCAGAGTAGTAATATTATTGTTGTGATTTTTTGAATTGCATGGCTTATTATCTCTTGACAATGAAGGTTATATCTATGGGGTAGATTTAACAAGTACCAGACAGACATGATTCGCTCTAGTTATTTATTAGATGTGCCTCTATGGACTAGTCATCTATAGAAGATGGAAAATCTGAATTGCATTCTATGAACATTTTGTGTAGGTACCTCATTTTTCTCTATTTAATGAAGTTTTAATAGAATAAAGTTAACCCTTATTTTCAAGTGTCAGGATTAATAATAGGGAAATCCCCAAAAGGAAAGCAATGGTCACTCTTGCGCCCTTAAAGTAAGAATGCGTTAGAAAGGGGAATGAAAGGGGGTGTATACTGAACATGAAACATATGAGAAGAACATATATGTATGAAGTCATATATAATTGATTACAATTAGTGGAGGCTACTCTATATCCTTGTGTAGAAATCTCTCACCATCTTAATCTTTCCCTGATATAGGTAAAGTTGTACGGACCCTGCTTAAATTGTAGGATCATGTTTAAATCTGTATTCCCATCTAGTGGGGACATTTGGTTTCTATAGAAGATCAAGAGTAGATGTGTTAGCAGGCTATTCTCTAAGAAAGAGGCTTCACCTTTTTAAGAATAGAGCATAGTCATAAGCAAATATATGCTGTGTTCAGAAATTTATATAGCTCTGTAGTGAAAGCACAATCGCCATTTCTGATATAAGTATATACTAGTATAAGTTTGTATGTGGCATCGAAACCCCACTGTGCATATGGAAATAAGGAGGATAGCAATAACATTGTTAGAGAGTCATATGTTAACATATACTAAACTCAGAGGGGGTAATTACAAACACTTTTCAGTTTGCACATATAACCTTTTAAGGGCAAAATTCCAAGTGTCGCAGTACAGCATTGCACGCAGAATATGCAGGTCTCCCATATTACAAGTTGCGGCGGTACAGCTATACCTCTAGCATTTTAGCCTTTACGCAACTCTTCATTCTGCACTCAAAAAATGGCTTTTGAGGGTGGGATTTTCATTGCGCCGTATTATAAGTTGTTTGGTCAGGCTATTACGCTAGCGTTATAGCTTATACCGCCACAATCCATTCTGCTATCTGAGACGAGTAGTTATGGATATTGCAAAAAAAAAATGTTGCACAAAACTCATAACAAAGTTACAAAGTACACTAACACCCATAAACTACATATTAACCCCTAAAATGCCACCCCCCCCGCATTGCAAATACTATATTTTCAACTTATTAACCCCTAATCCGCTGCCCACCAACATAGCCAACACTGGATAAAGACTTTACTCTGCCTGGACTTCTGGACTTCAAGAACAGCGAGTACATTTTCTGGGGTTAGGTTTTATTTTTATTTTTTGGGGTGTTTTTTTTATAGATTAGGGCTTTTTTATTTGAATGGGCACAAGAGAGCTGAATGGCTTTTTATAGGGTAATGCCCATACAAATGCCCCTTTAGGGGCAATGGGTAGCTTAGTTATTTTTTAGATTAAGGTTTTTTATTTTAGGGGTTTGGTTGGGTGGGGGGTTTACTTTTATGGGGGAATTTGTAGTTTTTGTAGGTAAAAGAGCTGTTTAACTTAGGGCAATGCCCTACAAAATGCCATTTTAATGGCTATTGGTAGTTTATTGTTAGGTTAGGGGGTGTTTTTATTTTGGGGTGGCTTTTTGTTTTTATAGGGCTATTAGATTAGTTTAAATTTTTATTATTTTGGATAATTTCATTTACTATTTTTTGTAATCTTAGTGTTTTTTTATTTTTTGTAATTTGTTAAAAAAACAGTGGGCTAGATTAAGAGTTGTGCGTTAGGGTTAAAAAGCAGCGTTGAGAGGTCCCAACACTGCTTTTTAATGCCTGCTGGTATTACGAGTCTTGAAATGACAGGCTCACCGTTTTCTTGGCCAGACTCGGAAATACCGCAAATCCACTTACGTCAATTGCGTATCCTATATTTTCAATGGGACTTGCATAGCGCCGGTATTACGAGTCTGACAAAAAGTGAGTGGTAGACCCTCTCCTGTCAAGCCTGGTACCGCATTTTAAAGTCAGTAGTTAAGAGTTTTACACTACAACGCCGTAGCATAAAACTTTTAACTAAAGTGCTAAAAAGTACACTAACACCCATAAACTACCTATTAACCCTTAAACCGAGGCCCCCCACATCGCAAACACTAAAATAATTTTTTTAACCCCTAATCTGCCGAACCGGACATCGCGGCCAAAATATATTAACCCTAAAACGTCGCACTTCCGCATCGCAAACACTAGTTACATTTTATTAACCCCTAATCTGCCGGCCCTAACATCGCCACCACCTACCTACATTTATTAACCCCTAATCTGCTGCCCCCAACGTCGCTGCCACTATATTAAATGTATTAACCCCTAAATCTAAGTCTAACCCTAATACTAACCCCCCTAACTTAAATATAATTTAAATAAATCTAAATAAAATTACTATAATTAGCTAAATAATTCCTATTTAAAACTAAATACTTACCGATAAAATAAACCCTAAGCTAGCTACAATATAACTAATAGTTACATTGTAGCTATCTTAGGGTTTATTTTTATTTTACAGGCAACTTTGTATTATTTAACTAGGTACAATAGTTACTAAATAGTTATTAACTATTTAATAACTACCTAGTTAAAATAAAGACAAATTTACATGTAAAATAAAACCTAACCTAAGTTACAATTACACCTAACACTACACTATAATTAAATTAATTACCTAAACTAAATACAATTAATTACAATTTAAAAAAAATATCTAAAGTATGAACCCCCCCCCCACTAAATTACAGAAAATAATAAAATAATTACAAGATTTTTAAACTAATTACACCTATTCTAATCCCCCTAACAAAATAAAAAAAGCCCCCCCCCAAAAAAAAGCCCTACCCTACACTAAATTACAAATAGCCCTTAAAAGAGCCTTTTGCAGGGCATTGCCCCAAAGTAATCAGCTCTTTTACCTGTAAAAAAAAGTACAATTCCCCCCCCAACATTAAAACCCACCACCAACACAACCAACCCTACTCTAAAACCCACCCAATCCCCCCTTAAAAAAACCTAACACTAGCCCCTTGAAGATCACCCTACCGTGAGACGCCTTCACCCAACCGGGCAGAAGTGGTTCTCCAGACGGGCAGAAGTCTTCATCCAAGCCGGGCAGAAGAGGTCCTCCAGATGGGCAGAAGTCTTCATCCAGACGGCATCTTCTATATTCATCCATCCGGCGTGGAGCAGGTCCATCTTCAAGACATCCGATGCGGAGCATCCTCTTCTTTCTTCGTCCGATGACTGAATGAAGGTTCCTTAAAATGACGTCATCCAAGATGGCGTCCCTTCAATTCTGATTGGCTGATAGAATTCTATCAGCCAATCGGAATTAAGGTAGAAAAAATCCAATTGGCTGATGCAATCAGCCAATAGGATTTAACTTCAATCCTATTGGCTGATCCAATCAGCCAATAGGATTGAGCTGGCATTCTATTTGCTGTTCCAATCAGCCAATAGAATTCAAGCTCAATCCTATTGGCTGATTGCATCAGCCAATAGGATTTTTTCTACCTTAATTCCAATTGGCTGATTGATTCTATCAGCCAATCAGAATTGAAGGGATGCCATCTTGGATGACGTCATTTTAAGGAACCTTCATTCAGTCGTCGGATGAAGAAAGAAGAGGATGCTCCGTGTCGGATGTCTTGAAGATGGACCCACTACGCGCCGGATGGATGAAGATAGAAGATGCCGTCTGGATGAAGACTTCTGCCCATCTGGAGGACCTCTTTTGCCCTTCTTGGATGAAGAGTTCTGCCCGTCTGGAGGACCACTTCTGCCCGGTTGTCTGAAGATGTCTCACGGTAAGGTGATCTTCAAGGGGTTAGTGTTAGTTTTTTTTAAAGTGGGGATTGGGTGGGTTTTAGAGTAAGGTTAGTTGTGTGGGTGGTGGGTTTTAATGTTGGGGGGGGTATTTGATTTTTTTTTTTACAGAGCTGATAACTTTGGGGCAATGCCCCGCAAAAGGCCCTTTTAACAGCTATTTGTAATTTAGTGTAGGGTAGAGCTTTTTTTATTTTGGGGGGCTTTTTTATTTTGTTAGGGTGATTAGAGTAGGTGTAATTAGTTTAAAAATCTTGTAATTATTTTATTATTTTCTGTAATTTAGTGTTTGTTTAATTTTGTATTTTAGATCATTTTATTTAATTGTAATTAATTGTATTTAGTTTAGGTAATTTATTTAATTATAGTGTAGTGTTAGGTGTAATTGTAATTTAGGTTAGGTTTTATTTTACAGGTAAATGTGTCTTTATTTTAACTAGGAAGTTATTAAATAGTTAATAACTATTTAATAACTATTGTACCTAGTTAAAATAAATACAAAGTTGCCTGTAAAATAAAAATAAACCCTAAGATAGCTACAATGTAACTATTAGTTATATAGTAGCTATCTAAGGGTTTATTTTATATGTAAGTATTTAGTTTTAAATAGGAATAATTTAGTTAATTGTATTAATTTTATTTAGATTTATTTAAATTAAATTTAAGTTAGGGGGGGTTAGGGTTAGACTTAGATTTAGGGGTTAATAAATTTATTATAGTGGTGGCGACGTTGGTTGCGGCAGATTAGGGGTTAAGCAATGTAGTTAGGTTGTGGCGACATTGGGGGTGGCAGATTAGGAGTTAATAAATATAATGTAGGGTTCGGCAATGTTGGGGGCAGCAGATTAGGGGTTCATAAGTATAATGTAGGTTGTGGCGGTGTCCGGAGCGGCAGATTAGGGGTTAATAATATAATGCAGGTGTCGGCGTTGTCGGGGGTAGTGAATTAGGGGTTAATAACTGTAAGATTAGGGGTGTTTAAACTCGGGGTTCATGTTAGGGTGTTGGGTGTAGACATAAAAAGTATTTCCCCATAGGAAACAATGGGGCTGCGTTAGAAGCTGAACACTGCTTTTTTGCAGGTTTTTTTTCAGCCGGCTCTCCCCAATTGATTCCTATGGGGAAATCATGCACAAGCACGTTTTAGCAGCTCACCGCTACTGTAAGCAGCGCTGGTATTGAAGTGAGATGTGGAGCTAAATTTTGCTCTTCGCTCATTTTTTTGCGGTTAACGCCGGGTTTGTGTAAACCCATAATACCAGCGCTGTCTGCAAGTGAGTGGTGAGCATAAACTGCTCGTTAGCACCGCACCCCTGTTAACGCAAAACTCGTAATCTAGGTGATTGTTTATTTTGGTAATGTTAGATTTTTTTCCCCATAGTGTTATGCTTGTTAATTTTGTAATTTAGGTTTTTTTATTCTTAGTTTATTTTATTTTCTTAAAATAGTTATGCTAGGTTTATTAATAGTTTAATCTTAGGTTTTTTTTTATTTCACAGGTAAGTTTTTATTTATTTTAAGATAGTTATATTGTAAATTTAATTTAAAGTATAGGTTTAGGGGTTAATAGTTTAATTTAGTTGTTGCAATGTGGGGGGGCCGGTGGTTTAGGGGTTAATAGTTTTATTATAGTAGTAGCGATGTGGGGGGCCAACGATTTAGGGGTTAATAACTTTATTTAGTGTCAGCGATGTCGGGGCCGGCAGATTTGGGGTATTTAGACTAGGGGGTTATGTTAGGGTGTTAGGTTTTTACATAACTTTCTTTTCCCCATAGACATTAATGGGGATTGCGTTATAGCGAACGCATGTGTAAGTTTTTTTCTAACCCTTTCTCTCCATTGATGTATATGGGGGAAAACATGCACGAGTACATAAAAACCGGCCTTGGCTTTTGTACGGTATGGAGCTTAATGCACCATAATGCACAGCAGTAACTTGTAATGGCAGCACTATGGAAAATGTGATACCGCTATTTTTTTGTATTATTTACGCACCTGGTTTAGAGCACAACTTGTAATCTCGATGTAAGACACTTAATATATGCTATATATAGTTATTAACTAAATCTGAACAGCAAACAGGACAAAACTGTATACCCAACTAACAGAACTATGCTAATCATGAGGTCTAAAGCTGTAGAACTCTGTGTCATTTTAAATAGTTCCAGTGGGTAGATAAGTATATTAGCAATTTTGAGGCAAATATCACACTGGGGGATTAGTGCAGTCTCTGCTATGGGGGATGTTATAACCTACAACACACCGGTACTCCCAAGTTCTTGTTTAATGGGAATATTATGGGGTCGCAGTAGAAGTATTTTCCCTGTCTCCCTAGTCTCTTAAAAATAAAGCCTCAGTGGTAGATGCGATGTGACAGCTGTCTGTGCTGCAAGTCATTGCGTAGATGTCTCTTCCATGTCCGTCTTCCGTGCAGATAAGTGGTGATCATGGATCGGGTTCCTAGGTTCCTTCACTCCCAACATTAATATTTTAAAAATGTGTGTTGGGAGACTTTGTATAGCCAATTGTAGATCCGTTGGTTCGGAATGCACATGTGATAAAAGTACCGTGGCCCATTCCCTAGGGTCGGCCGCAGCCCACGGGGTCAGGCCAGCACTGATCAGCTCGGCACATCCAACCGTTTGTCTCGGTGTCTCCACAAACCTTGGTAGTGCTAGAAGTTTGGAGTGTTGCGTCTTCTCAGGGTGAGGAAGCTGAAGCATGTGACCTATGCTTTGAATCAATGCTGCTTCAAAGTCTGCGAGAGTCCCTTCATGGTGAGAGACATATGAAGTATTTTGGAGTTACTCCGATTTTGGAGTAGAGTGATATTAAGAATGAGTTTGTTCTGCAGTGCAAATGGCTGGTTATTTTGACAGCTTCATGAAAATGGAGGAGTGGATGTAAGTCCAGGCCATCATCACGCCTCCGCTGCGTACCTCATCAGTTTTAGGCTGCTGGACTAGAATCCAATATAAAAAGTGCTCAAAGCTGATCCACAAATTCTCATATTCATTACATCTCTAGAGATAAGCTTGGTGTGTGGGATATAGGAGTGATAAACAGCGGTTTTAACAGCTCCTATGTTTAGCCCCAGTTAAAAAGCAGTCATCTTGGTCATTGGTTGGACACCCCCCCAGGATATTTTTTGAGGAGGATGGTCTAACACTCAGGGAGAGCTGCCTGATTGACTATCTTTAAGACTCTTTTTGGTTCAGTCTGGACTGTTTTTATTTTTTTTATCAACACTTTTTGTCCCATTTCTATTTTTATATATTGTAGTGTGCGCCCATATTAGTGCAGTGATTAATACTTTAGGTATATACATATATAGCAATATATATTTAAATATACTTAGAACACTTCTGTATGTGCAGAACATTGGAAAGTATAATATTAACAGTAAATAAACAGTTAAAAATATTATTAAATATTAAAAAAATAATAAAAAATGTTTTTTTTTGTATTCAGGTATTTGAGTGGGAAGAGCTGAAATATGTATATTATTATTATTATTATCAGGTATTTGTAGAGCACCAACAGGTTCCGCAGTGCTGTAAACATAGTCGGTGTACAGGATAGCTTTTGTAGGGGTCAAGTGGGTAGAGGGCCCTGCTGAGAGTTTCACTGTTGTAGTCGGCTCTTATGAAGCGATCTGTAAACAGCTGGGCCCATAGGCTTACAATCTAAGGGGTTCAAGGGGAAAGCAATGGCGTTAGGAAAGGTTAGTGTTGGTTGTATGCATCCCTGAATAGTAGAGTTTTTAGGGAGTGCTTAAAGCTGTTAAAACTAGGGGAGAGTCTTATGGAGCGAGGCAGGGAATTCCACAAGATGGGGGCCAGTCTGGAGAAGTCCTGTAAACGTGAATGTGAGGAAGTAACAAGAGAGGAGGAGAGGAGGAGATCCTGAGCTGATCTAAGGGGACGGGAGGGAGAGTATCTAGAGACAAGTTCTGAGATGTAGGGGGGAGCAGTGCAGTTGAGAGCTTTGTATGTCAGGGTGAGGATTTTATGTTTAATCCTAGAGGCAAGAGGAAGCCTAGAGGCAAGGTAGACCAGAGAGGACGGAATTGCAGTAGTCGAGGCAGGAAAGGATGAGAGAGTGGATTAAAATCTTGGTTGTATCTTGTGTAAGGAAATGTCTAATTTTAGCAATGTTTTTAAAGTGGAAGCGGCAGGCTTTAGCCAAGGACTGGATGTGAGGAGTGAAGGAAAGATCTGAGTCAAGTGTGACCCCAAGACATCAGGTGAGCGGGGTAGGGGTAATGATGGAATTATCAACAGTTATAGAAATTTTGAGGGTGGAGACATTGGAAGAAGGGGGAAAAATAAGGAGCTCAGTTTTGGAGAGATTTAGCTTAATGTAGTGAGAGGACATCCAAGATGAGATGTGAGAAAGACAGTTAGTGACACGGGCTAGTAAGGAAGGAGGTAGGTCTGGTGCAGAGAGGTAGATTTGGGTGTCATCTGCATACAAATGGTATTGAAACCCATGGGACTTTATTAAGGAACCTAGTGACGATGTGTAGATTGAGAAGAGAAGGGGACCAAGGACAGAGCCTTGAGGTACCCCAACAGAAAGTGGTAACGGGGCAGAGGATGCTCCGGAGAAGGCTTCACTAAATGGTCAACAGTGTCAAAGGCTGCAGACAGGTCAAGGAGGATAAGCAGAGAGAAGTGGCCTTTGGATTTTGCTGTAAGTAGGTCATTTGTAATCTTGACAATTGCTGTCTCTGTAGAGTGATGGGAATGAAATCCAGATTGCAGTGGGTCAAGAAGAGAGTTTAGTGTAAGGAAATGGGATAGACGTGCGTAAACTAGCTTTTCGAGGAGCTTTGAGGCAAGATGGAGTAGGGAAATAGGGTGGTAATTGGAAGGGGAGGTTGGATCAAGGGAAGGTTTTTTGAGGATAGGTGTGACCAGTGCATGTTTTAGAGATGAGGGAAATATACCAGTGCTGAGGGAGAGGTTGAAAATGTGTGTGAGTATGGGGGTGAGGGTAGAAGAGAGGTAGGGGAGTAGCTGTGAGGGTATGGGGTCGAGGGGACAGGTAGTGAGGTGGGAGGACAGTATAAGGGCAGAAACTTCATCCTCATTAACAGGGGCAAAAGAGCTGCATTTTTTGGATATTTGGGTTTTGGGTGATCGTGAGCTTTTGAGGGGGTGGGAGATTGGAAGTATGTTGAGAGCTGATTTCACTTCTGATGGAGTCAATTTTGTTGTTGAAGTGGCTTGCAAAATCTTGAACTGAGAGAGAGGTTGTGTTAGGTGGGGGTGGGCGGAGAAGAGAGTTGAACGTGTTGAACAGACGTTTAGGGTTAGAGGAAAGAGTAAAGATGAGATTAGAAAAATATTGTTGCTTATAAAGATTAAGGGCAGAATAGTAGGAGTTCAGGATGAACTTGTAGTGAAGAAAGTCAGCTGAACTCTGAGATTTCCTCCAATGTTGCTCAGCAGTACGGGAGCATCTGCGTAGGTATCGTGTCAGAGGAGTATGCCAGGGCTGAGGATGAGAGTGTTGTTTCTGAGCTAAGGTTGGAGGGGCCAGAGTGTCAATGACCGATGTAAGGGTGGAATTATACTGGCAGATAGATTGGTCAGGGCAGGAAAAGGAGGTGATGGATGAGAGGAGAGGTTTGAGAGAGCTAGTGAGCTGATGCAGATCTAGTGACTTAGTGCTTCTGTGAAGTTTGGTGTGAGGGGTGGAGGGAGGGGGAGTTGTAGGTAGGGAAGTGATGTTGCAAGTTAGGAGATGATGGTCAGAGAGAGGAAAAGGGGAGTTTGTTAAATTTGAAAGAGTGCATCGATAGGTGAAAATCAAATCAAAGGAATGACCATCTTTGCGAGTGGGAGAGTCAGTCCATTGTGACAGGCCGAAAGAGGAAGTCAGTTGAAGAAGTTGTATTGCAGAGGAGGCATTGGGATTGTCAAGAGGGATGTTAAAGTCGCCAAGAATGAGGGCAGGGGTTTCTGAGGAAAGGAAATAAGGAAGCCAGGCAGCAAAGTGATCTAAAAATTGAGTTGGGGAGCCAGGGGGGCGGTATATGACTGCAACACGTATAGAGAGGGGAGAGAAGAAAATGTGAGTGAAGAGAAGGGCTGTAATTGTTGGAAGGTGCAACGAGAGGAAAGTAAAATACCGACACCACCTCCTTGTCTATTGCCAGACCTAGGAGTGTGGCTGAAATGGAGACCCCCATGTGACAGTGCAGCAGTGGATGCTGTGTCTGAAGCAGAGAGCCATGTTTCTGTAAGAGCCAGAAGGTTAAGAGAGTGGGAGATAAAGAGATCATGAATAGAAGTGCGCTTGTTGCAAACAGAGCGAGAGTTCCAGAGTGCACAAGTGAAGGGGGAGGGGTTTTTAGATGTAAGAGGAATGCGATTAAGGTTACCAGAGTTTAGTTTATGAAGTCTATTGAAAGGTCCACAAGGATGTGAAAGGTTAGGAGGTTGTGAGGGACCAGGATTAGGGGAGATGTCGCCAGCAGCTATTATGAGCAAGAGGGAGAGTGACATGAGATGAGAAGCAGATTTGCAGTAATGAGACTGTTGTTTGGCTGAAGTGCAGGGGGGAGAGAGAGTATTTAGGAATAAGTAGAGTTCATGAGTACAAAAGTAAGGTGAGTATAAGAGAGATGGGCTAAGGAACAGTGCAGGTGGAGAGGGAGAAGGAGTAACTGAGTAATGTAGTTTGTTATAGAGACAAGATGTAGCAAAAAGGAATATGAAGATATTGAGCATTATTCTGAAAGTGGGAACCAAGTAAACACATAAGACACAGTGTTACAGCAGCACTTGCAAAAGGATACAATGAGATACATAAAACATAGTATTACAAAAGTACTTGCTTGTGTCTTGCCCCTTGCCCAATCCTTGTTCAATTCTTGTATAATTCTTAAAAATTATTGCCTCACTTATAAAATGTTCACTGAAGAAAATGTGAACATATGCTATTGTTAAAAAGTACACAGCCCTGTAAGCAGTGCACCCCTGTGCAGTGCACATCCCCTAACTAGTTTGAAATATATACAGGTAGCGCAGTCAGCTGAGTCCACTATATTTACTTAATTGCTAATCAAAGACAGTTGGTAAGGCCAATTGGAATATTAGAGTCTGGTCAGGGTGAGATGAGTTAAGTAAACAGACAATAAAATTTGGAGGGGGTTAAAACTGTGACATAAGAAAACTATACATTTTAGAGTTATAGCAAGTATTGATAAAGAGTGAGCATCACATGGCAATTAACTAGACATTAGAATTGAGACATTGGGAAAAATCATTACAAAAATGCAGGACTTAATTTTAACAGGCTAAATTCAATTGCTCAATATATATATATATATATAAACAAGTTAAAGTCCAGCACCAATTCACTTCTAGGTAAGGGTGCAAGCAGCCTCTGTCTCACCTTGACAGGTATTAATATGCAAAATAGAAATGGCTGCAGCACACCAAGTCAGATTTATAACATTTTTATTACAAGCAGTGAAATACAGGCGACGTTTCGGGCTTCTGCCCTTTCTCAAGCCAAGTCTTGGCTTGAGAAAGGGCAGAAGCCCGAAACGTCGCCTGTATTTCACTGCTTGTAATAAAAATGTTATAAATTCGACTTGGTGTGCTGCAGCCATTTCTATTTTGTATATATATATATATACACAGAGAGACTTGGTGTAAAATGACAGAAAAGCAGGGAATAGCAAGATTTCAGTGCAGGGCCTTAATTTATGTACCAAAAAGAGAGACTTGGTGTAAAATGACAGAAAAGCAGGGAATAGCAAGATTTCAGTGCAGGACCTTAATTCACGTACCTGAAAGCAGAAGAGACAGTAGGTTAACTCAGCATTCCTTAGCAGATGTCAGTAGGCAGTTTGATAGTTAGTAACCAGCAGTGTGGAGAGTATTGAGTGTAATTCTTGTATAATTCTTAAACATTATTGCCTCACTTATAAAATGTTCACTTTGAAAATGTGAACATATGCTATTGTTAAAAAGTACACAGCCCTGTAAGCAGTGTATATATATGTATACATGTGTATATGTGTATTTATACGTATAATGGTATTTATATAGATATATAAATACATAAACACATTTTTATACACATACAGTATATATATATATATATATATATATATATATATATATATATATATATACAGACATGCACATATTTGACATGTATATATATATATATATATATATATATATTTACAGGGAGTGCAGAATTATTAGGCAAATGAGTATTTTGACCACATCATCCTCTTTATGCATGTTGTCTTACTCCAAGCTGTATAGGCTTGAAAGCCTACTACCAATTAAGCATATTAGGTGATGTGCATCTCTGTAATGAGAAGGGGTGTGGTCTAATGACATCAACATCCTATATCAGGTGTGCATAATTATTAGGCAACTTCCTTTCCTTTGGCAAAATGGGTCAAAAGAAGGACTTGACAGGCTCAGAAAAGTCAAAAATAGTGAGATATCTTGCAGAGGGATGCAGCACTCTTAAAATTGCAAAGCTTCTGAAGCGTGATCATCGAACAATCAAGCGTTTCATTCAAAATAGTCAACAGGGTCGCAAGAAGCGTGTGGAAAAACCAAGGCGCAAAATAACTGCCCATGAACTGAGAAAAGTCAAGCGTGCAGTTGCCAAGATGCCACTTGCCACCAGTTTGGCCATATTTCAGAGCTGCAACATCACTGGAGTGCCCAAATGCACAAGGTGTGCAATACTCAGAGACATGGCCAAGGTAAGAAAGGCTGAAAGACGACCACCACTGAACAAGACACACAAGCTGAAACGTCGAGACTGGGCCAAGAAATATCTCAAGACTGATTTTTCTAAGGTTTTATGGACTGATGAAATGAGAGTGAGTCTTGATGGGCCAGATGGATGGGCCCGTGGCTGGATTGGTAAAGGGCAGAGAGCTCCAGTCCGACTCAGACGCCAGCAAGGTGGAGGTGGAGTACTGGTTTGGGCTGGTATCATCAAAGATGAGCTTGTGGGCCTTTTCGCGTTGAGGATGGAGTCAAGCTCAACTCCCAGTCCTACTGCCAGTTTCTGGAAGACACCTTCTTCAAGCAGTGGTACAGGAAGAAGTCTGCATCCTTCAAGAAAAACATGATTTTCATGCAGGACAATGCTCCATCACACGCGTCCAAGTACTCCACAGCGTGGCTGGCAAGAAAGGGTATAAAAGAAGAAAATCTAATGACATGGCCTCCTTGTTCACCTGATCTGAATCCCATTGAGAACCTGTGGTCCATCATCAAATGTGAGATTTACAAGGAGGGAAAACAGTACACCTCTCTGAACAGTGTCTGGGAGGCTGTGGTTGCTGCTGCACGCAATGTTGATGGTGAACAGATCAAAACACTTACAGAATCCATGGATGGCAGGCTTTTGAGTGTCCTTGCAAAGGAAGGTGGCTATATTGGTCACTGATTTGTTTTTGTTTTGTTTTTGAATGTCAGAAATGTATATTTGTGAATGTTGAGATATTATATTGGTTTCACTGGTAAAAATAAATAATTTAAATGGGTATATATTTGTTTTTTTGTTATGTTGCCTAATAATTATGCACAGTAATAGTCACCTGCACACACAGATATCCCCCTAAAATAGCTATAACTAAAAACAAACTAAAAACTACTTCAAAAACTATTCAGCTTTGATATTAATGAGTTTTTTGGGTTCATTGAGAACATGGTTGTTGTTCAATAATAAAATTAATCCTCAAAAATACAACTTGCCTAATAATTCTGCACTCCCTGTATATATGTTATAGCTCTTTGCTGGCAAACACCTTTTCATGTACCATATACTTTTAAAGCCTTATAACTTTTTAAAATAATTTTATATGAATACTTTTTATTAGATAGTGTATATATGAGTGTAACAGAATATTTTAATGCATTTACGTTGTGTTTAATGCAACTTTTTTTTCCTCCAACCCATAATGTCAGGTCTTCAGACGCACGAGCGGAAAATTAGATTGTGCTCTAGAGTTTGAATTCACTTGCAATATCAGTGCAATTTAGTGCGCACGCACTGTCCATTAAAATATTGGTTGAGAGCGAAGTTGCGCCAACCCAACTTGTAATATCAAGTTGCGTGCTAATATTAGCGAGGTTAAGCAAAACTGCTTATCACGTCCACGTATAAATAGCGTGCCTTTTGTAATCTCGCCCAAAGTATATTATTTGTTAAGACGCAAGAACTATTATGGAACCTTTTAATGTAATTCAATATATATAAATAGTGGTTACCAACTTTGCAGGGGCAGAGCATGTAATTTAATAACTCTCTGAATTATATGATTTGCAAAGGATAATACAAATAAAACTTAATTTGTCTATTAATTAAACTGAGACCATATCAATAAACAAACATAGTTTATTAAAAAATAAAATAATAAACAATATTTGATCAATAAGAATTACTCATTACATTGATTTAAAGATTATCAGGTTAGAACTAATGAAAACAGTCCCTAAATTATTTTATTTGCGGTAGCTTGCGTTTGAGAGAGAAACAGAAACTTTTGTTATTCAGCATAGCTAGCAAGAATCAGGTAAAATAATAATCCTAACAAACCATAAGGAAAAGATAATATTGTTACAAGATTCCTGACTGACACAGCGTTATTGTTAACAGATAATACCAAGTTAACAGGACTTATCAAATACATTTTTTTACGTAAATCAGAATTGATTAATTCACCTGATTAAATTTTAAAAAACTTTGAATATAAATGTAAAAAACATAAATCATAATGATTAAAATCAGTTTCATGTGGGTTTATTTCATACTTTCAGTATTGGGGAATAAATCACTGGGGTTCAATGTAAATAGACTTAGGTTACCCCTGGTCCCTCTCTCCCCATTTTCCTCACTTTTCTGTTCAGTCAGCTTAGCCTCTGTGTGACCACTTATGTCACCTGCTCGTGCCCCCTTATGCCCCTTTTGTGGGTGAGTATGTATTTTATGAAAAACTATTAGGTTTACATAAGTAATTGGTTAACACTAATTACAGATTAGTTAACATTTTTGTTAATGAGCTAGGATTTAACACTCAAAATACTTTTTCCCTCGGAATATGGTACTCGTCACTAAGCTATAATAAAAAACATTTATTTTGTAAATATGTTTATAAAAAACAAGTCAGTTGAAACCCACTAATGTTTATAGACATTAAAAATATAAACAAAATAAACAAAATAATCAATGACAAAAGGAGAGGATCCACGACCATTACAACACTTATGTCTAAGTCATATGTGTTAATTGCACAGACCGCATCAGCAACAATCACAATGCGCCTCTAACGTTGCCATAGCAACCAAATTATCAAAAGAAGAGGTGCATGATTGGCTGAATAGGCGCCAATGGAAGCGGCTTGTGCAATAATAACAAAGGTAGAAATATGTCAGAGCAAACCCATCGATCATAATATACCAATATATTATGCAGTCACAAATATAGCATAAAGCATACTAGACCATAGTATAATTATCCACTGCAGGTCCCACCATGCACAGCAGTGACAATCCAATAGAACCCAAAGCTGTTGCCAAGGCAACTGAGTATACGACAGCACAACAATACATAGCTGTCAGATCAATGTATACTCAATCAGGGAGAAACATCAGTAGTAAGCATACTAGCGCCTGCAGAGGCTAAACAAAGCTTACTGTGTAACATAAGATGGTTGTCAAAGTAACTGAAAAGAACGGCAGGCAAAGAAAGGAGGGCTGAGTAAGCCATCAACAGTAGACCACACAATAGAGCCTAATAACAAGAAAAGAACATATTGAACATCTTGGAATAAATACCTCCAATAAAATCAAAGCGACAACCACAGCAAAAGCATTCCTAGTGATTTAATAAATATACTGTAAAAAATCTGAGATATAGTTGCTCTCGAGTATCCCAACCATATATGCATGGAAATAAAGACCAAACAAAAGTGGGAGGTAGACAAACCTCATATCCCAGGCAGATGGTAAGATGAGCAAGAGCAACTGAACAGGCAAACTAAACTCAAGAGCTATAAAAAACAAACAAGGTGAAATATATACTATATAGTAAGTATCCAATTATTGTAATATTGCATACAAATAACGATAATAAATCATGACTCTCAAAAACATGGAAAATGGCTCTCAAGGAAATTGGGTAATGTTCTCACAGAGGTTATAAGAATACATGTCAATCCAGGTGGGTATTTAATCCTTTAGGGATTAATGTTTCCAGATGGTAAATCCATCTCACTGTAGAAGTATCTTGTTCCGATCACCCCTCTATTCAGGGGGGGGGGGGTGATCAATAATTATGTATTTGAGATCCATCACAATGCAGAAAATGCCAGGCCACTGACTGTTTTGACGATCCCTTGTTGATGGCTGTCCGAATAGTGGACTGAGAGTTTGCCATCCAGGTCCGGAGATCGTCACAGGTATTTCCGACGTAGAATAGGCCGAATCTGCAATGGAGCAAGTATACAATATATGTAGTTGTGCACTTTAATCTGTATTTGTGCTTGTAGCTCTTCCTCCTATGGGCATGTGAAAAGAAAGATCCAGTGATTAGGCCACCACAGGGGGTGCAGCCCAGGCAACGGTAGATGCCTGGTTTCTTGGTATCCAACCAGGTGGACTTTCTGTAACAATGTTGTGGGTCAGTTTTGACCAAAATGTCCCTGAGCGAGCTAGCCCTTTTGTAACCTATACGTGGAGGTGGCAGATTTATCAGAGGTAAGGCCTGGTCAGTACTGATGATTTCCCAGTTTTTTTGAGTGAAGTTCCTCTTATCCCCAGTATAGGTAGTGACAAATGTCATTCTGTTGTCATCTTTATCATTTTTAGTAATTGAGGACTCCAGGAGTATCCTCCGTTGCTCTTTCAACAATTTAGTCGGATAACTCCGTTCTTGGAAACGGCCCTCCATCTCAGACATTTGGGTGTCTCTTTTTGTCTTTACTGTATTGTTTCTTAGGACTCTTTGCAGCTGGGACTTAGGAAGCGACTTCTTCAGTGCTGGGGGATGGCAACTGACAAGCCTGCGTATATCTACTCTCATTTATTGAAATTAAAACAGAGAGAAAAGGATCTTATCCTACACGGAACATACTAATCCGAGTATCATCATAAGGGTTACATTCCCAGAGGATTTAGGATAAGAAATACACCCACAATAGGTAGGAATAACCCTACCTTTTGTGAAAAATGGTGTAATATAGAAAACAAGTGATCCTTGGACCTTGTACTACTTGTGATTTAGGAAGTGGGACGTCTCTTGACACTGAGGCTGAAATGACAGCTTACAAACAACTGAGGCTGAAATGACAGCTTACAAACAACTAAATATAACAAAGCTACAGGCTGATACTAATTTAAAACTGGCTTCTGAAACTACAAGAAAAAATAAATAAATATGAATCTGACTTGATTGATTTCAAGAATAAAAAGTTAGAGGCAGTCATCAGTGATTATCGCGATAAGCGAATATATCTCTGGCAACTCTCAAGACAGGAGAGACAGAGACAATTTCAAAATCACAGGAGATGCCCAAGATACCAGAAACCAAGAGACTTGATGACAGTTAAAAGCTCCGGATCTAGCTCTGGCTCAGAAGGGGAGCCCGTATCTAATACTAATACACAAGTAGAACAGGCCTCAGGGGTAACCACTCGCTCAAAAATCTTACAAGGAAAAGAGCCACTACAAGGCGTTTGGGATACAAAGAGAAAACCTCCAATAATACCACAAAAAAACAACAGAAAACATTGTAGTTAATTTGAGCAATCACCCTCTAAGTACATTAGAACTACAGATACTTAACAAGGGACTGACATTTGTCCCTACGTGTAGGACAGACCCATTTGATCTTTTTATTGACACCAAGAAATTCCAAAGACAACTATTACTAAAAGTAAAATTTGGACATAGCAAACAGGAACAAAGAGAATTTTGTAAGAAATCTACTTAAGTCCCGAGCTCCAACAACTCTAGTATTAAGACCTTTACAAGATTAACTTTCAAAGAGATGGAAGATTCGACAAAGCTTCATAGTAATGACTCATTTAATAACTTTTCTGCTGTAGAATGAGAAGCACTAAAGAAGCTGATGATAATACTCTTATCATATGGGAGGCCGACAAGGGTGGAGCAGTGGTTCTATTAAACTACAGTGACTTGAAGGCAGAAATAATATCACAACTTATGGATCAAAACATGTATAAAAAATTGCCATGTGATCCAACCGCTGGATTCAAGACTAAAATCGACCAATACGTACTGATGGCACTACAACAGGGTTTCTTGGACAAAGACACTCTGGCCCTCCTGTTCCTAACTGTTACTTACCCAAGGATGCCAGTGTTCTACACATTGCCCAAGATCCATAAGCAACTGCATAAACCACCTGGGATACCCATTGTCTTGGCCATTGGGTTGATACAGAAACCCATAGCCACATTCATGGACTCATTTCTCCAGTCCCTCATTATGAACATCCCCTCCTTCTTAAGGGACTCTTCCACACTGCTTGACCTACTTAAAACGATGGACGGGATAGGTGATGACAACTCCTTAGTAACACTCGATGTAACGAGTTTGTATATGGTTATCCCTCATGCTGAGGGTATCCACACTATTGCGATACAACTCGCTAGATACCCCTATGTGGGACCACCCTCTGAGTTCATACTGTACCTCCTGGAATTCTGTCTGAGTACCAACTATTTCAGATTCGAACATCAATTTGTCTTACAAATGACAAGACCACTGTCATGGTTCACTGAACTAAACTCAATCAATGCAGCATTAAAATTTAAGATACAGTATAAGGCGCAAATATATTTTCTTGATGTGAGGCTGTATATAGGTGATGGAAGGATTCAGTCTACCTTATTTCGAAAAGAAACAGACCGCAATGCCCTCTTATATTATTCCAGTTGTCATCCCCCAGCACTGAAGAAGGTGCTTCCTAAGTCCCAACTGCAGAGAGCCCTAAGAAACAATACAGAAAAGACACATAGAGACACCCAATTGTCTGAGATGGAGGGCCGTTTCCGAGAACGGAGTTTTCTGACTAAATTGTTGAAAGAGCAAAGGAAGATACTCCTGGAGCCCTCAATGATTAAAATGATAAAGATGACAACAGAATGATATTTGTCACTACCTATTCTGGCGATAAGAGGAAAATAGCCACTTCACTCAGAAAAAACTGGGAAATCATCAGTACTGACCAGGCCTTACCTCTGATAAATTTGCCACCTCCACGTATAGGTTACAAAAGGGCTAGATCGCTCAGGGACATTTTGGTCAAAAGTGACCCACAACATTACAGAAAGTCCACATGGTTGGATACCAAGAAACCAGGCATCTACCGTTGCCTGGGCTGCACCCCCTTTGGTGGCCTAATCACTGGATCTTTCTTTTCACATCCCCATAGGAGGAAGAGCTACAAGCACAAATACAGATTAACGTGCACAACTACATATATTGTATACTTGCTCCATTGCACATGCAGACTATTCTATGTCGGAAAGACCTGTGACGATCTCCGGACCCAGATGGCAAACCATCGGTCCACTATTTGGACAGTCATCAATAAGGGATCTTCAGAACAGCCGGTGGCCCAGCATTTTCTGCAACTACAACACAGTGTGACGGATCTCAAATACACGATTATTGATCACGTCCCCCCTGAATAAAGGGGGCGATCGGACACAAGATACTTCTACAGAAGGAGGCGAGATAGACTTACCATCTGGAAACATTAATCCCTAAAGGATTAAAAACCCACCTGGATTGGCATGCATTCTTATAACCTCTGTGACAACATTACCCAAGTTCCTTGAGAGCCACTATCCATGTTTTTGAGAGTCATGATTTATTATCGTTATTCATATGCAATATTACAATAATTGGATACTTACTATATAGTATATATTTCACCTTGTTTGTTTTTTATAGCTCTTGAGTTTAGTTTTCCTGTTCAGTTGCTCTTGCTCATCCTGCCATCTGGAAAGTAAAACAATAAAAGTATCCTTTTACTTTCCAGACTGCAGCACATTGCTACATCAAGGAGGAGCTGCCCTCACATTTGTGTACAGTCAACTGGGACACTGTAGAGTTCCCAGACCGCACACCTAGGCATTATCTTTGCCTTTTGAAATTGTGAGTACCATTTTTTCTACATGTGAAATTATTTAATTGTGTATTGGCTACACTAGGAGGCAACCTTTCTTTCTTTGTATATCATCCTGCCATCTGCCTGGAATATGAGGTTTGTCTATCTCCCTCTTTTTTTTGGTCTTTATTTCCATGCATAGATAGTTGGGATACTCGAGATCAACTATATCTCAGATTTTTAACAGTATATTTGATCACTCACTTGAAATGCCTTTGCTATGGTTGTCGCTTTGATCTTATTGGAGGTATTTCTTCCAAGATGTTCAATATGTTCTTTTCCTGTTATTAGGCTCTATTGTGTGGTCTACTGTTGACGGCTTACTCAGTCCTCCTTTCTTTGCCTGCCATTCTTTTCAGTTACTTTGACAACCCTCTTATGTTGGGCTCATTTAATATGAGATTACACAGTAAGCTTTGTTTAGCCTCTAGGCCATTACCTACTGCAGGCGCTAGTATGCTTACTACTAATGTTTCTCCCTGATTGAGTATACATTGATCTGACAGCTATGTATTGTCGTGCTGTCGTATAATCAGTTACCTTGGCAACAGCTTCGGGTTCTATTGGATCATAACTACTGTGCATGGTGGGACCTGCAGTGGATAATTATACTATGGTCTAGTAGCTTTATGCTATATTTGTGACAGCATAATATATTGGTTTATTATAATCACTAGGTTTGCTCTGACATATTTCTACCTTTGTTATTATTGCACAAGCCGCTCCCATTGGCGCAAATTCAGCTAATTACGCACCTTCTCTTTTTATAATCCGGTTGCTATGGCAACGTTAGAGGCACATTGTGGTTGTTTGCTGATGCAGTCTGTGCAATTAACAAGTCTATTGGACTTAGACATATGTCTTGTAATGGTTGTGGATCCTCTCCTTTTGTCATTGATGATTTTGTTTATATTTTAGATGTTCTCAGCCCCACGTTGCCCGGGATGATGACGTCACTACTATCGGCGTGTCTACCCGGGAGAGCATGTAGACCGGCAGTTTCTGCACTGCATATAAACATGGTGGAGGGTAAGTTTTTGTTTGTACACTTATTTTGTCTGAGGACGGACTTTTTTGGTCTGAAAACGTTCACAATAAATGTGTCTATATTGAAAATAATTCCTATTGGAGTGATCTTTCCTTGCTGCTTTTATATATATATATATATATATATATATATATATATATATATATATATATATATATATATATATATATATATATATATATACTGTATATATATATACAGTATCTCACAAATGTGAGTACAACCCTCACATTTTTGTAAATATTTTATTATAAATTTTCATGTGACAACACTGAAGACATGACACTTTGCTACAATGTAAAGTAATGAGTGTTCAGCCTGTATATCAGTGTAAATTTGCTGTCCCCTCAAAATAACTCAACACACAGCCATTAATGTCTAAACCATTGGCAACAAAAGTGAGTACACCCCTATGTGGAAATGTCCAAATTGGGCCAGATTAGCCATTTTCCCTCCCCGGTGTCATGTCACTCGTTAGTGTTACAAGGTCTCAGTTTTGAATAGGGAGCAGGTGTGTTAAATTTGGTGTTATCACTCCAACACTCTCTCATACTTCGCACTGAATGTTCAACATGGCACCTCATGGCAAAGAACTCTCTGAGGATCTGAAAAAAAGAATTGTTGATCTACATAAAGATGGCCTAGGCTATAAGAAGATTTCCAAGACCCTACTGAGCTGCAGCATGGTGGGCAAGACCATACAGCAGTTTCACAGGACAGGTTCCACTCAGAACAGGCTTCACCATGGTCGACCAAAGAAGTTGAGTGCACATGCTCAGGGTCATATCCAGAGGGTGTCTTTGGGAAATAGATGTATGTGTGCTGCCAGCATTGCTGCAGAGGTTGAAGGGGTGGGGGGTCAGCCTGTCAGTGCTCAGACCAAACGCTGCACACGGCATCAAATTATTCTGCATGGCTGTCATCCCAGAAGTAAGCCTCTTTTAAAGATGATGCACAAGAAAGCCAGCAAACAGTTTGCTAAAGACAAGCAGACTAAGGACATGGATTAATGGAACCATGTCCTGTGGTCGGATGAGACCAAGATAAACTTATTTGGTTCAGATGGTGTCAAGCGTGTGTGGCATACACCAGGTGAGGAGTACAAAGACAAGTGTGACTTGCCTACGCTCAAGCAGGCTGGTGGAAGTGTCATGGTCTGGACCTACATGAGTGCTGCTGGCACTGGGGAGATACAGTTCATTGAGGGAACCATTAATGCCAACATGTACTGTGACATACTGTAGTAGAGCTTCAGAGAATGGGCCGCAGGGCAGTATTCCAACATGATAACAACCCCAAACACACCTCCAAAACAATTACTGCTTTGCTAAAGAAGCTGAGGGTAAAGGTGATGGACTGGCCAAGCATGTCTCCAGACCTAAACCCAATTGAGCATCTGTGGGGCATCCTCAAATGGAATGTGGGGGAGCGCAAGGTGTCTAACATCCACCAGCTCCGTGATGTCATCATGGAGGAGTGGAAGAGGTCTCCAGTGGCAACCTGTGAAGCTCTGGTGAACTCCATGCCCAAGAGGGTTAAGGTAGTGCTGGAAAATAATGGTGGCTACACAAAATATTGACACTTTGGGCCCAATTTGGACTCACTTTTGTTGCCAATGGTTTAGACATTAATGGCTGTGTGTTGAGTTTTTTTGAGGGGACAGCAAATTTACACTGCTATACAGGCTGTACACTCACTACTTTACGTTGTTGCAAAGTGTAATTTCTTCAGTGTTGTAACATGAAAAGATCTAATAAAATATTTACAAAAATGTTAGGGTTGTAGGGCCGCCATCAGGGGGTGACAGGGGTGAATGCTGTCAGGGGCTCAATGGGCCAGGGGGGCCCCATGAGGCAAGAACTACAAAAATAATTATTATTTTTTTTAAATTTGGCAGCCACCAGTTGGTACTACAGCAGAGTGCTAATTGAGCATGGGAAATGTTATTAAAAGGAGTAAAGTATTAGCATTTGAGAGGATTTCTGAGTGTGCACTAAATCACTAGTGATGTCGCGAACCTAAAAATTTAGGTTCGCGAACGGCGGACTCGAACTTCCGCAAATGTTCGTGAACCGGGCGAACCGCCAATGACTTCAATAGGCAGGCGAAATTTAAAACTTACAAGGACTCTTTCTGGCCACAATAGTGATGGAAAAGTTGTTTTAAGGGGACTAACTCCTGAACTGTGGCATGCCGGAGGGGGATCCATGGCAAAACTCCCACGGAAAATTACATAGTTGATGCAGAGTCTGGTTTTAACCCATAAAGGGCCTAAATCACCTAACATTCCAAAATTGTTTGGAATAACGTGCTTTAAAACATCAGGTATGATGTTGTATTGATCAGGTAGTGTAAGGGTTACGCACGCTTCACAGTGACAGACCAAACTCCCCGTGTAACGCACCACAAACAACCGCAAACAGTCCATTTGCACAACCACGAGATAGATAGATTTGATAGATAGATACATTGAAGGCAACTTCAATTAGATTACACTAGCAGACTGATGTTTCACAGTCAAAAAATATTTTTTTAAAATATTTACACTACTGTTATAACAAATATGATTGGTGGCACTAGTTGGCAAGTGGGCCTGGCACACACGCTGGGAGGAAGGCAACTGCAATTAGATTACACTAGATGACTGATGTTTCTCAGTCAAAAAAGTTTTTATTTTAAATATTTACAATACTGTTATAACAAATATGATTGGTGGCACTAGTTGGCAAGTGGGCCTGGCACACACGCTGGCAGGCAGGCAACTGCAATTAGATTACACTAGATGACTGATGTTTCTCAGTCAAAAAAGTTTTTATTTTAAATATTTACACTACTGTTATAACAAATATGATTTGTGGCACTAGTTGGAAAGTGGGCCTGGCACACACGCTGGCAGACAGGCAACTGCAATTAAATAACAATAGCAGACTGATGTAAAAGTTTTTTTAAAAGGGTTACACTAATGTTACAACAGATAGGAGTGATGGCACTCAGGATAGAAGTAGGCACAGTATGTGCTGGCAGCCTGACACACAGGCTGGCACTAGTGGCAGGCTGGCCTGGCAACTAAAATTAAATAACACTAGAAGACTGATGTAAAAGTTTTTTTTTTACAAAATTTAAACTAATGTTACACCAGATAGGAGAGGTGGACTGGCACTGAGGATGGAAGTAGGCACAGTATATGCTGGCAGCCTGACACACAGGCTGGCAATAATGGCAGCCAGGCTGGTCTGGCAACTAAAATTAACCCCTTAATGACCGAGGACGTGCAGGGTACGTCCTCAAAAAAAAGGCAGTTAATGCCTGAGGACGTACCCTGCACGTCCTCGGTGTGGAAAGCAGCTGGAAGCGATCCTGCTCGCTTCCAGCTGCTTTCCGGTTATTGCAGTGATGCCTCGATATGGAGGCATCCTGCAATAACCATACATGGCCATCCGATGCAGAGAGAGCCACTCTGTGGCCCTCTCTGCACCGGACATCGATGGCCGGTATCGTTGGTGGGTGGGAGCCGACTTGGGAGGCGGGTGGGCGGCCATCGGTGTGCTGTGTTAAGTCACGGGGGGTGGGATCGGGGGCGGCACCGCCGGGGGCGCGCACGGACGCGCGCGCGTGCACGGAGGGTGGCGGGCGGGCGCGTGCACGGGCCGGGAGCGGGTGGGAACTGCTACACTACGGAAAATTTTTTAAGTAATAATTGGCCTAATCTTGTTTGTGCAAAATCACAAAAAGAGATCGTGGAGGGGTGGGGGGTTGGTTTTGTGTGGGGGGAAGCTACACTACAGAAATGCTTACAAAATTAAAAATAAAGACATTTTTTCTTCTAAACTGGGTACTGGCAGACAGCTGCCAGTACCCAAGATGGCGCCTATCAAGTTAGAGTGGGAGGGTTATAGAGCTGTTTGGGGGGGGATCAGTGAGGTTGGGGGCTAAGGGGGGATCGTACACAGCAGCATATGTAAATATGCTTTTTTTTAAAAAAAAAAAAATATATATAGCTTTTATTTTAGTACTGGCAGACTTTCTGCCAGTACTTAAGATGGCGGGGACAATTGTGGGGTGGGGGAGGGAAGAGAGCTGTTTGGGAGGGATCAGGGGGTCTGATGTTTCAGGTGGGAGGCTGAGCTCTACACTAAATCTAATATTAACCCTGCAAGCTACCTAATTAACCCCTTCAATGCTAGCCATAATACACGTGTGATGCGCAGCGGCATTTAGCGGCCTTCTAAATACCAAAAAGCAACGCCAAAGCCATATATGTCTGCTATTTCTGAACAAAGGGGATCCCAGAGAAGCATTTACAACCATTTGTGCCATAACTGCACAAGCTGTTTGTAAATGATTTCAGTGAGAAACCTAAAATTGTGAAACATTTTACGTTTTTTTTTAATTTGATCGCATTTGGCGGTGAAATGGTGGCATGAAATATACCAAAATGGGCCTAGATCAATACTTGGGGTTATCTACTACACTAAACTAAAGCTAAAATTACCCCAAAAAGCTCCCTACATGCTCCCTAATTAACCCCTTCACTGCTGGGCATAATACACGTGTGGTGCGCAGTGGCATTTAGTGGCATTCTAATTACCAAAAAGCAACACCAAAGCCATATAAGTCTGCTATTTCTGAACAAAGGGGATCCCAGAGAAGAATTTACAACCATTTGTGCCATAATTGAACAAGCTGTTTGTAAATAATTTCAGTGAGAAACCTAAAGTTTGTGAAAAAATTTGTGAAAAAGTGAACGATTGTTTTTATTTGATCGCATTTGGCGGTGAAATGGTGGCATGAAATATACCAAAATGGGCCTAGATCAATACTTTGGGTTGTCTACTAAAAAAAAATATATACATGTCAAGGGATATTCAGGTATTCCTGAAAGATATTAGTGTTCTAATGTAACTAGCGCTAATTTTGAAAAAAAATGGTTTGGAAATAGCAAAGTGCTACTTGTATTTATGGCCCTATAACTTGCAAAAAAAGTAAAGAACATGTAAACATTGGGTATTTCTAAACTCAGGACAAAATTTAGAAACTATTTAGCATGGGTGTTTTTTGGTGGTTGTAGAAATGTAACAGATTTTGGGGGTCAAAGTTAGAAAAAGTGTTTTTTTTTCAATTTTTCCTCATATTTTATAATTTTTTTATAGTAAATTATAAGATATGATGAAAATAATGGTATCTTTAGAAAGTCCATTTAATGGCGAGAAAAACTGTATATAATATGTGTGGGTACAGTAAAGGAGTAAGAGGAAAATTACAGCTAAACACAAACACCGCAAAAATGTAAAAATAGCCTTGGTCCCAAACGGACAGAAAATGGAAAAGTGCTGTGGTCATTAAGGGGTTAAATAACACTAGAAGAGGACTGATGTTAAAAAAAAATTTTTTTTTAAATTTACACTAATGTTACACCAGATATAAGTGGTGGAAAAAAGAGCTTTTAATCACACTATATGATGTGGGCCTAACACACAGGCCTGATGGAAAATGAAATTAGATTACACTAGCAAAATGATTTAAAAGTTGTTTTTTTTTAAATTTACAATAATGTTAAGCAGATATGAGTGGTGGCTGGCACAGCAATTAACCACAGTATATGCTGTGTAAGCCTGACACATAGGCCTGATACAAAAATGAAATTAGATTACACTAGCAAAATGATTTAAAAGTTTTGTTGTTTAAATTTACAATAATGTTAAGCAGATATGAGTGGTGGCTGGCACAGCAATTAACCACAGTATATGCTGTGTAAGCCTGACACACAGGCCTGATACAAAAATGAAATTAGATTACACTAGCAAAATGATTTAAAAGTTTTATTGTTTAAATTTAAAATAATGTTAAGCAGATATGAGTGGTGGCTGGCACAGAGCAATTAACCACAGTATATGCTGTGTAAGCCTGACACACAGGCCTGATACAAAAATGAAATTAGATTACACTAGCAAAATGATTTAAAAGTTTTGTTGGTTAAATTTACACTAATGTTAAGCAGATATCAGTGATGGCACTAATCACAGTATATGCTGTGAGCCTCACACACAGGCTGAAAGCCAGGCAAATGCAAATAAAATTACAAAAAAAAAAAAAAAAAAGACTGAAGTTATAGCCCTAAAAAGGGCTTTTTGGCGTGCTGTCCTTACAGGAGAGATTAGATGAGTCCTTCAGGACTGTAGTGGAAACTAAATACACTAGCCTAGCTATCTATTTCCCTATAATGTCAGCAGCAGCAACACTAAAGCTCCTCTCACTAAGAAAGCAAGATCGTAATGAATCTAAAATGGCTGCTGCCAAGGAGCTGGGAGGGTATGTGAGGGAGTGTCTGCTGCTGATTGGCTCAAATGTGTCAGAAGGCTGTGAGATACAGGGTCAAAGTTTCCTCAATGATGACACATAGGGGGCGGATCGAACATTGCATATGTTCACCCGCAGCAGCGAACGCGAACAAGCTATGTTCGCCGGGAACTGTTCTCCGGCGAACAGTTCGCGACATCACTGTAAATCACTATGAACAGTGTGAGACAGACTTGGCACTTTGTTTGTACAGTGTGTGCCTGAGTCAGACGGCAGATCACTTTCATTTGCAGAGAAGGTAGGACTTACAAAACAAATGTTTTTTATTTCTTTGTGCAATTTCAGATTGTAACTTCAATGTGGTAGTAGTTGTATGGTGGAGCCAGGGGTCCATAAAAACACATTTTCTTTTAGCAGCAGTAGATATATGATTATTTGACAATGCTGTAAAAATTCTATATTTAAAACCATGCAGAAATGTTTCCTCAATACACAACATCTGCATAAAATGTTATACTCTCAGACTAAGATTGCTCAGTGTTTGAAATGAGACAGGTTAACTTAAAACTGGTCAGTTTACACTACAGCTGACTTAATTTTGAAATACATACCAACAAGCCTAAATCCTGCATTTAACCAGATCTAATGGTATGAGTACCACAGCTTATGGTTCCACCAAGACCATATAGAGTACAGCATTTTCAAAATCCATAATTACAGCTGACAGATGGGAACATTTGTACACTATATTTGAAGTGGTGCTCTTGGTTGGGGAAAATGGGGAAAAAACAAACAAACATATGTCAACCTTTTAAGAGTACTTTTCTTCATCTAGCAATCTAACCAGATCAATAATGTACAATTTTGAATTCACAGAATTATTTTTGTTTGCACATTTACAAATATGATTCTTTAAAAAGTGATCTCTTAATTGCTGCAATTTTTTATCATGCATGTCATACACTGTTGATTTAGGGGATGCAAGGTGCATAAATCTTTCCTCCTGTGAGTGTTTCTGTGGGTGTCTGTGTTTATGTCTTTGTGCTTTGGTTTGTGTCTCTATGATTGTGTATGTATTTTTTTTCTGTGGGTCTCTCTGTGAGGGTGGGTGTGTATGTCTTTGTGCATTTTCTGTGGATGTCTGTGAGGGTGTGTGCATATGTCTTTGAGATGTCTCTGTGAGGGTGTGTGTAGGTTTGTCTTTGTGTATTTTCTCTGGATGCCTCTGTGAGGGTGGGTGTGTATGTCTGTGTTTTCTGTGGATGTCTTTGTGAGGGTGTGTGTTTTATGTGGTTGTCTCTCTGTGTGTGTATGTCTTTGTGTGTTTTCTGTGGGTGTCTCTCTGTGTGTGTGTATGTCTTTGTGTGTTTTCTGAGGCTGTCTATGTTGGTGTTTCCTTGGGCAGGGCCGCCATCAGGGGGTGACAGGGGTGACTACTGTCAGGGGCCCAATGAGCCAGGGGGGGCCCCATGAGTCAAGAACTAAAAAAAAAAAAAAAAATTTTTTTTTTTTTTTTTAATTTTGGCAGCCACCAGTGGGTACTACAGCAGAGTGCTAATTGAGCATGGGAAATGTTATTACAAGGAGTAAAGTATTAGCATTTGAGAGGATTTCTTAGTGTGCACTAAACCACTATGCGCAGTGTGAGACAGACTTGGCACTTTGTTTGTAGAGTGTGTGCCTGAGTCAGACGGCAGATCACTTTCATTTGCAGAGGAGGTAGGACTTACTTAGCAAATGTTTTTTATTTCTTTGTGCAATTTTGGATTGTAACTTCAGTGTGGTAGTAGTTGTTTGGTGGGGCTAGGGGTCCATAAAAACACATTATTTTTTTTTTAGCAGCAGTGTATTTATGATTATTTGACAATGCTGTAGAAATTCTATATTTAAAACCATGCAGAAATGTTTCCTCCTTAATACACAAATGGTAGATGCCCTTTTGGCAGATATGCATTATATATATATATATATATTACATTCCAGTTTACTGCCCCTTTATGCAAGGACTTTCCAGATGCAAGGAGGCATTTTATCTAAGATTTTTACATCTGCATAAAATGTTATACTCTTAGACTAAGATTGCTCAGTGTTTGAAATGAGACAGGTTAACTTAAAACTGTTCAGTTTACACTACAGATTACTTAATTTTGAAATACATACCAACAAGCCTAAATCCTGCATTTAACCAGATCTAATGGTATGAGTACCACAGCTTATGGTCCCACCAAGACCATATAGAGTACAGCATTTTCAAAATCCATAAGTACAGCTGACAGCTGGGAAAATTTGTACACTATATTTGAAGTGGTGCTCTTGGTTGGGGAAAATGGGGACAAAACAAACAAACAAACATATGTCAACCTTTTAAAGGTACTTTTCTTCATCTATCCATCTACCCAGCTCATTAATGTACAATTTTGAATTCACAGAATTATTTTTGTTTGCACATTTACAAATATGATTCTTTAAAAAGTGATCTCTTAATTTCTAAAATATTTTTTATCATGCATGTCACACACTGTTGATTTAGGTGATGCAAGGTGCATAAATGTTTCCTCCTGTGAGTGTTTCTGTGGGTTTCTGTGTTTATGTCTTTGTGCTTTGGTTTGTGTCTCTATGAGTGTGTATGTATTTTTTATCTGTGGGTCTCTCTGTGGGGGTGGGTGTGTATGTCTTTGAGCTTTTTCTGTGGGTGTCTCTGTGAGGGTGTGTGTATGTTTGTCTTTGTGTATTTTCTCTGGATGCCTCTGTGAGGGTGGGTGTGTATGTCTGTGTTTTCTGTGGATGTCTCTGTGAGGGTGTGTGTGGGTATGTATGTATGTATGTCTGTGTTTTCTGTGGATGTCTCTGTGAGGGTGTGTGTTTTATGTGGGTGTCTCTGTGAGGGTGTGTGTATGTCTTTGTGTGTTTTCTGTGGATGTCTCAGTGAGAGTGTGTGTATGTATGTCTTTCTGTGTTTTTTATGTGGTTGTCTCTCTGTGTGTGTGTTTTTCTGTGTGTTCTGTGGGTGTCTCTGTGTGTGGGTGTATGTCTCTGTGTGTTTTCTGAGGCTGTCTCTGTTGGTGTGTCCTTGTGTGTATGTGCAAGTTTGAGTTTGTGTGTGTGTGTCCATTGTCTGTTCCTTTTTAGGACATTTTGACCTTACTACTAATTATTCACATCTTTCTACAGACTTTGAGACTAACAAGACCTTTCCGGAAGTAACCAATCCACCATTTAACCTTTAAATTATTGTTTAGGCAGGTCAGGGCCCTTCCTTTCAGCCACTGCATGCTGTTGTCATAATTTAGTTGTCATCTTCCTTTACAAAAAGATAATCAGAACTCCATATTTTGTTTTCTAAATCTCCTTTTTTTTATTTACAAAACTATAGTTTACCTCATTACTTGTCAGGTCAATGTAAACAAGTGCTAAGTGTCTGTTTGGGTGTCTGTGTCTGAGCGTGTTTCTTTGCGTGTCTGCTAGAGTGTCTATATGTGAATCCTTATGTGTGAGTTTGCTTGTGTGTTTCAGTGTATGAGTGAGTCTGTGTGTGTATGTTACTACCTTTACAACATTTCCAAGTTTAAATAGACAATTAAGAATAAAGTTCATATACGTTTTAGTCACTTGGTCAAAAATTGCACATGTCAAAAGAGGGGGGGGGGGGCCCTGATCAATGGATGAGTCAGGGGCCCCGAAATTCCTAGTGGCGGCCCTGTCCTTGGGTGTATGTGCAAGTTTGTGTGTGTGTGTGTCCATTGTCTGTTCCTTTTTAGGACATTTTGACCTTACTACTGATTATTCACATCTTTCTACAGACTTTGAGCTAACAAGACGTTTCCGGAAGTCACTAATTCAACATTCAACCTTTAAATTATAGTTTAGGCAGTTCAGGGCCCTTCCTTTCAGCTACTGCATGCTGTTGTCATCATTTAGCTGGCATCTTCCTTTACAAAAAAGATAATCAGAACTCCATATTTTGTTTTCTAAATCTCCTTTTTTTTTTTTTTTTTTAAAAAATTGTAGTTTACCTCATTACTTGTCAGGTCAATGTAAACAAGTGATGGGTGTCTGTTTGGGTGTCTGTGTCTGAGTGTGCTTCTTTGCGTGTCTGCTAGAGTGTCTAACAGTCTATATGTAAATCCTTATGTGTGAGTGTGAGAGTATGTTTCAGTGTATGAGTGTGTCTGTGTTTGTGTATGTTACTACCTTTACAACATTTCCAAGTTTAAATAGACACGTAAGAATAAAGTGCATATATGTTTTAGTCACTTGGTAAAAAATTGCACATGTCAAAGAAGGGGGCGGGGCGGGGGGGGGGCCCTGATCAATGGTTAAGTCAGGGGCCCCAAAAGTTTTAGTGGCGGCCCTGGGTGTACTCACTTTTGTGAGATACTGTATATACAGTATATATATATATATATATATCTCAAAAGAAAGAGAGGATACTTGCAAATTAAACTGAGCGTGTATAATAAAATACACCTATAGAGTAAAAAGCGAGTAGCGATCGGCGCTAACAAATCCCTATAAAGCTCAAAGTGTGGGGAACAAAATCTAAATGGTAATAAACAGAGAGTACCACCATAAGCAGCTACAGTATAAAGACAAAATAGATGTGGAAACTGCCCATAGAAACAGTCTCCCATCTATACAAAAACAGACAAAAGCATGAAAAAGTCACAGCGCACTATAAGTGGTAGATCTCTATCTAAACAGATTATAATAAATCAATCAATAAATCAATCACAGTGCACAAATACACAATATGACCAAGCGATGAATACAGTGTGAGAAAAAGGTATATAAAATGGAAATATTGATACACACCAATACCCTGTCAAATCAATAAATATAATATAAGTAATACTAAAGGACAAAGTCCAAAAATAAAATTCCAAAAGATAGAGTGAGTTCTCAGTTAAGGAATCTCCAGGTTCAGAGGAAAGGGAAATCCCAGCACCGGGTACACAAAATACTCACAGACAAAACCTCAATCATATGAGGTAAGGAATCGGCATCAGGGGGAGGGAACTGGCGCCCACACAAAGTTCTGCAAAGTTTACCCAGCGATGTAGCAAGGATATTAATATCAATCCTCGTGAGACAAAAACATCAAGAAAGATATATAGTATAATACCGTTTTATTAGTGGATACAATATTTGTCAGACAAATACAAATAAGTGTGACCTATAGAAACGGTACTCACTTTCAAACTTTAATAAAGTATGAGTTATATATATTAGGGATGGGTGAATGTGTTGAAAGTGTAATTTGTTTGGAAGAATGAATAGTCCTGTGGACATAAGTTTTGGAAATCAAATGTTGATAGGAATGAAATTATTTAAAAATTTTGTAATCAAATATTTCCTGCTTTCATAATCAGATTATTAGATTATATAATTAGATTATAATAATAATTAATATTATTCAGAGGTTCAATAATTCATGTGGTAGGGAATTTAGTAAACTGATACAGATAAATTAATTTGAATATTTCTATTTCGAATATTGCATAATTGGAACTGAATTATTAGAAAAATTTGAATTACATTTAAAAAAAAGCATTAGAAACACTATTACCTAGATTTAGATTTTTGCGTTAGAAGGGGTGCGTTAGCTATGCATGTTTTTTTCCCCCCGCACCTTTTAAACAACGCTGGTATTTAGAGTTCTCTGAAGGGCTGCGTTACGCTCCAAAAAGGGAGCGTACAGGGATATTTATTGCCACTGCAACTCTAAATACCAGCGTTGCTTACGGACGTGGCCAGCTTCAAAAACGTGCTTGTGCACGATTCCCCCATAGGAAACAATGGGGCAGTTTGAGCTGAAAAAAAAGAGAGTTCTCTGAAGGGCTGCGTTAGGCTCCAAAAAGGGAGCATAGAGGCATATTTACCGCCACTTAAACTCTCAATACCAGCATTGCTTACGGTAGCGGCTAGCTGGAAAAACGTGCAATGGGGCAGTTTGGGATGAAAAAACCTAACACCTGCAAAAAGCAGCGTTCAGCTCCTAACGCAGCCCCATTGTTTCCTATGGGGAAACACTTCCTAAGTATGCACCTAACACCCTAGCATGAACCCCGAGTCTAAACACCCATAACCTTACACTTATTAACCCCTAATCTGCCGCCCCCGCTATCGCTGACACCTGCATTATATTATTAACCCCTAATCTGCCGCTCCGTACACCGCCGCAACCTACATTATCCCTATGTACCCCTAATCTGCTGCCCCTAACACCGCCGACCCCTATATTATATTTATTACCCCCTAATCTGCCCCCCCAACGTCGCCGCTACCTACCTACACTTATTAACCCCTAATCTGCCAACTGGACCTCGCCGCTACTCTAATAAATGTATTAACCCCTAAAGCTAAGTCTAACCCTAACCCTAACACCCCCCTAAGTTAAATATAATTTTTATCTAACTAAATAAATTAACTCTTATTAAATAAATTAATCCTATTTAAAGCTAAATACTTACCTGTAAAATAAACCCTAATATAGCTACAATATAACGAATAATTATATTGTAGCTATTTTAGGATTTATATTTATTTTACAGGCAACTTTGTATTTATTTTAACTAGGTACAATAGCTATTAAATAGTTAATAACTATTTAATAGCTACCTAGTTAAAATAATTACAAAATTACCTGTAAAATAAATCCTAACCTAAGTTACAATTAAACCTAACACTACACTATCAATAAATTAATTAACTAAACTATCTACAATTATCTACAATAAAATCAACTAAACTAAATTACAAAAAAACAAACACTAAATTACAAAAAAAACCCCCACTAAATTACAAAAAAAAAAGATTACAAGAATTTTAAACTAATTACACCTACTCTAAGCCCCCTAAAAAAATAACAAAGCCCCAAAATAAAAAAATGCCCTACCCTATTCTAAAATAAAAATTTAACAGCTCTTTTACCTTAAAAGGGCCTTTTGTGGGGCATGCCCCAAAGA
Source organism: Bombina bombina (assembly GCF_027579735.1). Taxonomy (NCBI): domain Eukaryota; kingdom Metazoa; phylum Chordata; class Amphibia; order Anura; family Bombinatoridae; genus Bombina; species Bombina bombina. Next base: position 542,337,213 of record NC_069505.1, on the reverse strand, counting down.
AAACAGCTCTTTTGCATTTAAATAAACATACAATACCCCCCCAACATTACAACCCACCACCCACATACCCCTAATCTAACCCAAACACCCCTTAAAAAACCTAACACTAAGCCCCTGAAGATCTTCCTACCTTATCTTCACCACGCCGGGTATCACCGATCCGTCCAGAAGAGGGTCCGAAGTCTCCCGATGAATGAAGGTTCCTTTAAGTGACGTCATCCAAGATGGCGTCCCTCGAATTCCGATTGGCTGATAGAATTCTATCAGCCAATCAGATTGAGCTCTCATTCTATTGGCTGTTCCGATCAGCCAATAGAATGCGAGCTCAATCTGATTGGCTGATCCAATCAGCCAATCGGATTGAACTTGAATCTGATTGGCTGATTCAATCAGCCAATCAGATTATTCCTACCTTAATTCCGATTGGCTGATAGAATCCTATCAGCCAATCGGAATTCGAGGGACGCCATCTTGGATGCTGTCACTTAAAGGAACCGGATGAATGAAGATAGAAGACGCCACCTGGATGAACATGTCTACCGGTCCGGATGTCCTCTTCTTGCCGGATAGGATGAAGATTCGGATCCTCTTCTGGACCTCTTCTTGCCGGATAGGATGAAGACTTCGGACCCTCTTCTGGACGGATCGGTGATACCCGGCGTGGTGAAGATAAGGTAGGAAGATCTTCAGGGGCTTAGTGTTAGATTTTTTAAGGGGTGTTTGGGTTAGATTAGAGGTATGTGGGTGGTGGGTTGTAATGTTGGGGGGGGTATTGTATGTTTATTTAAATGCAAAAGAGCGGTTTTCTTTGGGGAATGCCCCGCAAAAGGCCCTTTTAAAGGCTGGTAAGGTAAAAGAGCTGTTAAATTTCTATTTTAGAATAGGGTAGGGCATTTTTTTATTTTGGAGGCTTTGTTATTTTTTTTAGGGGGCTTAGAGTAGGTGTAATTAGTTTAATATTCTTGTAATCTTTTTTTTTTGTGGTAATTTAGTGTTTGTTTGTTTTTTGTAATTTAGTTTAGTTGATTTAATTGTAGATAATTGTAGATAGTTTAGTTAATTAATTTATTGATAGTGTAGTGTTAGGTTTAATTGTAACTTAGGTTAGGATTTATTTTACATGTAATTTTCTAATTTTTTTAACTAGGTAGCTATTAAATAGTTATTAGGGGGCAGATTAGGGGTTAATACTATTTATTATAGGGTTTTTGAAGCGGGAGTGAGGCGATTTAGGGGTTAATACATTTATTATAGTGGCGGCGAGGTCCGGTCAGCAGATTAGGGGTTAATAAGTGTAGGTAGGTAGCGGCGACATTGGGGGGGCAGATTAGGGAGTAATAAATATAATCTAGGTGTCAGCGATGTTAGGGGCAGCAGATTAGGGGTACATAGGGATAATGTAGGTTGCGGCGGTGTGCGGTCGGCAGATTAGGGGTTAAAAAATTTTATTAGAGTGGCGGCGATGTGGGGGGACCTCGGTTTAGGGGTTTATAGGTAGTTTATGGGTGTTAGTGTACTTTAGAGAACAGTAGTTAGGAGCTTTATGAACCGGCGTTAGCCCATAAAGCTCTTAACTCCTGACTTTTTTCTGCGGCTGGAGTCTTGTCGTTAGAGTTCTAACGCTCACTTCAGCCAAGACTCTAAATACCGGCGTTAGGAAGATCCCATTGAAAAGATAGGATACGCAATTGACGTAAGGGGATCTGCGGTATGGAAAAGTCGCGGCTGGAAAGTGAGCGTTAGACCCTTACCAGCGGGCGGCCAAAACCAGCGTTAGCACTCCCTAACGCTGGTTTGGACGGCTAACGCAGAACTCTAAATCAAGGCGTATTAGATTAAATGAATGTTAGAATGTTGTACAAACATTCGAAATTCAAAACGAATGAACAAATGTGTTAAAATTTGTTTCATCCCATATATATATATATATATATATATATATATATATATATATATATATATATATATATATATATACACAAACATACAATATATATATATATATATAAATATATATATATATATATATATATATACAAACATACAATATATATATATATATATATATATATATATATATATATATATATATACACTTTGGAGCCCTTCCCAGTTAAACACCTTGCCACACCATATCCCATTTATACCTTATTTTTTTTATATTAAACTGATTTATTTGATTAAAAATGTATATATAGGAGTGTAATGCCCTTACACTTTACTACATGTCTCAGGTTGCTCTATTTCTGCTAGCAATATTTTTACTTGCACCTTGAGCGTAAATGATACATTGGACAATATTAGCCGTGCTAAACCTTCCCTGGTAAATCAGACTTTGTATTATCAATCTGTTCACTAATTTTAGCGCTCTCCAGAAATGCTGATATCATGGCCCGAGCTAGCATTAGCTTGTATTCTGTGGCCTAATCTTTATATAGCCACATTAAAACAGCGTAGTAGTCGTTTAAAGGCTGACTTCATATCTTTGTTTTTCAAGCTATAAATAAGTGGGTTTAACAAAGGTATAGCCATTGTGTTACAAAGAGCGGATATTTTTTTAAATACCATCCTGTCTGAAGAAGTTGGAGTCAAGTACACAAAGACAATTGTTATGTACAAAAGAGTAAAGACAGTGAGGTGTGAAGAACATGTGTAGAAGGTTTTGCGTTTTCCAGTGCTGGAGCGGATCCTCAAGATGGTGGAGATGATGTAAATGTATGAAGTAAAGGTTAGAGAAAAGGGAGTGAGGATTACAGGTATTCCTTCTATGAAGGCTACTCTTTCCAATGTAGAAGTCCCACTGCAAGAAAGTTCCATAAGAGGCATAGGATCACAATAAAAGTGATCCATTATATTGGATCTATAACAGGAAACATTTAACAAAAATAATAGAAAAATTAAGCTTTCTATGAAACCCAAAAGCCAGGAGAAAAAAGCCAGCAGAATGCAAGCAATATTGCTCATGATCACTGGATACAGTAAGGGGTTACAAATGGCCACATATCGATCATAACTCATTGCTGTTAGCATAAGCATTTCAGCATCTGTAATTGATGAATATAAATACATTTGTGTCATGCAAGCAGAGATTGAAATAGTCTTATCTCCAGATATAAAATTTCCAAGGACCTTATGCAGAGTAACAGTGACAGAGATCATATCCATGACAGATAAGTTCCCTAAAAAGAAATACATGGGATTATGCAAGTGAGGATCCATGCAGATGAGAACAAGAACAGTCATGTTACCACCAAGAATGGTAAGATAAAGAAAAAGAATTAGGATGAAGACTGGAGTCTGTAGCTCAGGAACCTCTGATATACCTTTAAGTATGAAAAATGTAACCGTGGTCTGGTTTTCTTCATTCATTTTTTTTAGGTATCTAGTTTGTAAGAAAATAAAGTTAGTGTGCTGCAAATTTTACTATGAACCTTGATGGAATTTATTCTGTATTTTGGTGTTGATTAGTTTGTTACCATATGGTTTTAAAAAATTACCTGACTCATGTACAACATATTTTGTGAAGTTTTTTTTTTCCCCCAAGTAGTTAAATATAGAAATATATGTGTAAAATACACTATTTTGTACTTTATTTTGAATTTCTTGCAGGCGTTTTGCAACATATACTGTTACACATACCGAAATGTGGCCTTTTATGAACATAACAGTTTGTTGGGTTCCAAAGTAAGTGTCGAGTGACCCTTTCATTTTTCTTCACCATAAGCTTCCACATAGAGGTCCTACTTTCAGTCCTAGTTTCATTTAATTGAAGGGAAGTTGTAATGTTGCAGGAAACTCATGGACCCTTATACAGGTATATGGAGAAATATATTACAGTACTAGAAGCAGGTCTGTGGTATTTACAGAAAAAATAAAACTTGCAGAATGACTGCAAAACCAGCTATTTTATTTATGTAGTGTATAACTAGCATTTAACTTCTCTTCAGAATCAGATATGTTTTTGGGGTCTTTTCTCGCCATTGTTCTTATGGGTAATTGTCATTTTGTTTTTGTGTGATATACAGCTGAAAACATCAGTTGCTATAATGAATATAAGTCAGCTATCCTGTGTACTAATTGTATACTTAACTTATCACAAAATGGATATCACTTGCATAGTGACACTGTGTTGTTTGGCTGCTACAGGTTCAATATTTGGAGAAGTTGTTCATGTTCACTCTTCATCTGGTTAATCTGTTGATAGTGATTTTGGGGTTCAGATTAATTTATTTTTGCTGACAGACTGTTTGAATAATATGCAGGCGCTATACAAGCTGAAATAAATAAAAAAAATTAGATAAGTTTAGCAATAGTTTCTTGTGTGTACCTGACAAGAGAAGTGTTAAATAAAAGGCAAGCCTAAATACTTATATAGTTTCATTTCTTTTAGACTTTTTTTATACCCTCTTTAAAACCTACAATCTACACTTTAGTTATTTTTTTACTTAGATTATTTTCCCCCAAATCTTTAATACATTTAGTCCATAACAGAAATGTATTTAATCTTATGGAGTCTATTTATTATTGTGTGCGGACGGACATGATACGATGTAGCGTATCATGTCTGCCGCACATCGATAAATGCCGACAGCATACGCTGTTGGCATTTATCATTGCACCAGCAGTTCTTGTGAGCTGCTAGTGGAATACCCCCCCCCCCGCGCAGATTGTAGGGGGTGTCAATCAACCTGATCATATTCTATCAAGCTGATTGCTTTCCACCACCTCAAAGGTGGCGGACGAGTTAAGGAGCAACTGTCTTAGGATCGCTGCTTCTTAACTTCCGCTTCAGGCGGAACTGAAGCGGTGCGGGTCGGAAGCAGCATCATAAATCGACCCCTCAATATCATCTTACACCTGTGGCTGAAGTTCAATGTTGATCCATCACTAATACCCAAACACAATATAACAAGGTACTACACACTTATGAAATGAAATAAAGCTTCAGCAAAGTGATTTGTTAGCCAAACACTTCCATTGCCATTGCGTAACTTTTTTTTTTAACAATCTCATTTCTAAATTGCTTAGTAAGGATACTATTTGGGTCAACTGAGCCACAGAAGTTGCTCCTTGAAAACTTTTGCAAAGTTTATAAAGATTTTTGGCTTGCAATAAAAATATCTAAAGCTTAAGCAACTCAAGTTACATTAATATTCAATGCCTTAGTTGCTTCTCTTTTGGATACTATGGTGGGGATTTCAGGATATTCCTACAGCTAATCTACATGTTGTAGATTCAATGAGCTGATCTTTTTCTATAGTTAATACTTATACCAAGATATAAATTAGAGTGATAACATGTAAGGATATATTTCTCAATTTGCAAACAATAACAAACTATACCTGGTCACAAGAAGTGTTAAGTACAAAAGCAATGCTGAATGGTGGAATGGCGCGTGCAGGAGTAGCAAGTGATATTCAGCAACAGTAAATCAGTGGCTTTGATTAAATTCAAATCAGTTTTTTTCTTTGTTGAGTACCTGCACTATACTGCTGTTTTGTGGCCACAATATAGTTTAAAAGATTTAAAGGGAAGGTCAAAAAGTCCTAATTCTAATAGGGAAACTGTAAATTTAAATTGAGGGAAGGTCAATAAGTCCTAATTCTAATAGGGAAACTGTAAATTTACATTAAACTGTAAAAGTATTGTTTCAAGTGTACAGATATACCATCACTTATTTACAGAACAGTTTTTGTGTGCTGTTGAGAAATCTGTAGAAAATAATGAAAAGTCAGTATTGTGCAGTGATTAAATAATCGATGGAAAAACTTAACTGCAACAGAAATCCTTTGTTAATACATTAGAATACTCTGCTCCATCCTAACCCACGGTTAAAATGTGTTGTGAGGAGTTCAAATTGGAAAAATATCCTGTGAAGATAAAGTTTGCTCTGGTTATCCAATCACAGCTGCCACTGAAGAAACCACAGAGAAAATTCATGACATGATGATGGAGGGCAGAAAATTGATAGGCAAAAGTGCTGAATCTATATGGGTGTCATATGACACTGTACATTCAAATTTAGTCGATCTTTTGAAAATAAGATGAACATTTAAAACCCATATTTCAGATTGAGGGAAAAAAATAATTTTAGGATAAAACCTGAAATGAGAGAAATGCTTGTCACTTTCAAGATATAAAAAATATAGTAATTTTATTATTTACATGACATAGTAGTATTATGGAGACTAAATAAATAGAAATATATGGGATAGTCATAGATAAAGACTCATCTTTGATATAGAATTGTAAACATATACCTGCTTCCAGGAACGTGCATACAATGCTTATTTGGTCTTTTCCAAGAGCAGAAGTTTTAAGAAGCTTCTGGTTAAGCCCAAGAGCATGTCCCTAATAATTCTGAGATCCCAAAGGTTTTATTAGTAGTCTGTATGTCTGAGAGCCTCTAGAGACACTCAACTCTCTGAGGTTTATTTTACACAAGAGGTATCAGAAAGTAGAAAAAAATGTTCAAACATCTTGAAATACTTTATAAATAATGAGTCTATTGGTTTTCAACAGAAAATCACCATAAATCATCTGAGTAGTTTCTCTAAAGGAATGTGATCAAGCCCTTAATCCTGGCTGATAGGGAAAACATTGCCATAAAAAGTTACGCCTAGATTTAGAGTTTTGCGGCCAAAGGGGTGCGCTAGCTACAAGTGTTTTTTTTCCCCCACACCTTTTAAATAACGCTGGTATTGAGAGTTCTCTGAAGGGCTGCGTTAGGATCCAAAAAGGGAGCGTAGAGGCATATTTACCACCACTTCAACTCTCAATACCAGCGTTGCTTACGGTAGCGGCTAGCTGGAAAAACGTGCATGTGCACGATTCCCCCATAGGAAACAATGGGGCAGTTTGGGATGAAAAAAAACTAATACCTGCAAAAAAGCAGCGTTAAGCTCCTAACGCAGCCCCATGTTTCCTTTGGGGAAACACTTTCTAAGTCTGCACCTAACACCCTAACATGTACCCTGAGTCTAAATACCCCTAATCTTACACTTATTAACCCCTAATCTGCCGCCCCCGCTATCGCTGACCCCTGCATTTTATTATTAACCCCTAATCTGCTGCTCCAGACACCGGACATTATACCTACATTATACCTATGTACCCCTAATCTGCTGCCCCTAAACCAACACCTATATTATATTTATTAACCCCTAATCTGCCGCCCCAATGTCGCAGCTACCTTACCAGCTACCTTACCTACACTTATTAACCCCTAATCTGCTGACCGGACCGGACCTCGCTGCCACTATAATAAATGAATTAACCCCTAAACCGCCTCACTCCCCCCTCAAAAACCCTATAATAAATAGTATTAACCCCTTCTGCCTTCCCTAACATCAGCGACACCTAACCCTATAATAAATGTATTAACCCCTAAAGCTAAGTCTAACCCTAACCCTAACACCCCCCTAAATTAAATATAATTTTTATCTAACGAAATAAATTAAATCTTATTAACTAAAGTCTTCCTATTTAAAGCTAAATACTTACCTGTAAAATAAACCCTAATTTAGCTACAATATAACGAATAATTATATTGTAGCTATTTTAGGATTTATATTTATTTTACAGGCAACTTTGTATTTATTTTAACTAGGTACAATAGCTATTAAATAGTTATTTACTATTTAATAGCTACCTAGTTAAAATAATTACAAAATTACCTGTAAAATAAATCCTAACCTAAGATACAATTAAACCTAACACTACACTATCAATAAATTAATTAAATCAATTAACTACAATTACATACAATTAAATAAACTAAACTAAATTACAAAAAAAACAAACACTAAATTACAAAAAATAAAAAAAGATCACAAGAATTTTAAGCTAATTACACCTACTCTAAGCCCCCTAATAAAATAACAAAGTCCCCCAAAATAAAAAAATTCCCTACCCTAATCTAAATTAAAATAGTTAAAAGCTCTATTACCTTACCAGTCCTTAAAAGGGCTTTTTGCAGGGCATGCCCCAAATGAATCAGCTCTTTTGCCTGTAAAAAAACACAATACCACCCCCCAAAATTACAACCTACCACCCACATACCCCTACTCTAACCCAAACCCCCCTTAAATAAACCTAACACTAGCCCCCTGAAGATCCCCCTACCTTGAGTCGTCTTCACTCAGTCGTCTTCACTGATCAGAACAGCCAATAGAATGCGAGCTCAATCTGATTGGCTGATTGGATCCGATTGAACTTGAATCTGATTGGCTGATTGAATCAGCCAATCAGATTTTTCCTACCTTAATTCCGATTGGCTGATAGAATCCTATCAGCCAATCGGAATTCGAGGGACGCCATCTTGGATGACGTCACTTAAAGGAACCTTCATTCGTCGTCTAGTCATCGGGAGAAGAGGGTGTTCCGCGCCGGAGGTCTTGAAGATGGAGCCGCTCTTCATCGGATGGATGAAGATAGATGTCCTCTTCTACCCGGATAGGATGAAGACTTCTGCTGCTCCGGATGTCTTCTTTTGGTCCATCGCTGCTCGGCTGAGTGAAGACAACTCAAGGTAGGGAGATCTTAAGGGGGGTAGTGTTAGGTTTATTTAAGGGGGGTTTGGGTTAGAGTAGGGCTATATGGGTGGTCGGTTGTAATGTTGGGAGGTGGTATTGTGTTTTTTTTTTATATTTATTTCTCTTTATTTCAAATTGATTTGACAAACAAAACAGGAATGCAAGTTACAACACGCACAACAGTGGCATCTCACATATAGAAACATAATATATAGCAAAAATGTCCAAAAACCATCATTCAATAGCCAGGATCTGTTCAGGAAGTAAGAGTCCAACTATGAAAAGTGATGAAGTAGATCGTTTTCCACAAGTATTGATGGTGGTATTACATACTGGGAGATGCAAAGGCAATTGAACACTGAAGTAACAGCATAACTTAGCATTCAAAAATTCAAGCATAAACATAAACAAAAACAAAAACATATCAGGGAATTGTATGCAATTGGGGTTTCAAGCTAGGATCGGGGTTTCAAGCTAGGGGCAATTCTATCTTCTACCTCCCAGCTATCATACCCTTTTGTCATCTAGTCTAGTGAGGGATATATTACGTGTTTGCAAAAGTATATTGTTCCCAAAGGAATTTCATGTCATGGAAGAAATCTAACTGGCCTGTCTTGAAATAATGGAATCTTTCCAAGATTAATGTGTTCTTTACTTGTTCGATCCATTGATTCAGGTTTGGGACTTGGGGTTTTTTCCAGAGTAAGGGAATGAGACGTTTGGCAGCATTTATTAGAATTTGGTAGAGATGTTTTCTGATTTTACAAGGGGATGGGAAGGTGGCATTAAAAAGAATCACCTCTGGGGAAAGCTCTGTTTGGATGCCAGTTATGGTGCAAGCTGTTTCGTGAATCTGGGCCCAGAAAGGTTTTATCGCAGCGCAGTCCCACCAAATATGACACATGGTGCCTACTTGTCCGCAACCTCTCCAGCATCTGTCGCTGGCTTTTGTAAACATATGTTTCAGTTTGCTCGGGGTTAAGTACCATCTAGTAGTTACCTTTAAATTAGTCTCCAACCCCGATGCTGAATGGGCTGACTTGGCTGTGGCTTTAAACCAGGATGACCATTGTTTAGCTGAGAAGCATTTGTTAAGTTCCTTCTCCCAGCTAAGCGTGTAGGTCGGTTTTGTGGAATAAAAAGACTTAAAAAGGCATCGATACATTAGGGAGATGGTTTTTTTAGGGGGGGTTGGTGATGAGCAAAGGGATTCAAAAACTGTGAGAGGTCTAAAGAAGTCTTTCTGTGACTTATGGGATACGAGGAAATGTCTTACCTGATTGTAATACAACCAGGAGTGGAATTGAATAAAGTCTCTCTCCAGCAATATTTCTCTAGAGGACAGCTGGCCTTTAGTTACTAAGAGATGTATAGGCATGTGGCTTCTCAGGGAAGTTGGGTTTGGACTGATGATAGGGATTTTAGGAGCGTCTACTGAGAATTCTCTATTCGGGTGTAATATTGAGAGTGGAGAATAGTGAGAGGAGATGAGGTGGAATTTATTTCTTATCAGCGTCCAGTCTGACCAAGTCTCCTTGAGTATTGGATATGCGGCTATAGTGTTTATACAGGGTTTTTGGGGGGCCCAGCAAATGCCACCCAGACATGGGACACCTAAGATTTGATGTTCTAGCTGGACACAGCTCTTGTAGGAATTATCTCCTTGTCTACACCAATCTATTATTCTGCTCAGTGAAGTCGCAAGTTTATACAGGTAGATGTTAGGGACTCCCAGTCCCCCATCTTCCCTATGGGTATACATGGTGCTTTTTGCTATTCTTGGGGGTATTCGATGCCTTATATATGTATCTATTATTGTCTGCAGTTTCCGGATGTAAGTGTTGGTGCCAGGGATGGGCAGAGCCTGAAGGACATAAAGGGCCTTTGGTAAAAGGGTCATTTTCGTTGCGGCAATTCTGCCCAACCAGGAAATATTCTTTGGAAGCCAGTAGGAGGTCAATTGGGAGAATTCTTCCAAGAGTTTGCCATAATTTAATTTACGTAAGTCATCTAACTTGGGTGTAAGAAAAATCCCAAGGTATTTTAAAGCATGGTTTTGAATTTTGAAGGGGAAGTGGTGTTTAATTAATGAAAGCTCTTCTTCCGGCATATTTAAAGGGAGGAGTTCTTATTTATTCAGGTTAATTGAGAAATTTGAGACCCTACTGAATGTTTCTAATTCATCTTGGACCGCTGCCAAGGATTGTTGTGGAGAAGACAAGGTCATAAGGATATCATCGGCAAACATTGCCAATTTGTAGGTCTCTCCTTGTAATGTAATGCCGAGTACATTCGGGTTGTTGCGGATACGCTCCGCCAAGGGCTCCAGGGACAACACGAACAGCAAAGGGGAAAGAGGGCATCCTTGACGGGTTCCATTGCCAATTTCAAAATAATCAGAAAGAGTCCCATTGACTCTGACTTGGGCTGAGGGGTATGTATATAGGGCAAAAATGTTGTTGATAAAAATAGTGGGGAAGCCGAACTTTTGCAGGGTGGACCGAAGAAAGGTCCAGTCCAGCCTGTCAAAAGCTTTCTCAGCGTCAGTTGATAGAAATGCAGAGGGGATATTGACTTTTTTAGTGTATTCCATGAGGTGTACTACCTTGCACGTGTTGTCCCTGGCTTCCCGAGACGGCACAAACCCCACTTGATCATGGTGGATCAAATTTGGTAAGAAATTGTTTATCCTATTCGCTATTATTTTAGCATACAATTTTAGGTCGACATTGAGCAGGGAGATGGGTCTGAAGTTCGCCGGGGAGGTGGGGGGTTTGCCTGGTTTCGGGAGGACGGTAATGTGAGCCTGTAGCATAGTGTCTGGGAACGTATTGTCGTTGGGGATGTTGTTAAACAGGGTAAGGAGATATGGAGTCAGTTGGGCTTTAAAGGTTTTGTAGTATCTATTAGAGAAACCATCTGGGCCGGGAGCTTTCTCCGGCTTCAGGTCTGTTATAGCATCCAGGATCTATTTACTGGAGATTGGTGCGTCCAGTGAGTCCCTCTCTATAGCGCTTAGTTCAGGGAGTGAGATGTCTTTGAGATATTCATCGCATAGGGTCTTGTGTGATTCCAAGGATCTATTTGGAAATAGATTGTAAAGCTTATGATAAAAGGACTTAAAATTGTCGCCTATGGTCTTAGTATCCTCAATTACCTTGCCGTGCTGTGGAGTAAGAGAGTGGATGTATGATTGAAGTGATTGTTTCTTTAATGCCCTGGCCAGGAGCTTCCCGGATTTGTTCCCTTCCCCATAATATTTTTGTTTTATATGTAGTTGTTGTTTTTGGGACTCTATTTGCAAGAATTGATTAAGATTATTTCGCTTATCCGTTAGGGTGGCAAGTAGGGTTTGGTCTGTTGGGTATAATTTTAAAAGATGGTCAGCTTCAGAAACTTCCTGTGCTAGCCTGGTGTAGGATTCTAAGGATTGCTTTTTCTTAGTTGCCTTAATCTTGATAAATTCGCCCTTAATGAAAGCCTTATGGGCTTCCCAGACCATAGCTGTGTTGGAGTCAGGAAGGTTAACTGTTTGTTAATTTTTTCCACTGTCTGTGGGTCAGAAAGTAAGGAATTATCTAACTTCCAGGAGAAAGGCTTTATCGGGGTAGATGGCCATACTAGTTTACACTCTACCAGTGAATGGTCGGACCAGGATGTGTGTTTTATTTTAATGTCTTTGACTAGGGAAAGGGCAATGTGGTCTACCAGGATGTAGTCAATTCTGGAGTAGCTTTTTTGTGGATGGGAGAAGAAGGTGTAGTCCCTCATTTGTGGATGGGCATACCTCCATGCGTCATGTAGAGTTAGAAATTTAATGTTCTGCCAAATTGAATGTAAGAATTTCAGGTTGGGTTTAGTGTTGGCATTGGAGCAGTCTAATTCGGGGTCTAAGGGGGTGTTTAGATCTCCAGTGACCACTAGCGGGCCCTTCTGAAGGTCGGATATTTTAGTGGAAATGTGAGAAATTTTTTTATCTTGACCAACATTAGGAGCATAGAGGTTTACAATGGTGATTGGTTTACCAAACATCAGACCTGTGATCCCTAAATACCTGCCCTCTTTATCTTTATCTACTTGGAGGAGTTTAAATGGGATAGATCTATGTATCAGAATGCTTACTCCATTCACCTTTTTAGTGGGACATGTACTATGGTAATGTTGGGGGAAATGGGGGGAAAAATATTTGGGGATTGTATTTGTTTTGAAATGAGTTTCCTGCAATAGCAATATGTGCCCACCCCTCTTACATAAATCCCGAATGGCCATAGCTCTCTTATTTGGACTATTAATACCCCTTACATTCTGTGTGATAATTTGAATAGGTTGTGATGTTAAAGATGGTCTAGCCATGCAATCCTATAGAATAAGCTAATAAGCACGTTAACTTCCACATGACATGTAAATAATACTAGAAAACACTGAATTTCCCTGGATATACAATAAGAAAAAAATCAATAACAAACTGTAACAGTAAAGTATAGAAATATAAAAAATTACACAACAGGTGTAGAACAAATGGCAGAGGATGGAAATCTTCTAAATTAGGAGATAATCCCCTTATGGGCTTAAACATGTTAATTAAAGGTATATAACACCAATGGTGTGACATATAATGAACAACAATGCATGCTTTTGTATTTTATAGTAGGGTCTGGGATAGAACTGCGCTTTACCAAGCACAGCGCGCTCCAAAGAATATTAAACAAAAGACCCTTTCTCTTTGGGGTACGACACAGTATGAGAGAGCACCGAAAAAACATCATTAACACAGTATTTATAATCAAGACTCAGCATGCCCCCAGACTACACCAACATGCAATGTTACTCCTGCCGTTTTAAGACATATCAGACATATATAGTAAGTCCACATATAGAAAACAGTTGAGTTGCAATTATAATTCAGAAAGTTCTACAGTAAAGTCCCCTTGAGCTGAAGCAACTTTCCTAATAGTTACCATCCTGGGGCTATCAGCCCATAGAGTCAGCTGTCGAAGGACCAGGTCTGGTTTTGCGGGGTTTTTTGGAGGAGGCCTCGTGCCATTCCTCCCTTTGTGGAAGCTGAGGAGGAAGCAGATCTGTTGTTGCTGCGGGATGTTGGAAACCTCCCGCAGGGATGTGAGATTAATTTCCAGGGACTTGCAGATCTGTTCCAAGTCGTCCTGTGAGTTGTACAGTAGCCTCTTGCCTTTCCATGAAATTTGCAGATGAAATGGGTGGCCCCATCGATATGGGATGTTGAGTTGCCGTAGCTTTGTTGTTAAGGGACTGAGTTCTCTCCTTTTTAATAAAGTCCTGTGCGTCAGGTCTTCAAAAACCTGAATTGATACTGATCTGAACCTCAAAGGATGTTTCTGTCTTGCCCTCTTCATGATTTCCTCCTTGATGGAGTATGTGGTAATTTTGACGATAACGTCTCTAGGAGGCTGGTCCCCCAAAGGCTTGCTTCGCAGAGCTCTATGGAAGCAATCTAGGGCTATTGTGGAGTCGTCTCCTGTATCCAGTAGATAGGAGAAAAGGCCCTGGATAAAATCTTCAAGATCTGCGGGGGCAACGGTTTCAGGAATGCCCCGGATTCTTACATTGCCCCTGCGACTCCTGTTCTCCAGGTCGTCTATCTTGTTTTCCATTTGAGCCATACTGGCGTCTTGCTGTGCTATCTTAGCCCTTAGGAAAGCGATGTTTGAAGTAGTTAGATCAGATTGACTCTCTAGTTTCTCCACCCTCTGGCCGACTTCAGATATTTCCTTTTTAATATCTGCAATCTCCTCTCTGATACACTGTCTTACTTGGCCAACCAGAGATGTAAAGTCTTTTTTGGATGGAAGTGAGTCAAGTAGTGCTTTAGGGATTGTGATAGCAGATTCCGGATTTTCCAGCTCAGAATCCGAGGAAGATGAGGGAGACCTGGGGTGTGACGCTGTAATTTTGGGAGTAGCAGGGGCAGTGGTTTCCAAAGATTTAAAAAAATTATTCACAGAGGGTGTTTGGCCCTGTTTCTTAGCAGCTTTTTCAGGCTTGCTTCCCTTCTTAGGTGACATGGTCGCTGCTTGAATGTGCAACAGAGTGGGGCGTGGGGCTGAAAAAAAAAAATGTATTCTCTCTCTTGGATGTTGAGCAGAGCAAAAATGTTCATGAAAGAGTGAGGCAGTCTATATATGAAGGGAGGAAGGGTGGTAATTATAAGCTCCCTCAGTTGTACTATGGTGTTAATATCTAGTCTCCTATACCACCAGACCAGGCCTCAAAATCAAACATGGCCACTATATGCAGAGCTGATTGGGAGACTCACCCAGAGTATTAGGCAGGAAGGTGGTTATGTAGCCTTGGCGTAGGGGAAATGCGGTTGAAAAATGTATTTAATAAAGTCTGTTCTAAGCACTCACCTAACGCTCGGCATAGGCATTGTCCCAGGATGGACCAGCAGGTTAATGCTTGTTATCTGGTGCCATTGTAGAATGCGTGGGGTGACGATGTGGTTCGTCTATGGCAGCTGTGAGTGTCATACCTTAGCGGGTTGTGATCGGCTGTCTACCGATATCTGTCTCCTTCTCAGGGGTAGAATTGGCCCCGCTTCGATCTGCAATATTCCCGCACCTATGCGTTTCATGCCTTGGGTAGGTAAAGATCTGTCGATGGATATTTTGCAGGTCGGGACCCACGTGGCCCACTCCGCAGCTTAGGACACTCACACGGTAATGCCGTGCTTAGGATAGTCACCAGGAACCGGAGAAATTGTCTTATGTTGTTGTCCGCAAGGTTACAGGCATTTTTGCAAAGTTTCCTGCGTTGGTTAGGTGCTTAATAAGTTTTTTAGCCCTGAAGGGAGCACGGAGCTCACAAGAGTGCAGCCATCTTCACAGAGCGCTGGCTCCGCCCCCTGGTATTGTGTTTTTTTTACAAGCAAAAGAGATGATTTCTTTGGGGCATGCCCCGCAAAAAGCCCTTTTAAGGGCTGGTAAGGTAATAGAGCTGTTAACTATTTTAATTTAGATTAGGGTAGGGAATTTTTTTATTTTGGGGGGCTTTGTTATTTTATTAGGGAGCTTAGAGTAGGTGTAATTAGCTTAAAATTCTTGTAATCTTTTTTTATTTTTTGTAATTTAGTGTTTGTTTTTTTTATAATTTAGTTTAGTTTATTTAATTGTATGTAATTGTAGTTAATTGATTTAATTAATTTATTTATAGTGTAGTGTTAGGTTTAATTGTAACTTGTAACTTGTAATAGGAAGACTTTAATTAATAAGATTTAATTTATTTTGTTAGATAAAAATTATATTTAACTTAGAGGGGTGTTATGGTTAGGGTTAGACTTAGCTTTAGGGGTTAATACATTTATTATAGTAGCGGCGAGGTCCGGTCGGCAGATTAAGGGTTAATACTTGAAGTTAGGTGTCGCCGATGTTAGGGAGGGCAGATTAGGGGTTAATACTATTTATTATAGGGTTTTTGAGGCGGGAGTGAGGCAGTTTAGGGGTTAATACATTTATTATAGTGGCGGCGAGGTCCGGTCGGCAGATTAGGGGTTAATAAGTGTAGGTAAGGTAGCGGCGACATTGGGGGGGCAGATTAGGGGTTAATAAATATTATGTAGGTGTCGGCGATGTTAGGGGCAGCAGATTAGGGGTACATAGGGATAATGTAGGTGGCGGCGGTGTGCGGTCGGCAGATTAGGGGTTAAAAAAATTTATTAGAGTGGCGGCGATGTGGGGGGGCCTCGGTTTAGGGGTGCATAGGTAGTTTATGGGTGTTAGTGTACTTTAGAGCACAGTAGTTAAGAGCTTTATAAACCGGCGTTAGCCCAGAAAGTTCTTAACTACTGACTTTTTTCTGCGGCTGGAGTCTTGTTGGTAGAGGCTCTACCGCTCACTTCAGCCAAGACTCTAAAGACCGGCGTTAGGAAGATCCCATTGAAAAGATAGGATACGCAATTGGCGTAAGGGGATCTGCAGTATGGAAAAGTCGTGGCTTGGAAGTGAGCGTTAGACCCTTTCCTGACTGACTCTAAATACCAGCGGGCGGTAAAAAGCAGAGTTAGGAGCGCTTAACGCTGCTTTTGACGGCTAACGCACAACTCTAAATCTAGGAGTTAGTTTATCTGGTTCCAGAATTTGTTATCTTCTAAGTTACATATTACAATATAGTGCTTAAAGATTAATGAAGCCAAATTCAGGAGCAGGCTTACTAGTAAGGAACAACAGTGTGGGGGCAATGTTGACACTATGTACAAAGCCGGGTATGGACAAGTTTCCTGACTTGAGGACTTGTCCACCAGACTTTGTGCCAAATGGCAAAGGACAAACTCTATTAGAACTTTGTATATCTATCAGTAACAGGAGTATTTCTGCATTTAGTCAATTTTCTTTAAAGCAGCAATTTGGGAGATAAGCAAAAGTTTTTGTTTGGTGTCCTAATGTTTTTTCTGTTGATTGATTCTCACTGGCAACTAAGTGAGTAATACATGTTGTGTGATATACATGAATGTTTTCAGCTGTCTATATCGGTGAGACATTTATCCCGCTTTTTTTTTTTTTGTATTAGTGTGTGCTGAAGTAAAAGTTTCCCCTACATTCCTCGTTATATATATATATATATTTGTTTCTACTTTGTTTGATTGAGAGCATGCATTTTTTTTACTGTTTAGGGACCCAGGATTTTGGAGAGACCTTGACATGGTACCTGGGCTTGTCCCATTTGGCCAGACGTGGTAACTAACTCTTCCATTGTTGCTTGTAGCTGAGTGCTTGTAAGTGAGTGCTGGACCTCCTCTCGGCTAGATTTAGAGTTTTGTCGGTAAAGACTTGCGTAGCTAACGCATGCTTTTTTTTCCCCGCACCTTTTAAATACCGCTGGTATTTAGAGTTCACAGAATGGCTGTGTTTTCAGTGCGTTAGGCTCCAAAAAAGGAGCATAGAGCATAAATTACCGCCACTGCAACTCTTGATACCAGCGGTGCCAGCTTCAAAAACGTGCTCGTGCACGATTCCCCCATAGGAAACAATGGGGCAGTTTGAGCTGAAAAAAAACCTAACACCTGCAAAAAAGCAGCGTTAAGCTCCTAACGCAGTCCCATTGTTTCCTATGGGGAAACACTTCCTAAGTCTGCACCTTACACCCTAACATGTACCCCGAGTCTAAACACCCCTAACCTTACACTTATTAACTTCTAATCTGCAGCCCCCGCTATCGCTGACCCCTGCATATTATTATTAACCCCTAATCTGCCGCTCCGTACACCGCCGCAACCTACATTATCCCTATGTACCCATAATCTGCTGCCCATAACACCGCTGACCCCTTTATTATATTTATTAACATCTAAACTGCCCCCCACAATGTCGCCTCCACCTACCTACAATTATTAACCCCTAATCTGCCGACCGGACCTCACCGCTACTATAATAAATGTATTAACCCCTAATCCGCCTCACTAACCCTATAATAAATAGTATTAACCCCTAATCTGCCCTCCCTAACATCGCCGACACCTAACTTCAAGTATTAACCCCTAATCTGCCGACCGGACCTCACCGCTACTCACCGCTAATAATTTTTTTAACCCCTAAAGCTAAATCTAACCCTAACCCTAACACCCCCTAAGTTAAATATAATTTAAATCTAACGAAATAAATTAACTCTTATTAAATAAATTATTCCTATTTAAAGCTAAATACTTACCTGTAAAATAAACCCTAATGTAGCTACAATATAAATAATAATTATATTGTAGCTATTTCAGGATTTATATGTATTTTACAGGCAACTTTGTATTTATTTTAACCAGCTACAATAGCTATTAAATAGTTAAGAACTATTTAATAGCTACCTAGTTAAAATAATTACAAAATTACCTGTAAAATAAATCCTAACCTAAGTTACAATTAAACCTAACACTACACTAGCATTAAATTAATTAAATAAAATACCTACAATTATCTACAATAAAACATAACACTACACTATCAATAAATAAATTAAATAAAATACCTACAAATAAATACAATTAAATAAACTAACTAAAGTACAAAAAATAAAAAAAGCTAAGTTACAAAAAAATAAAAAAATTAATTGCAAACATAATAAAAATATTACAACAATTTTAAGTTAATTACACCTACTCTAAGCCCCCTAATAAAATAACAAAGCCCCCCAAAATAAATAAATGCCCTACCCTATTCTAAAATTAAAATAGAAAAGCTCTTTTACCTTACCAGCCCTTAAAAGGGCCTTTTGCGGGGCATACCCCAAAGAATTCAGCTCTTTTGCCTGTAAAAAAAAACATACAATACGCCCCCACATTACAACCCACCAACCAACATACCCCTAATCTAACCCAAACCCCCCTTAAATAAACCTAACACTAAGCCCCTGAAGATCTTCCTACCTTGTCTTCACCATGCCAGGTATCACCGATCGCTCCAGGCTCCGAAATCTTCATCCAAGCCCAAGTGGGGCTGGAGATCCATCATCCCGCTGAAGTCTTCTATCAAGCGACGGCTGAAGAGGTCCAGAAGAGGCTCCAAAGTCTTCACGTGTCCGAATGAAGGTTCCTTTAAATGACATCATCCAAGATGGCGTCCCTCGAATTCCGATTGGCTGATAGGATTCTATCAGCCAATCGGAATTAAGGTAGGATAAATCTGATTGGCTGATGGAATCAGCCAATCAGATTCAAGTTCAATCCGATTGGCTGATCCAATCAGCCAATCAGATTAAGCTCGCATTCTATTGGCTGTTCGGAACAGCCAATAGGATGCAAGCTCAATCTGATTGGCTGATTCAATCAGCCAATCAGATTTTCCCTACCTTAATTCCGATTGGCTGATAGAACCCTATCAGCCAATCGGAATTCGAGGGACTCCATCTTGGATTACGTCATTTAAAGGAACCTTCATTCGTCGCAAGAAGAGGATGGATCCGCGCCGGAGGTCTTCAACATGGAGCCGCTTGTCACCGCTTGGAAGAAGATGGTTGCCGGTTCGGATCTACTCTTCTGCCCGGATAGCATGAAGACTTTGGAGCCTCTTCTGGACCTCTTCAGCCGTCGCTTGATAGAAGAATTCAGCCGGATGATGGATCTCCAGCCCCCGCTTGGCTTGGATGAAGATTTTGGAGCCTGGAGTGATCGGTGATACCTGGCATGGTGAAGACAAGGTAGGAAGATCTTCAGGGGCTTAGTGTTAGGTTTATTTAAGGGGGGGTTTGGGTTAGATTAGGGGTATGTGGGTGGTGGGCTGTAATGTTGGGGGGGATATTGTATGTTTTTTTTTTACAGGCAAAAGAGCTGAATTCTTTTGGGTATGCCCCGCAAAAGGCACTTTTAAGGGCTGGTAAGGTAAAAGAGCTTTTCTATTTTAATTTTAGAATAGGGTAGGGCATTTTTTTTATTTTGGGGGGCTTTGTTATTTTATTAGGGGGCTAAGAGTAGGTGTAATTAGCTTAAAATTGTTGTAATATTTTTATTATGTTTGTAATTAATTTTTTTATTTTTTGTAACTTAGCTTTTTTTATTTTTTGTACTTTAGTTAGTTTATTTAATTGTATTTATTTGTAGGAATTTTATGTAATTAATGTATTGATAGTGTAGTGTTAGGTTTAATTGTAGATAATTGTAGGTATTTTATTTAATTAATGTATTGATAGTGTTAGGTTTAATTGTAACTTAGGTTAGGATTTATTTTACAGGTAATTTTGTAATTATTTTAACTAGGTAGCTATTAAATAGTTATTAACTATTTAATAGCTATTGTACATGGTTAAAAAAAATACAAAGTCGCCTGTAAAATAAATATAAACCCTAAAATAGCTACAATATAATTATAATTTATATTATAGCTATATTAGGGTTTATTTTACAGGTAAGTATTTAGCTTTAAATAGGAATAATGTATTTAATAAGAGTTAATTTATGTCGTTAGATTTAAATTATATTTAACTTAGGGGGGTGTTAGGGTTAGGGTTAGACTTTATCTTTAGGGGTTAATAAATTTATTAGAGTAGCAGTGAGGTCTGATCGGCAGATTAAGGGTTAATACTTGATGTTAGGTGTTGGTGATGTTAGGGAGGGCAGATTAGGGGTTAATACTATTTATTATAGGGTTATTGAGGCGGGAGTGAGGCGGATTAGGAGTTAATACATTTATTATAGTGGCGGTGAGGTACGGTCAGCAGATTAGGGGTTAATAATTGTAGGTAGGTGGAGGCGACGTTGGGGGCAGCAGATTAGGGGTTAATAAATATAATATAGGGGTCGGCAGTGTTAGGGGCAGCAGATTAGGGGTACATAGGGATAACGTAGGTGGCGGCGGTGTGCGGTCGGCAGATTTTAATAGAGTGGCGGCGATGTGGGGGGACCTCGGTTTAGGGGTACATAGGTAGTTTATGGGTGTTAGTGTACTGTAGAGCACAGTAGTTAAGAGCTTTATGAACTGGCGTTAGCCCAGAAAGCTCTTAATTCCTGACTTTTTGCTGCGGCTGGAGTTTTGCCGTTAGATTTCTAACGCTCAGTTCAGCCATGACTCTAAATACCGGCGTTAGGAAGATCCCATTGAAAAGATAGGATACGCAATTGACATAAGGGGATCTGCGGTATGGAAAAGTCGCGGCTGGAAAGTGAGCGTTAGACCCTTTCCTGACTGACTCTAAATACCAGCGGGCGGTAAAAACCAGCGTTAGGAGCCTCTAACGCTGGTTTTGACGGCTACCGCCAAACTCTAAATCTACGCCTCTGTGTGCTATATATATATATATATATATATATATATATATATATATACTGTATATATAATGTGTTACTTTAAAGGCTTTTTCCAGTTCTCTCCCTCTATAGTGTTCACCATTTTTTTTAATGCCAAGGCATGTGTTAACATTTTAGCATTCTAATATAATTATGAAGGTAAATAGTGCTATGAATAGTAAATGTGATGGGGTTTACCAAATATAAGACAAGAATGGTCATCAGAACAGTTTTTGGGCAGGAAACTTATTTAAGTGTAGCATTACAACCCATCCAAGATACTCCATGCAAATTCAGTTTTCCTGTTGATTTTCTTAATTCAAAGATCAGTGGGAAGAAGCTTAAGGAAATAATCAGATTAGGATCATGAGACAAACAGACTCCTAAGGGCTGAAAGTACTAAACAGTGGTTGAGGCTTTTGAGCCTTTGTAGGACTCTTTCAGCAATGTAAAAAGCAGCAGTCACCAGCACACTACTTCTTAGCCTCTCTGTCACCTCTGAATTGGTGGATATAAAATCAACCCAAACATTTTTGTCTGGTATGGTTGACCAGTCGTGCCTTACATTACGTGACTGGCATTTCACATGCAAACCGGGTGACAGATTCCCAAGTGTGGAACCTTCTCCACACCTAACTTCATACACTGGACCCTAAGGGCTCCATGTACTAAGCCGTCAATTAGTCCATCATTGTAGATGCGGATAAACTCGCCGTTACTCACTGTGGGCAAAATGGTGTCCACTGTCGCTATGTACTAATAATCCCCCAATAAATAGACACGTCTAGCCCGCCGCGAGCAGTGGCGGATTATTGATAAATTTGACGCCTCGCTTGCCACGACTAAGCTAATGTACTTAACTTTCAGTCGAATTGTCTAGCCAATTATTAACACGTGACATGCAAGGTGTCAGAAACTTCATAGTAGTCGCGGGAAAGGAATTTTGCCCCTATAAAACTTCAACTTTTCTAAACAACTTTATTATTGTTCCAAATTTTTTGGAGAGTGATTACAGAGTGTTATTTTTTGTGATCTTTATTTACAAATTGGATATGGCTTCATCTGGATCTGATACCACTTCAAAATCCAAGAATCCTCACTTTTCGCATCAGCAAAACGTTGTTTTGATTGACATGATTATTGACTCTTATGATTATTTGTTTGTATGTCGTGTCAAACAGACACATTTTTCGAGGAGGAAGCAGATTTGGCAAAGGATTAGCGATGCTGTTAGTGCCCAGGGTCTGGGAAAAAAGGATGTCGATCAGCTGAAGAAGCGTTACAACGACATTAAACGTTTCGCCAAAGCTAAATTGGCCAGAGAAAAAATTTGGCACGTGCTACTGGAGGTGGACCAGCATATGTGGCCGACCTCAATGACTATGAACAGAAGCTTGTTCAGCGTCTAGGACCAGAGATCATCACTGGCATAACAGATGATTGTGACAGTGATTTAAGAGGTAAATGTACAACATAATTGACGCAAAAATGTTTGTTAAATAATGATAGCTCAGTGTCTCCAATATATATTTATTAAAAATAACATGATCTTACTTCTTATGCTTCCGTATGTGAATCCGCAAATAGGCCCCAAATAGTCTTATCATTTATGGCGCACTAAAAATGTAATAATATGTATTATAATATATATATATATATATATATATATATATATATTCCAAAAAAGTATAAATGGGATTGTACAATAATAGGGTTTTTATACTTAATTTTTTTTTAAAGCTATAATGGGAATATACCTTTTTTAAGAGTTGATTATAAATATAGGGGGCAACTATTATTGTGATCCTTAAAGATAACACATATGTGTTCATTTACAAACCAATATTGCATTGAAACTCCTTCAAGAGATAATGACAATAGAAATAATGCAATTTGAAACTAGTAAAAAAACATAATTTATGTAAGAACTTACCTGATAAATTAATTTCTTTCATATTAGCAAGAGTCCATGAGCTAGTGACGTATGGGATATACATTCCTACCAAGAGGGGCAAAGTTTCCCAAACCTCAAAATGCCTATAAATACACCCCTCACCACACCCACAAATCAGTTTAACGAATAGCCAAGAAGTGGGGTGATAAGAAAAAAGTGTGAAGCATAAATATAAGGAATTGGAATAATTGTGCTTTATACAAAAAAATCATACCCACCACAAAAAAGGGTGGGCCTCATGGACTCTTGCTAATATGAAAGAAATGAATTTATCAGGTAAGTTCTTACATAAATTATGTTTTCTTTCATGTAATTAGCAAGAGTCCATGAGCTAGTGACGTATGGGATAATGACTACCCAAGATGTGGATCTTCCACGCAAGAGTCACTAGAGAGGGAGGGATAAAATAAAGACAGCCAATTCTGCTGAAAATAATCCACACCCAAACAAAGTTTAAAACTTATAATGAAAAAAACTGAAATTATAAGCAGAAGAAACAAACTGAAACAGCTGCCTGAAGTACTTTTCTACCAAAAACTGCTTCAGAAGAAGAAAACACATCAACATGGTAGAATTTAGTAAAAGTATGCAAAGAAGACCAAGTTGCTGCTTTGCAAATCTGAACAACCGAAGCTTCATTCCTAAACGCCCAGGAAGTAGAAAGTGACCTAGTAGAATGAGCTGTAATCCTTTGAGGCGGAGTTTTACCCGACTCGACATAAGCATGATGAATTAAAGATTTCAACCAAGATGCCAAAGAAATGGCAGAAACCTTCTGACCTTTCCTAGAACCGGAAAAGATAACAAATAGACTAGAAGTCTTTCGGAAATTCTTAGTAGCTTCAACATAATATTTCAAAGCTCTAACTACATCCAAAGAAAGCAATGATTTCTCCTTAGAATTCTTAGGATTAGGACATAATGAAGGAACCACAATTTCTCTACTAATGTTGTTAGAATTCACAACTTTAGGTAAAAATTTAAAAGAAGTTCGCAACACCGCCTTATCCTGATGAAAAATCAGAAAAGGAGACTCACAAGAAAGAGCAGATAATTCAGAAACTCTTCTGGCAGAAGAGATGGCCAAAAGGAACAAAACTTTTCAAGAAAGTAATTTAATGTCCAAAGAATGCATAGGTTCAAACGGAGGAGCTTGAAGAGCCCCCAGAACCAAATTCAAACTCCAAGGAGGAAAAATTGACTTAATGACAGGTTTTATACGAACCAAAGCTTGTACAAAACAATGAATATCAGGAAGATTAACAATCTTTCTGTGAAAAAGAACAGAAAGAGCAGAGATTTGTCTTTTCAAGGAACTTGCAGACAAACCTTTATCCAAACCATCCTGAAGAAACTGTAAAATTCTCGGAATCCTAAAAGAATGCCAGGAAAAATGATGAGAAAGACACCAAGAAAAATAAGTCTTCCAGACTCTATAATATATCTCCCTAGATACGGATTTACGAGCCTGTAACATAGTATTAATCACAGAGTCAGAGAAACCTCTTTGACTAAGAATCAAGCGTTCAATCTCCATACCTTTAAATTTAAGGATTTGAGATCCTGATGGAAAAAAAGGACCTTGTGACAGAAGGTCTGGTCTTAACGGAAGAGTCCACGGTTGGCAAGAGGCCATCCGGACAGGATCCGCATACCAAAAACCTGAGAGGCCATGCTGGAGCCACCAGCAGAACAAATGAGCATTCCTTCAGAATCTTGGAGATTACTCTTGGAAGAAGAACTAGAGGCGGAAAGATATAGGCAGGATGATACTTCCAAAGAAGTGACAACGCATCCACTGCTTCCGCTTGAGGATCCCTGGATCTGGACAGATACCTGGGAAGTTTCTTGTTTAGATGAGAAGCCATCAGATCTATATCTGGAAGACCCCATATTAGAACAATCTGAAGAAATACCTCTGGGAGAAGAGACCATTCGCCCTGATGAAACGTGTGGCGACTGAGATAATCCGCTTCCCAATTGTCTATACCTGGGATATGAACCGCAGAAACTAGACAGGAGCTGGATTCCACCCATACCAGAATTCGAGATACTTCTTTCATAGCCAGAGGACTCTCTTTAGAAGAGGCCAAGACTGAAGAGCTCTGAAAATTGCACGGAGTTCCAAAATATTGATCGGTAATCTCACCTCCTGAGATTCCCAAACTCCTTGTGCTGTCAAAGACCCCCACACAGCTCCCCAACCTGTAGGACTTGCTCCCCAACCAGGTCGGAAGAACAAAAGAAGCCCCCTGAACTAAACGATGGTGATCTGTCCACCACGTCAGAGAGTGTCGTACAATCCGTTTTAAAGATATTAATTGAGATATCTTTGTGTAATCCCTGCACCACTGGTTCAGCATACAGAGCTGAAGAGGCCGCATGTGAAAACGAGCAAAGGGGATTGCGTCCGATGCCGCAGTCATAAGACCTAGAATTTCCATGCATAAGGCTACCGAAGGGAAAGATTGTGACTGAAGGTTTCGACAAGCTGATATCAACTTTAGACGTCTCATGTCTATCAAAGATAGAGTCATGGATACTGAATCTATCTGAAAACCTAAAAAGGTTACCTAAGTCTGAGGAATCAATGAACTTTTTGGTAAATTGATCCTCCAACCATGATGTTGAAGAAACAACACAAGTCGATTCGAATGAGATTCTGCTAAATGTGAAGACTGAGCAAGTACCAAGATATCGTCCAAATAAGGAATACAACAATACCCTGTTCTCTGATTACAGACAGAAGGGCACCGAGAACCTTCGTAAAAAATTCTTGGAGCTGTAGCTAGGCCAAACGGCAGAGCCACAAACTGGTAATGCTTGTCTAGGAAAGAGAATCTCAGAAACTGATAGTGATCTGGATGAATCGGAATATGCAGATATGCATCCTGTAAATCTATAGTAGACATATAATGCCCTTGTTGAACAAAAGGCAGGATAGTCCTTACAGTTACCATTTTGAATGTTGGTATCCTTACATAACGATTCAATATTTTTAGATCCAGAACTGGTCTGAAGGAATTTTCCTTCTTTGGTACAATGAAGAGATTTGAATAAAACCCCAGTCCCTGTTCCAGAACTGGAACTGGCAAAATTACTCCAGTCAACTCTAGATCTGAAACACATTTCAGAAATGCTTGAGCCTTCGCTGGGTTTACTGGGACACGGGAAAGAAAAAAATCTCTTGCAGGAGGCCTTATCTTGAAGCCAATTCTGTACCCTTCTGAAACAATGTTCTGAAACCAAAGATTGTGAACGGAATTGATCCAAATTTCTTAGAAAAAACGTAATCTGTCCCCTACCAGCTGAGCTGGAATGAGGGCCGCACCTTCATGTGGACTTAGGAGCTAGCTTAGATTTTCTAAAAGGCTTGGATTTATTCCAGACTGGAGATGGTTTCCAAACTGATACCGCTCCTGAGGATGAAAGATCAGGTTTTTGTTCCTTGTTGTGACAAAAGGAACGAAAACGATTATTACCCTGGAAAGAAAGGGAAAGCAGAGTAGACTTAGAAGACATAACAGCATTCCAAGTCTTAAGCTATAAAGCTCTTCTAGCTAAAATAGCTAGAGACATATACCTGACATCAACTCTAATGATATCAAAGATGGCATTACAAATAAAATTATTAGCATGTTGAAGAAAAAAATGCTATGAGAATTATGATCTGTTACTTGTTGCGCTAAAGCTTCTAACCAAAAGATGAAGCTGCAGCAACATCCGCTAAAGATATAGCAGGTCTAAGAAGATTACCTGAACACAAGTAAGCTTTTCTTAGAAAAGATTCAATTTTCCTATCTAAAGGATCCTTAAGGAAGTACCATCTGCCGTAGGAATAGTAGTACGCTTAACAAGAGTAGAGACAGCCCCATCAACTTTAGGGATTTTGTCCCAAAACTCTAATCTGTCAGATGGCACAGGATATAATTGCTTAAAATGTTTAGAAGGTGTAAATGAATTACCCAAATTATTCCATTCCCTGGAAATTACTTCAGAAATAGCACTAGGGACAGGAGATTTAAAAAACCTTATCTAAACGTTTAGATTTATTATCAAGAGGACCAGAATCCTCAATTTCTAATGTAATTAGGACTTCTTTAAATAAAGAATGAATACATTTCATTTTAAATAAATATGAAGATTTATCAGCATCAACCTCTGAGACAGAATCCTCTGAACCAGAAGAACCATTATCAGAATCAGAATGAAGATGTTCATTTAAAAAATCATCTGAAAAATGAGAAGTTTTAAGACTTTTTACGTTTACTAGAAGGAGGAATAACAGACATAGCCTTCTTAATGGATTTAGAAACAAAATCTCTTATGTTATCAGGAACACTCTGAGTATTAGATGTTGACAGAACAGCAACAGGTAATGTAATAGTACTAAAGGAAATATTATTTGCATTAACAGTTTGTCATGACAAAACAGTACAAACAACAGCTGGAGGAACAGATACCATAAGTTTACAGTAGATACACTTAGCTTTGGTAGCTCCAGCCCCAGGTAGCGATTTTCCAGAAGTATCTTCTGACTCAGTTTGAACGTGGGACATCTTGCAATATGTAATAGAAAAAACAACATATAAAGCAAAATTGATCAAATTCCTTAAATGACAGTTTCAGGAATGGGAAAAAAATGCCAGTGAATAAGCTTCTAGCAACCAGAAGCAATAAAAAATGTGGAGACAATAGCGACGCCCATATTTTTTTAGCGCCAAAAATGACGCCCACATTATTTGGCGCCTAAATGCTTTTGGCGACACTTTTGGCGCAAAAGAACGTCAAAAATGACGCAACTTCCGGCGACACGTATGACGCAGGAAACAGAAAAAAAAATTTTGCGCCAAAAAAGTCTGCGCCAAGAATGACGCAATAAAATGAAGCATTTTCAGCCCCCGCGAGCCTAACAGCCCACAGGGAAAAAGTCAAATTTTTAAGGTAAGAAAAAAATTGATTGATTCATATGCATTATCCCAAATATGAAACTGACTGTCTGAAATAAGGAATGTTGAACATCCTGAGTCAAGGCAAATAAATGTTTGAATACATATATTTAGAACTTTTATAAAAAAGTGCCCAACCAAAGCTTAGAGTGTCACAGAAAATAAGATTTACTTACCCCAGGACACTCATCTACATGTTGTAGAAAGCCAAACCAGTACTGAAACGAAAATCAGCAGAGGTAATGGTATATAAATAAGAGTATATCGTCGATCTGAAAAGGGAGGTAAGAGATGAATCTCTACGACCGATAACAGAGAACCTATGAAATAGACCCCGTAGAAGGAGATCATTGAATTCAAATAGGCAATACTCTCCTCACATCCCTCTGACATTCACTGCACGCTGAGAGGAAAACCGGGCTCCAACCTGCTGCGGAGCGCATATCAACGTAGAATCTAGCACAAACTTACTTTACCACCTCCATAGGAGGCAAAGTTTGTAAAAACTGATTTGTGGGTGTGGTGAGGGGTGTATTTATAGGCATTTTGAGGTTTGGGAAACTTTGCCCCTCCTGGTAGGAATGTATATCCCATACGTCACTAGCTCATGGACTCTTGCTAATTACATGAAAGAAAATATTCATGATGTGTAACATGGTATGTTCAACATTAATCATGAAATATAATTTATTTAAATTCATATCACTTTAACTTTTATCTCTGCATATTCTGACTGGCCCCTGATCACATGACTTTTTAAATGTTTTATCTTTTGACTTCCTTGTTGCAGTATTTGAGAATACATTATTATTTTTAACATCTTTCAAAATTAGTAGATAATATCTAATTGATCTCAGCTTTTTAAAGATATACTTTTTTCAGACATAGATATGCACATAGTTGACGCAGTCACATGACCCATCTATGTGCATCAAACAAATGATCATTTACTGAGCCTGTATAGATTTGCTTTTCATCAAAGTATATCAATGCAATGAAGCCAAAAAGATAATACAATTAAATAATTTTTAAAAAGCATGTATTTATGAGATCATGAAAGGAAAATGAATTATTAATGATTATGCCTTCATTCACTGCTGCGATGATATTATTAATAAAAGTATTAGCTTTCAGTTGAAACATGAAATAAAAATCAAATTAAAAATGTATTAATACATTTTTTTTATTTTTATTTATTTTAAAGCAACACCAACAACACAAGCACAGCCTGGGAGGAGTAGCAATAAAGTGCCCACTTGTTCAAGTTCTTCTTCAGCTGTGTACAGACCATCTACCGGTGCAGCTGGTTCCAGACCTTCTACCAGTTTGTCTCATGGACAATTTATACGGTCCACATCAACTGTTACACACAGTTCTTCATCTGCGGACACACTCCCTGATGTAAGGACCAGCACTCCAGAAACTGGTGTTGGCAGAGCAACTGGTAAGTAAATTATTAATTAAATGAATAATTAAAATGTTGTGTGTGTTATTTCTTTCATCTCTGAAATCCAAAATAGTTTTTTTTACACAAATGTACAATGTCAGTATTGACATAATCTAGTTCTAGATAGTTTTGAGATGGAATGGCATTTGAATGACAAATGCCAATGATCTTAGATTTTCATGAAAGGGACACTGTAAAAAAATTTTTAAATGATGATTCAGGTAGAGCATGCAATTGTAATCAACTTTATAATGTACTTACATTTTAACATTATTTTCATTTTCTTTGTATCTTTCTTTTAAATCCAAGAATGTGAGTTTAGATGTCGCCCCATTTGTGGTGAATACACTGTGTTTTTTTTGCAGATTGGTTGTTAAATTCACCTACCAATAAACAAGTGCTTTCCATGGTTCTGAACCAAAAATTAGCTTATATGCCTTATTTTTCAAATAAAGGAAAAAAGAGAATTAAGCAGAATTGATAATAGTATTAAATTATAAAGTTCATTTAAATTGCATCCTATATCTTAATCACAAAAGAATTGTTTTTTATTCAGTGTCCCTTTAATTGCAAACTACATTTTCATTAATATTTTTTTTTTTTAACGTTTTTATTGAGGTTTCAAAAATAAGGCATACAGACAAGTCATGGCATTTGCAAAAAAAAGAGATAATGAGAATACATTGTGAAACAGGTAAGTAAACATATCATCTGCTCATTTAGAGTCTTCTTCAAAACTTATAGAGATAACACCTCAATTTAAAGGGTAAGGGGGGGTATATCAATAGAAAACTAATCCAAAACACTTTTAAACAGGGTTAGGAGGGTTTGAATGGGGTCTGTGCCCCTAAGCTTAACCAGTAAGCTGTATTAGCCGGGGGGGGGGGAGCAATCTGAGAGAAGCCATATGGAAAATGACCACTATATAGAGGTCCAAGATAGGTTCTAACAAAGTGATGCTAAGTGTATTCATTTAGCTAGGTACAATGTTAAAGCACATCTTGATAAGATAAAGACTATAAATTCTAGTACATTCAACATGAATTGTAACTCTGAGCAGGGATGTGCATATCTCGGCCGCAGACAGCACCTCCCACTCTTAGAACATATTAGGTGACAGAACTATATTAGGTGGTGACTCTCTCATAAATAAGTGCATCATGGACCTATGGTATTATAGAAAATCACATTGGGCAAGTAGATCCGTGTTAGCAGAATTAAGTTGGTAATTTGGGCAACTGAGTAAGGTGTTAGATGAAACACTCAAAATAGAAACTAACTAGGGGATATAAATTATGAATACCGGGGCAGAGTGTGCGGGCGTCCAAGATGGCCGCACCACACTAGAGCTCCGACGACTGCAGCAGCGGAGACCCACTCAGGGAACAGCCTACACTGAGCCGATTGCTCAAAATTTGCCCATAAGCCTTATGGCAAATTCTTGAAGCACTCTGAGACCCTGACGGCGGGCGGGAGCCTGGCTACACAGACCCGCTGAAGACCGGTGGCACAGGCCGCAAACAGAGCCTGCCTAAAGAGATGTCCTTTCCCAGGATAGCCCTGGGGTTCGGCACTGCCCCAAGGCGAGTGTTTGGCAGAAGGGATTAGCGGGGACACCCTCAACCACCTCTGACACCATGAGCAACGGAGTTATCGCTACCTGGAGCATCTCTCCAACATCTATATATGAGCTTCCTACTCTTGCAGCTGCTTTCTGCTTAGATAACATACTGGCACTATTGCAGTCCTATCCCAATGGTCTAAATTTATTCTGCCAGACAGCACAATTAAATCCAAAGGGACACTGTTAAAAACCATACTGCCTGCAACTCACTCTCTTGAACTTTAAGCTTTGCCCAGCTTAGACTCCCTCGTGGGAGCCCTGGCCATAAGATGGTGCTCCGCAGAACCACCAAAATGGAGAAAAATCAGAAGCACAGCACAACCCCCACCGCAATGAACACTTTCTTTAAAAGTACTGATAGAAAGAAAAAGTCAGAAACCTCCCAGGCACACAGCGAAGATGAATATCACTCTGATAACCCTGATGATTCACAACCGCCACAATCCTCGCCAAGCAGCTTTTCGCGGGGTGAAGATAGCCCGGTCACTATGAGAGCCATAGAAGAGTTAATAAATCAAGTCAAATCATGTATTAAAAGTGAGTGCACTGACCTAAAGAGAGATATTAATGAGCTGGGCTTCCGCGTGGAGGCCTTGGAGGATGACAGAGAGGAATGGGCAAAAGAGATGTCCAGCATGTCCCACGCTTTGGAAGATCAAAGCACACAGATCAAAGAATTGGAAAATAAAGTAGACGACATGGAAAATAGGGCACAACGGAACAATCTTTGCATTAGGGGTGTGCCCGAGTCCGTGAAAGGTGAAGATATTCAAGATCACTTTCAAAATATGTTTCAGTCTTTAGCGATAGCTGGTCAACGCGTAATAGATGCAGTGCCTCTGAAGAGAGCTCATTGCTCCTTGCGCCCCAAACCTAGTGATAATCAGCCCCCTAGAGACATTGTAATTTGCTTCCAAAGCTACAGAGACAGGGAGAAAATTTACCAGCTAGCAAGGTTACATCCCAATTTTTCATACATGGGTGCAAAAATTCAGATTTTTCAGGACTTGTCCGCCAGGACACTCCAAATCAGAAAAGAATATGCTCCTCTTACATCTCATCTCTGCTCCTTAAAGATCCCCTACAGGTGGGGCTTTCCAGTCTCCCTGCAGGTTATCAAGAACGGGAAACGATATGAATGCTTGAATCCATCTCAGGCGGCAAATTTTTGCAAGCAGCTGGGCCTTCCACCAATGGAGACCCAGGTTCCTAACCCTGCCACTACTAACTCACCTCCACCACCATGACCACAAAGAGGACTGTGGTCTGAAATTGTGAGCAAACGAAGTAAGAAGACGGACAATCCTGAAGTCCCTAAATCCCAAGAAGTCACCTGACAAGGAGCCAGACTCTGTGGAATCAACAAAACCTGTGAGTACGGTATTTGTGACTTTCTCCCAAATGCTTAGAATTGAAGCCAATCCTACTCACACAGACCTCACTCTGTATTGCTTTTAACCTTGGGGCTACAACCCCGTGAGTATGATACAGAGGCCCCTGAGAGTGGAGTCCGTGTCATCCATGCAGAATCTATACTCAGTGACTTTTCTTGTGTCTGGAAATTTGATTAACCCAGAGCTGGAAACTACCAGCAGTTCCATATTTGAGACTTACTTTACAATACTCTCTCATCTTTGTTTTTTACCCATACTGTTCCTGGTTCAATAAGTGTGAAGACTTGAAACTCATATACCGTAATGCCCTTGTTGTATTGCTTAGTTTAAAATGACATCACGAGTGCTCTTTGTCCAGGTTGTGGATCTGACGTCATGAGTATAATTAGTCCTGGTTGCAAATTGTTAAATTAACCTGTTTTTTTGTTTTAGGTTTCTCCTGTACTGTTCCTGTTATGTTTTAACACCTAGTATTAAGTTATACACTCCGGTACTACTTTTAAGGCTGAGTACCCCTTAATGTATTTACTGTTTAAACTCCCGTTAGAGTGGGCTCTGTTGAGCCGTGATTTCCCCTGCTGTCGTATTCTTTGCTTCTTCGTCATCCCCTCTATTCACCCTCATCATACTTTATTAAATATTTCCCTATACCCTCTTAGACTCTCCTCTTCCCACCCTTATCTTTCCTTTAAATCAGACACCTTAAATACTGTTCCAAAAGCGATTGCATAAAGTGTAGAGTACAGTCTAATTGTCTTCGAATCGTACTGGTATAGTTTTGATAGAACATGTCTTGTACACAGACCACCACTCAATCCCATAGGATCATACACTCCCAAGTCAGCGCCTTCAATATTGCCACTCAGACTGTGAAGGGTTTCTTATCCGCTCAGAAGCGGTCAATTGCATTCCACGGCTTCTTTAAAAAACACATAGATATTGTTATGATCCAAGAAACTCACTTTAGAAAAGTAAATGAACCCTCTCTTTCACACCTCTATTACGACCAACACTTCCTTAGCTCAGGCCCATCAAAGCATAATGGGGTTTGCATTTCATTTAGAAGGGGAGCGCCCTTCCAGCTCCTGGATAAGTATCAAGACCCAGAGGGTAGAATACTGATTTTAGTAGGATTGTACTATGGTAGACCACTTACCTTGGCTAACATTTATGCCTCAATACGCCCCCCGCCTTTATTTTTTCATAAAGTTAGCAATCACATAATAGACATCTCCAAAGGGCACATAATCCTAAGAGGGGACTTCAATTTTCCTATTACCCCAATAATGGATACGTCCTCTGGCAAGTCATATCTTCGGATGGCATTATGAGCCATTCCCTTCTTTGACACATGGAGAGTTAGACACCCAACACATAGAGACTTTACTTTTTTCTCTAACCCTCAGTGCTCCTACACACGTTTAGACTACATACTCTGTGACCAAAACATGCTGACAGCCCTTACTGACTCCCGAATACATCACACCTCCTGGTCGGACCATAGCATGGTCCACTCCAATTTTAAGTGGTCAGCAAAGCTTCAACAACAGCAACACTGGAGACTTAACGATCATATATTAACAGACCCCATGATAACTACTGACATAATAGAGAAAACAACCAAATTTTCTTATTTTAACAACCCAGCTGAGACCTCAATAACTAATAACTGGGAAGCATACAAATGCTACATCAGAGGCGTGATAATGACTCACACAAACAAATTACGAAAACAAAGAGCAGCACTCTATACATCACTGACCTCTGATTCTCAGGAAAAGGAACGTAGGCTAAAACAAAACCCCAAATCCCCACAGCTTTTATTACAATCTCAACAGGCCAGGGAAGCACTTACCCAATACCTGATTAAAAATGCCCACCTCAGGGCAATTACGACTAAATCCAAATTCTTTATTGAAAGTAACAAGGCAGGACGCCTTTTGGCCAGATCCCTCAAGAAGAAAAACTATAAATCTTTTATTCCTAAAATAGTGGACTCCTCTGGATCCTCTTACACTTCTAATGCCGACATAGTCAAACAATTTGCAGAGTACTACACCTCCCTCTATAACCTTCCATCCTTGGATACTCCACATAAAAATAGCCTCATTGACAATTTTCTATCTCAGGCGCAACTACCCACTCTAACTAAAGAGCAATGTGAGTCTTTGGACTCACAAGTCACTTTGCAGGAACTCCTAGTAGCAGTTAAGAATCTTCCCCAAGGAAAAGCCCCAGGCCCAGACGGCTTTACTCCTAAATTTTATCACCTGCTCAAGTCCCAATTAAGCCCTCAACTTCTTCAATTATATAATTCCATTGACAATACGAACCTCTTACCGCAGTCTTTACTGGGGGCCACGATTACTGTTATTCCTAAACCTGGCAAACCAACAGACCAAGTCACCAATTACCGCCCTATTTCTCTAATAAATATAGATATGAAGCTCTATGCTAAATTACTAGCGACAAGAATAAATAGTATCCTCCCTTTACTTATACACACAGACCAGGTGGGTTTCATTCCCGGTAGGGAGGCCAAGGACAACTCAATACGGGTCTTACAAACCCTGTCTTTATCTGTCTCCTCCGGATCCCCCTTAGTTTTATTGTCCACAGACGCGGAGAAGGCCTTCGAAAGGGTGGACTGGGATTTCCTCTGGGCCACTCTGTCGAAGTTTGTTTTTTCTGAGGTGTTAATATCACGAATAAACTCTATATATCTCTAGGTGGTATCTGACCCCTCACCGTCTCCATAGTATCTACCCGGGTTCCTCCCCCCTATGCTGGAGGCACTGTGGGGGTATGGGTACCCTGTCCCATATTTGGTGGTCCTGTCCACTCTTATGTGCTTTCTGGTCAGACATATCGAAAAACATCAACACTATACTAGGGACCTCAATAACACTTTCACCCAACATCATTTTACTGAACAATATCCCAGCAATCCCCTGCCAATACAGGAAACGATTATTCCAGTCTATGGTTAACTGTGCAAAACGTTTGATCCCTAGGTTTTGGAAGAAATGTGTGCTTCCCACTGTCACCATGTGGATGCATGAAGTGGATCATGTCCTAGAGTTAGAGAGGATTCATTATGTGTTTAATGGCAAACAAGATTTTATTGCTGATGTTCTTTTCTTATGGGAGCAAAAAGGTCTGTGATCATTAACAAAGCGAGCTACTATAACTGTAATTTTGTATACCCTAATCTTGTATGTTCTGTCTACAAAACTTTATGTTGTGATGGTTCATTATGCAGTGCGATGAGTTGACATCCCTAGGCGGAGTACGTAGATCTTCTTGTTTATATTTGTATCAAATTTTCTATGTAAACCTGCCGTTAATGCATATATACTTTGTGTTAGAGCACAAATGCTCTTATGTTTTGTTATTTGGTTTGAAAATCAATAAAACATTTAATTGAAAAAAAAAAAATTATGAATACCTTTGGTATATTATATTTTTAACAAGCTATGTCCACCTTATAGAATAGTCTTTAATAGCTGTTGGACCTAGATAGGGTATTGGAAGTCCATAAGAGACAGGCAGCTAGATGTTCTACTAGATAGGAAAATTTTCCACAAAGTAGCTAGCAATTATATAATGTTAGTGGTAAACTGGATTAGACTGAATCACTTATCAACAATAATAAAATACAAACAAGCAAAATCCACTAGTTAGTGAGTACTATTCATGTATACACAGAGTATTGAGTCATAGAAGCTCAAAACATCAGGAACTCCTAAAATTATTCCCAGTCACTATAAAATGGCAAACAGTTATACAATGCTAGTGAATATCTAATATATATTGATTAAAATATACTATCCTTTTCTGAGAATTCTCCAGGAGTTCAACATAAGCTATTTCATAGTTCAAATTACTTCTACGTTGGAAATATAAACAGAAAAATAAAGACCCACTTTACCAGTAAACTCAGAATTGTGGTTGTACTCCCACCCAGTGGACATGTCCGGTATAGATCAAAAATGAAATTTAAAAGTAATTAGCCTGTGCCTGAATATGTATATGAAACTAACCGCAAGTATGGGGAATAAAAATATATAAAATAATATATAAGGGCTTCCAATTGCTTTATACCCAAATTGCACCAGTATAGTTAGTCCCACTCATAACATATAAAAGTAAGCCATTACAACAGTACCTTGCGATTAAAACTAACATATAAAAGAAATAAAACATTATATGCTAAATTGTGAACATATGAACCCAAAAAATACAGAATTCACTATCACATGAATAAAAACATTAAACTATTAATAGAAATAAAATTTAAGCCAGGCACTGGGCCATGTATAAATATCTTACGGGCTAGGCCACAGAGCAGAGCAGGAGTAGCATGTCCCACTGTAAACAAGGTAATTGTCCTACATGTTTGTCAGAGTCCAGGGTTTCATTCATTACTGTCATCCGCAGTAGTAGGCATCTCCTATCGCACTCCTGTACTTGAGAGTGTGTGCCCCAGGTAGGCCGTGCAGGGTGGTGTCAATTCTCGAGGGTCAAATTTATCGACTGCTTGCGGGAGCCTGTCCGGTAGAGGGCTGCAGAATCGGTACTCACTACATCATGTAAGGACTTGACAATCTCCTCTATTGGAACAATCCAGGCAGGCCATCACCAATGTGAGGTCAGGCAGCTAGGGCCCATCGCTACAAGCCTCACCCAGGGAATTTCACCTATTCTTAGGCTGCCTTTGAAAGCACTCTGTGAGATCCCCCGTTCCTCCACCTCATGCATTGGGCGTTCGCAAAACTGTCTCTGAGGGTCGGCTGCGTCCTGCAAAACGTATACTGCCGGTGTAGACTTAAAATTCACATCAGGTAGCCTTTGTGATTCCGACAGATGCAGTCCCTCAGATGTAGCTACCAATAAGTCAGGCTTACTACCATCTCCTGTCGCTTGTGGCTTTATTTCACCCAAAACCTGGAGCATATTTCTTTCAAAGTTCGCTAGCAGAGCGTGTAGTAGCTGTGAAATGTTCTCCATGTTGCATCCGTATTCTAGATATTTGAGGATGACACACGCCACACTAAACTGCAGCAGGCTCCAATCTCCGGTCAAGTCTCATAGGCCTCACTGCATAGAATGTCTCTCTGTGACTATTCCAACATGCCAAAGAGCATAGGTCAGGGAAGTGTTCAATGGGCAAACTCCCACATATCTTCAGGCTTATTAATGTGCACCAACTTCCATCAAATTGGTGAATTAGCTAGTAAAATATTGATTATAGTGAGGAGCTCTTCCAAAGCATGTCCTGCCGCTTCTGCATCAAGCTCCGCCCCCCCGTTAATAATTTTAATAATAGATTTGTCACTGAATGTAATAGCGTTTTAATATATGGTAGTAAATAACATTTACTCAAAACCTACCTTCTTTTTTTTTTTTGTTTATAGGTGATTTGGGACGTCTTTTCCAGAGATTCACTGGACATTCATCTCCATTATTTGATGGTATGTATCACTTATGTATATATATAATATAATTTAAATTTGTGTATGACTGTTGTATCTGCTCTCTCCTTCTATTCCATTTCTGAAACCATGATTACAAAAATTTATGTTTATTTTCTAACAATTGTTTATGTCTTGATCTAGAAGAAGAAAACTCATCAAGGGAGATCACTATCAATCTCATGCCAATAGCGGA
This sequence comes from Bombina bombina, assembly GCF_027579735.1. Classification (NCBI taxonomy): domain Eukaryota; kingdom Metazoa; phylum Chordata; class Amphibia; order Anura; family Bombinatoridae; genus Bombina; species Bombina bombina. The sequence goes on along the minus strand of NC_069505.1, from coordinate 542,298,905 downwards.
AAATCCAATTCCAGATGAAACAGCAGGAGGTCATGATGGAAGTGAGACTCCAGATATTCTAGAAGAATTTGGTGATGCACAACCAGATGAAATTCATACACCAGAAAACCTGGAGGAACCAGTTGAAACACAGGCACCACCACTAACACAGGAAACAGGTGCTCTAAATATTGAAAATCCACCAACAGAAGGACTATTGGCCGATGTTGGATTCAGTGAAATGTTGAACCTTGCAAGGCAATATAGAGAGGACCACAGGGACATGCAGAATATTATTAACACTAATATTGAACACTGGGCAGCTATTTCAGAAAAAATATTGAAATAGAAATTGAAAGAAATGAAATAGAAAGGCAGAAATTACATCTGCAAAGAGAAATGTTCCAGTGGCAGAGGCAGATGGATGAGGAAAAAAAAACAGCAAATAAATAAAGCATTATCCATCACTGAAAGGACATTACAATCTCTCTTGTCTATTGTTAGTGAAAGGGAGGGTCCAACATACCCCAAAAGGCCACGTCTCCAATGAACATTTCATTTCTTATTTATAACAACATAAACGTTTTATTTTATGTTAATTGTTTGAAGAGATATATTTTTAATTTAATTGTTTTTTGTTGTTGTTTTTTTTAAGTTTAAAATGTTATTGTTTAATAAAGACAAATTTTTTATGCCCCAAAATATGTTTTATTTACATAAATTCAAAATTAGGATTACTATTGATTCTTCACAAAAACAGAATTTGTCATTTTTTCATTGTCATTCTTCTGACAATCATCATGGCAAAAAAAACTAAAAACTGTATTAAATCAAATAACATATTTTCGGTATAATAAATCTACTTGCTCCAATAACATTCCCAAAGTTGCCCTAATTTTAGCAATTTTGAGTTTAACATGATCTTCAAGACAACTCTGAGTACTTTTGTCTTCAGTTTCAGTAGTTGATGTTGAAGATACATCTGTAGAATAACAAAAGCAAAAAAAATATTAATTCAACTTACATATGCATATGCAATGTATCATATGGTTTATTTATTCACAAATATTACCTCCTGATGTGATGTTATCGATTTTATCTACTATATTGGCTTCTACACCTATGTCTACTCCTTTAAAGCTTTCATCAGAGCCAACTCCTAGAAAAATGCAATATGTATTAGTTAAAACTTGGATTTTCTTAGATTTAAGATTAATGAGTATGAAACATACCTTTATCAACCATCATTGTATTTAAAACTTCTATACTTAGTTGACTATCATCTGAACTCAAGGCTTCAAATATTGGCACACTATCAGGATTTTGAAAATCTATTTCAAACCTATTATTTATGTCTTCCATGGTAATATCTATGAATGTAATTACAAAGATAAAGATAGAAAACTATTTAATCCAAAACCTAAAATATATTATTTATAAGTTAAATAACAAGTCATTACCTGCCTGTGTGTTTTTATTAAAAAACTTGATATGGATTTGGAGATAATTCAATATCCAATAGTGTTAGTGGCATAGGTGGAGATAAAGCTTCACTTCTGTGTGTTTGCACCAACTTTGACCGGAGGTAGCGTGGTGGCTGTTCACACTTACTTTTCTTACTTCTCATATCTATAAACATAATTAATCAAAAAGATTTGAATTAAACAATTAAATTTTAATTAATTATAATCATTTTTTTTTAAAAAAAAAAAAAAAGAAATTTTGCTTAATACAACAATTATAATAAGTGGACAAAGAACAAAAAAAATTATATTGGGATTCAGATAGTGCATGCCATTTTTTAAACAAATTTTTAATTTACCCCTATTTTAAAATTGTCTTCATTTTATTTGTTTCTTTATTTGAAAAAAAAAAAGGCATCTAAGCTATGTTTTGAGTTCAATATAATGTAAAATACTTGTTTATTGGTGGTTGAATTTACCCACCAATCAGCAAGAACAACACAATGTGTTCACAAAAAATGTGCCTGCATCTATACTTAAATTATTGCTTTTCAAATAAAGATACAAAGAGAATGAAAATAATTAGATTATAGGAGTAAATTATAAACTTGCTTACAATGGCATACTATATCAAAATGTGGATAGCAAAAAGTTTGGTTCAGTATCCCTTTAATAATATTTTATTTGCTCAAAAAGGTCATTTTAATTCTAGTAACACAGTTATGCATGTTTATTTTTCTTAATCTGAAATTAAAATTCTACTAACATGTTTTATGAAGTTCATTTTTAAAGACAAATTAAAATTATATTTTACTCTACTAACTCAGTTCTGCATGCTTACTTTTCTAACTTGTTTCAATTGTATATATTAATATAGTTTTATTTTACTCTACTAACTCAGTTCTGCATGCTTACTTTTCTAACTTGTTTCAATTGTATATACTAATATAGTTATATTTGACTCTACTAACTCGGTTCTGCATGCTTACTTTTCTAACTTGTTTCAATTGTATATACTAATATAGTTATATTTGACTCTACTAACTCAGTTCTTCATGCTTACTTTTCTAACTTGTTTAAATTGTATATAGTAATATAGTTAAAGTACGCCTAAAAAAATAATAATATTGTCCTTGATTAGTGGACGCAGTTAAAAAATATCATGATTACTTTCTATTAAATATATAATTTTGGAACTTACATGTCCTTATCAATCTTCAAATAGATTTATAGTACTTCGGTTCTCTTCTCATCAAGTCACTATATTTTCTAAGACATTGTCATCTTGTTCTTTTAATTTTTGAATTTACGATGCATTCTTCTCAGCATCTCGTATATAATTTTGTCCCTGCATTCCTGTCTCACTGCCCTTACACCACCAATACCTTTAGGGAAATATTTATCCATGGCATAAACTAATATCACTAATTCACCTGCACCAAAAGGTTCAGGACGCGACATGTTTGACGATGACATCATTAATCGTTATGTCAATCATTAGCGCATTGATCTAGGTATGTATCCCCAAAAAATGTAAACAATATAATGTATATGTAGATTAATGTATTTAGTATGTTTATAGTTATTACAAATGATATTTTGTTTATAAACATTTTCTTTGTTTCAGATGTGTAGATATTTATTTGAATTTAGTTTGGTTTATAGTATTTAATAATAGATAATATATAATGTTTCAAGATTGATTGTCAGTTTGTAATAAAATAATTTAGTTTCCATTATTTGTTGATAATTTTTTGAGGATTGATTTATTTTCAATTGTTATATAAAAAAATATACAGTCAATATTTTATTCCTACAAATGTAACATTGTATTAATGTTACATATATTTATATGTACAATGACAATGTTTAATCTATATGAGCCACTATAACTTTAAAAAATCTAGAATGGAAATATATATTATTAAAGATCAGAAAATAAGTGATAATAGTAAGCCCTGAAGCTTTCTTTCATTTGAATATGGGCCAACCTAGGGGCTGTTAAAAATTGTGATTAAAATAAATCAAAGCAAATTAGCAAGTCTTTAAAATAACAACTCCTATCTGAAAACATAAAATTTCACTTTAGCGAGCGGACAAATAGATTTTTTAGTACATTAATTTTTGGCGAGTTTTTGGTCAAATGTGTCTAATTACAGTGAAAAATGGAGAGGTAGCGAGGTTTGGTGGATAAGTACACTCGCAATTTTATGGATGCGAGTTTGAACATAGTTGACGACTTTGTACATAGTTTGCGAGTTTTGACACAACATTTTTTGCGGGTAGCTCGCTGACTGCTTAGTACATGGAGCCCTAAATGTTTTTATGATTAACAAAATCATACATAGCAAAAAAATCTCCTTTACCTCTAGAAGATTTATCACCCCTTTGCCTGTTTTAAGAGATGAAATCCACACTATAGCCATCTGGCATCTCAGTTTACAAGCAATTAACATATCTTCTTTATAATATTTTCACTTCAGTCAAGAAAACAGTTTGTGGGTTCTGATGAGGTATTAAATTATAGACCCATATAATATCATATAACATCATTGAGTGATATAGTAAGATTAACAAGCATTTTAACTGCAGTATAAAGAAAAGCTAAATTCTGAGGAAAGGGCAAGAGAGGGCAGTTATAGCCAGCACCATTTTTGATGGCATGATTTAACTCAACCTTAGAGATACTGAAGCAGGTTCTGAAGCAATTGATAACACTTTGTTATCTATTGAGCAGGATATTGGGATAATATGCCCATATAAATGAGAGGAATTGACAACAGGTCAGGTGGTATCAGTCTTCAAGCTATTGAAGTACTTCACAGACAATTAAAACCAAGCCACTACTAGGCAAGGACAATTATACTTATACTTACTTAAATAGACATTAAACACTAAGGGCCAGATTACAAGTGGAGCGCTAAATATTGCTTTTGTAAAAGCGATATTTACGCTCCACTGTGTAATACCAGCACATGCTAATGTGCGCTGGTATTACAAGTTGTCAGCAACCCATGAGAGCCCACACACCAAACACATCATCAATGTATCTCCACCAGGAGGCACCATAGAGTTGGAACAAGTTATGAGGATATACAAAGTACTCCTCAAAACTACTCATGAAAATGTTGGTGTATGTGGGTGCGACATTGGAGCCCATTGCAGTCCCCAGTTTTTGCAGATAATATGTATCTCCAAACAAAAAATAATTATGGTACAGTTTTATAGAAAGTAATTCAATCAGAAAGCAGGTCTCCCCCTCAGTATAATCACTTACTAGACATGTGCATGGCGAAAAAATTTGGTTCGGTTCGGATCGATTCGGATGTTTTCGAATTTCGGTTCGGATCGATTCGAATTCGGAAAATTTTTAATCAATTCACTTTTGGATTCGTTTTGGATTCATTTGGATTCGAATAAATTCGGCTGGATTCAGTTTGGTTTGGAAATTTGGAATTTCGGTATGTGTTAGGTGGGATATGCTGTGTATTAGACTAGTATTATGTACTGTATATTAGGTGTAACCCATAGCAGAGTGATTTAACCTAATATACTGTACAATACTAGTGTAATCCATGGCCATCCAAATCTACTGAATAAATCCAAACTAATTCAGATTTATTCAGTAGATTCAGCACTATTTCAATTCGGAGATTCGAATCGATCCGAATCTCAGAATTTAAGAAATTAGGCCAAATTTCCGAAACGATCTGAAACGAATCACACATATCTATCACTTACAGATCTAAATATATTCTCTACTGCTGCAATCCAACTAGTATGTTTGATGGACGTATACAAGCTGGAAACATCCAGTGAAAATAATATACATTTTTCTCCAATATATCCTAGATCTTTTAATTTGGATAAAAAATCATTTGTATCTCTGACATAGGATACAAATGATTTTTTAATCCAAATTGAAAGATCTAGGATATATTGGAGAGAAATGTATATTATTTACACTGGATGTTTCCAACTTGTATACGTCCATCAAACATACTAGTGGGATTGCAGCATTAGAGAATATACTTAGATCTGTAAGTGATTATACTGAGGGGGAGACCTGCTTTCTGATTGAATTACTTTCTATAATACTGTACCATAATTATTTTTTGTTTGGAGATACATATTATCTGCAAAAACTGGGGACTGCAATGGGCTCCAACGTCACCCCCACAAACGCCAACATTTTCATGAGTAGTTTTGAAGAGTACTTTGTATATCCTCATAACTTTTTCCAACTCTATGGCGCCTCCTGGTGGAGATACATTGATGATGTGTTTGGTGTGTGGGGGTTGACATTGTTAGCCTATTGTCTTTTGTACAGGACTTAAATAATTCAGTCACAGGATTAAAATGCACTCTAAATATGAGTGAAATTGGCATGGAATATCTAGATACACATGTATATATGGAGGGAGGCTTTTTGAAAATGATCATGAATACTGATAGAAATAATTTTCTGCAATGTGGTACCTATCATCCTGAAAATATATTTAAGGCTATTCCAAAAAGCCAGTTCACTAGAGTAAAACATATAGCATCAGATAAGAATAAATGTAAATACAGATTGGAGCAAATAGCTGATAAATGTATTAACAGAAATTATCCCCCTACATTAATTGCTGAACAACTTAATGAAATTACTAATGACAAAACAGAAATTAAGAAAAATAAAGAACAAGAGGCAAACCGTATGATCTTTGTTACACAATTTAATAGACTTAGTGCAAAAATTACTGGCATTCATAAAAAAACATTGGTATATTCTGAGGGAGTGTAATCCTGAGGTTTCTGAATTTAAAGTAAATCCAATGGTAGCTTACAAAAGGAATCGGAGCATTAAGGTTATGCTGGTTCATTCAGACATAGGTGGTAGCAAACAGAGTAACCAGAGGACTACAGGTCCAAAAAGAAGTGGTTTCTACCCATGTCTGAGCTGCAGTAATTTTAGCTCTTTGATAAAAGGTAAGATTTTTCACCATCCTATCAATGGAAGAAAATTGAAAATCAAAAAATATCTAACTTGCAGGGCAACCTACTGTGTCTATCTTATCAAATGTCTGTGTCGCCTAATTTACATTCGTGAGACCTGTAGAGAGGTAAGGGAGAGGATAACTAAACACAAATCTAATATTAGATGTAAAAACAAAGATTTTTATCTGGGAAGGGACACAAGACGAGGCTTTAACATTCATTGGTCATTTAAACTCTAATAATATGGGTATCTCCTTCACATACAACCTACAAGTTGAACAGATTGAGTTTTTGGATGTCTGTCTGGGTTGGGGGGACGTGGGGGATGTTGTGTCTTCCACCTATTTCAAAGAGGTGGACAGCAACAATTTCCTCCACTTTTCCAGCAACCATTTGAATAGCTGGAAGACCAACATCCCCTACAGTCAATTTAGGTGGATTAGAAGAAACTGCAGTACATTATCATCATATGATATACAATCGGAGGTCTTAATCACCAGATTTAGGGAAAAAGGTTATCCCTCTGAATTAATTAAGTATAGCTATATGAAAGCGAGAGAAGAAAATAGGAGTACCATTCTAGCTCCTCGCCCAAATGGTCATAAAAGATCAGAGAATAATTTTGCCAAAGATCCTCTTTTTATAACCCAGTTCAATTCTGAACACACTTCTATCAGAAAAACCTTAAAAAGACATTGGCCTATAATACGTAAGGATCCTATCCTTAAGAATAGCATTGGTAACAATCCACGGATAGTATTCCGTAGGGCACCCACTCTAAAACAGAAATTGGCTCCTAGTAAGATAGTAGTATCAAGGAGGAAAGATACACAAATTCAAAAAACTTCAGTCAATGGGAAAAGAAGATTAGGAGTCTATAGATGTAATAAAACAAGATGTCTTATGTGTAGCTACATCACACATGGACATTCCTCTGTCAAGTGTCATACCACAGGGGAAGTGTTTCCTATTAGAAACAGAATAGATTGTAGTATGGAATTTGTCATCTACGTTCTGACATGCAGGTGTGGTCTGCAGTATTTAGGGCGCACCTGCAGGAAGATACGTACGAGATGGAGTGAGCACTTAAGAAATATTAAAAAACGGTCACTAAAACATAGTATCTCTCGACATAGTACGATACAGCATCAAGGACATCACCATACCTTTTCCATTACTCCCCTTGAACACATACCATATGAGGTTGGCTCTAACAGATATACTCGTCTACGCCAGAGGGAAACATATTGGATTTATAAGTTCCAATCTCTGTTTCCCTCTGGCTTAAACGAGGTTCTCGATCTGGCAGCTTTTTAAAATCAATCTATATAGTACTATACTTTCAGATTATCTATAGTCATTTGACTTAAATAATTATTTAGTCTAGGTGGTAGTTAACCGCTTGCTTTGTTAGGGTTGGAAATTTTGGATACTTGTAATATTTGTTATTTTAGTTTAGTTGTTTACTTTATGTCTTGTTATGGTAGGATGCCTTAGGGTTTATTATGATATATATTGGATATATTATGATCTCTTGGTCAATTCACTGTTAGATATAGTATTATCATTTGTTTTTACATATTTGACCATTCGTGGTCCCTTATGGATTATTTGACTCTACTTATGATTTTTTCACTTTGGAGTTGCACGCCTCCAAATAGGGTGTCTTTGGTGTCTTACTCTGGGCTTTCTAAGAGGCCAGTCTTTTTATCATTAGATTATATACCATCAAACACATAGTTATCACTTTTTATTTATTCTATTTTAGATAAATAGCATCTCTTCGAAGAGTGTGTCTTTTCACAAATACATCACGCTAAATTTAGAGAGATTATAGGGCTCTCCCTAGACGCAATTATTTGGTAATTATTTTTCTGCATTATTATACGAGTTAGTGCATCCTATCCTTTATATAGCATAGAATATTGATATTCTCACTCTCTTACTGATTTGTGTGTCATTAAAATATACTTTTGGGTTTGACACTAAATGCTTAATGTGCATGCACTTCACCACGGACATTATATTTATGTAGCCTTTTTTGCCAGATACATGTAACTAGGTCCGCTATAAAGAGATGTATTTCACACAGTATCTAGGGTTCACACGCTCGCTAATGTTAGCTTATTGGCTGCCTTAACACACCCCCTTGTAGATACACTCACGTCAGCCTATTGACTGTTTCCACACAGCACTTGTAAACATACACACCCACATTTTACTATATACTTTATTTACTAATGTCAGCTAATCGGCTGCCTTCACACACCCCCGATAGATACACCCACGTCAACCTATATATATATAAATATACACGCCCAACTTCATACCATTTATATATATATATATATATTTTTTTTTTTTTTTTAATACGGGTCTAACGCACAGTAGGTTGTTCCTCATACTAACAATATGTTTAAATCTAGCCCAGTTTTTGACTATGGATAGAAGTTAACATTCCCAATATATATTTTGAATTATAAACATTGTGTGAATAGGAAAATAGATCAAATAACCCTTTGATAACTGTGGGTCAATACCGATTTTTTTATCTTTAAATGCAAACATGCAGTGTTCTATTGGATTGTATAATTATTGTTTAGTATAGGATACTATTGCTAAAATACTTTACAGGTGTATAATGTGGTTTTTACTCTATGTGAAAAACTGTTGCAATTAGAAGATCTGATGTCATCAGACAGGTGTTAGATATCAATTAGGAAACACACCCCTTTGTAAGGAGGTGGATAACTGTTAGTTTGTTATTTAAGGCAGAGGTAGGATGTTGAATGAATATATGCCTGATGAAACGGTTCTAACCGAGAAACGCGTTGCATTTGAGGGGTGTCACTGTATACCCTTTTATCCACTCATCATAAACAACTGCTGTGTTGTTTTTTTATCTTTGTTTTTAATAAATAGCTACATTTAATTTTAAATGTACTCTGAGTGGAGTTCTTTTCCTACCTTCTGCCTTTGCTGATTGCTCACTGGGACTTACACCCCTGCACAACCAAGAATCTACATCTAGGGTGAGCTGCTACACCTGTCATAAAGTTACAGCCTGCCTCTACCAGCACATAAGTGTGCTACAGGTGTATCTACACAGTTTTGCCTGGAGGGTGAGCTGTCACACCTATCTGAAATTGCAGCTTGTCTCTAACAGCACATAGGTATGCTTCAATAGTATGTGAGTACTCATTTGGCTCCATTCTGTTTGTTCTGTATCATACCATCTGATTATACCACACATGAGGCGCCCCCCTGTCTTCTTTTACTTTTTCAGCTATACCCGGACCAGTCGGTGAGGAGGAGGCAGCCCACATATGAACATTCTATATCCCATTTTCTCCGGTCATCCATTTCAAAGAAAGACTTTGATCTCTGTATTATCCTTTATTCAAGGATTCAAAGTTTTTTTTATTTCATATATATATTTTTCATTTTTATTTTTATTTTGTTTGGTCCTTGTGATATTTGAATTGTTCTGTATTATCTACGCATAGTGATTCATTTTTTTGCACTGAGTTACCCCTGCACCTTTAGCGCCCCCTCTATTTTGTTGTTAAAAACAAAGATGCTCCAGTATCCTCTCACTTCCTCTCTATGGGTCATAACATCAGCCAACTTAGATTTCAAATCATAGAACAGGTAGATAGGCCTAGGAGAAAAAATGATAGAGAACATTTGTTAAAGATTAGAGAGATGTTTTGTATATACAAGTTAGAGACATTGAGGCCCAAAGGATTTAGCTTTTTTCACATGTAGATGAGTAACAGGTGAGGGTATATAAAGGCATTTACCTGTGTATTTGCAAGTATACATGATTAAGAGGACCCCATGTAAGAAAATAAAGGTTCTTTTTAAATCTTTTGGAGGCTGGAATACCTTTTGTTGTTTGGACTGTATCTTGGGACTTAACAGGTCCTATATTCCGTGCCCCATAAGCCTAAACAACAATGTGCTGTTTTCTAAACTTCCTTTGATCATCATAATGGAAGGGACATATACCCTTTCTCATATACACCCTTGCTTGTTTAACACTCTTCATATTTGAGACGTATATTATGGTTATTTTATTTTGTTTGATTTGACACATCACATATATCTCATATAGAGCTGATATTTGCACACAGTTGTTCTCTCTTTTGCACACGGCTATCTCTAATTGGTAGCCCTGATGGGGGGGGGGGGGGGCACACAGGCCTATAAATGTTTGTATTTTTTCACTTGATGGTTGTTAGGTCCCGAAACATCACAATCAAAAAGAATTGACACTGATGTCCAAAGTCCAACGAGTGCTTCTTTACTGATCCTATATATATATATATATATATATATATATATATACTGGGAACACACAGTTTCCATAGACTGCAATGTAAAGGTACTTTTTAAAACCCCACTCCCACCAACTTTACCCCCAAAATACTGCCTGAGCAGTTATTTTATTAAAAAATAAAGATTTTCCTATCTTTATTTTTTAATAAAATAGACTACATTGTATGTTTGGGGCATTCGGGGCAAATCTTATTCCATTTTCACCTCGCCATAAAATGCAGGCGTAGCAAGCCTTACGCTGAGTATTGGAGCCCTGTAACTCCCTAAACTGCCTGCAAAATAAAACCTAACACCTAACGCATGCGCAATGTCTATCTACCTGTCAACTGCAGACCCCCACTGCAATCCCTAGTAAAGTGTTTAACCCTTAAACCGCCGCTTCAGGACCCCGCCACCACCTACATTGCAGGGAGTGCAGAATTATTAGGCAAGTTGTATTTTTGAGGATTAATTTTATTATTAAACAACAACCATGTTCTCAATGAACCCAAAAAACTCATTAATATCAAAGCTGAATATTTTTGGAAGTAGTTTTTAGTTTTAGCTATTTTAGGGGGATATCTGTTTGTGCAGGTGACTATTACTGTGCATAATTATTAGGCAACTTAACAAAAAACAAATATATACCCATTTCAATTATTTATTTTTACCAGTGAAACCAATATAACATCTCAACATTCACAAATATACATTTCTGACATTCAAAAACAAAACAAAAACAAATCAGTGACCAATATAGCCACCTTTCTTTGCAAGGACACTCAAAAGCCTGCCATCCATGGATTCTGTCAGTGTTTTGATCTGTTCACCATCAACATTGCGTGCAGCAGCAACCACAGATCAACATTGCGTGCAGCAGCAACCACAGCCTCCCAGACACTGTTCAGAGAGGTGTACTGTTTTCCCTCCTTGTAAAGCTCACATTTGATGATGGACCACAGGTTCTCAATGGGGTTCAGATCAGGTGAACAAGGAGGCCATGTCATTAGATTTTCTTCTTTTATACCCTTTCTTGCCAGCCACGCTGTGGAGTACTTGGAAGCGTGTGATGGAGCATTGTCCTGCATGAAAATCATGTTTTTCTTGAAGGATGCAGACTTCTTCCTGTACCACTGCTTGAAGAAGGTGTCTTCCAGAAACTGGCAGTAGGACTGGGAGTTGAGCTTGACTCCATCCTCAACCCGAAAAGGCCCCACAAGCTCATCTTTGATGATACCAGCCCAAACCAGTACTCCACCTCCACCTTCCTGGCGTCTGAGTCGAACTGGAGCTCTCTGCCCTTTACCAATCCAGCCACGGGCCCATCCATCTGGCCCATCAAGACTCACTCTCATTTCATCAGTCCATAAAACCTTAGAAAAATCAGTCTTGAGATATTTCTTGGCCCAGTCTTGACGTTTCAGCTTGTGTGTCTTGTTCAGTGGTGGTCGTCTTTCAGCCTTTCTTACCTTGGCCATGTCTCTGAGTATTGCACACCTTGTGCTTTTGGGCACTCCAGTGATGTTGCAGCTCTGAAATATGGCCAAACTGGTGGCAAGTGGTATCTTGGCAGCTGCACGCTTGACTTTTCTCAGTTCATGGGCAGTTATTTTGCGGCTTGGTTTTTCCACACGCTTCTTGTGACCCTGTTGACTATTTTGAATGAAACGCTTGATTCTTTGATGATCACGCTTCAGAAGATTTGCAATTTTAAGAGTGCTGCATCCCTCTGCAAGATATCTCACTATTTTTGACTTTTCTGAGCCTGTCAAGTCCTTCTTTTGACCCATTTGCCAAAGGAAAGGAAGTTGCCTAATAATTATGCACACCGGATATAGGGTGTTGATGTCATTAGACCACACCCCTTCTCATTACAGAGATGCACATCACCTAATATGCTTAATTGGTAGTAGGCTTTCGAGCCTATACAGCTTGGAGTAAGACAACATGCATAAAGAGGATGATGTGGTCAAAATACTAATTTGCCTAATAATTATGCACTCCCTGTATGTGTATGACCCCCTAATCTCACCCCCCACACCGCCGCCACCTATATTATATGTATTACCCCCTAATCTGACCCCCCTACACCGCCGCCACCTATATTATAAGTATTTACCCCTAATCAAATCCCCCTACACCGCTGCCGCCTATATTATATGTATTAACCCCTAATCTAATCCCCCTACACCGCCGCCACCTATATTGAATATATTAACCCCTAATCTAATCCCCCTACACTGCCGCCACCTATATTAAATTTATTAACCCCTAATATGATCCCCCTACACCGCTGCAACCTATAATAAATTTATTAACCCCTAATATGATTCCCCTACACCGTCGCCACCTATATAAAATGTATTAACCCCTAATATGATCCCCCTACATCGCCACCACCTATATTAAATTTATTAACCCCTAATATGATCCCCCTACACCGCCGCCACCTATATTAAATTTATTAACCCCTAAACCTAAGTCTAACCCTAACACCCCCTAACTTAATTATTATTTAAATAAATATAAATAAAATTAATATTATTCACTAAATTATTCCTATTTAAAACTAAATATTTACCTATAAAATAAACCCTAAAATAGCTACAGTATAATTAATAATTACATTGCAGCTATTTTAGGGTTTATATTTATTTTACAGGTAACTTTGTATTTATTTTAACTATGTTCAATAGCTATTAAATAGTTCATAACTATTTAATAGCTACCTAGTTAAAATAATTAAAAAATTACCTGTAAAGTAAATCCTAACCTAAGTTACAAATACACCTACACTATCAATAAATTAATGAAATAAACTACAATTAGCTCAACTAAAATACAATTAAATACACTAAACTATATTACAAAAAAACAAACACTAAATTACAAAAATAAAAAAAGATTACAAGAATTTGAAGCTAATTACACCTAATATAAGCCCCCTAATAAAATAAAAATGCCCCCCAAAATAATAAAATTTCCCTATCCTAAACTAAATTACAAAAGTAATCAGCTCTATTACCAGCCCTTAAAAGGGCTTTTTGTTGGGCATTGCCCCAAAGTAATTAGCTCTTTTACCTGTAAAAAAAAGAACAACCCCCCCATTACAACCCACCACCCAGACACCCCTTCTCTAAAACCCACCTGTTCCCCCCTTAAAAAAACCTGTCTAACACCCAAGTGCTCCTTACCTGTCCTGAAGACCGGTGGAGAAGGGCCTGTTCCAGGCAGTGAAGTCTTCTTCTTCTAGGCTGCGACCTCTTCTTCTTCCAGGAACCAGCCGGAGAATAAGAGCTACTGTAATTCTATTGGCTGATTTGAATAGCCAATAGAATTAAAGTAGCTCTTATTCTATTGGCTATTCAAATCAGCCAATAGAATTACAGTAGCTCTCATCTGATTGGCTGATTTGAATTTGAAGACTCAAATCAGCCAATCGGAATTCAAGGGACACCATTTTTAATCGCGTACCTTGAATTCCTATTCAGTGTACGGCGGAGATTGTATGAAGAGGATCCTCCACGCTCCATGGCTCCACGTCTTCAATTCCAGCATCGCCGATCTTCAGTTCCAGCGTGGCCAGTCTTCAGTTCCAGAGTGGATGGTCTTCAGCTCCGCGGTCATCGGTCTTCAAATCCTCCGCTCCGCGCCGGCTGGTTCCTGGAAGAAGAAGAGGTCGCCACCTAGAAGAAGACTTCACCGCCTGGAACAGGACCTTCTCCGCCAGTCTTCAGGACAGGTAAGGAGCACTTGGGTGTTAGAATTAGGTTTTTTTAAGGGGGGATTGGGTGGGTTTTAGAGTTGGGGTGTGTGGGTGGTGGGTTGTAATGGGGGGTTGTTCTTTTTTTTACAGGTAAAAGAGCTGATTACTTTGGGGCAATGCCCCGCAAAAGGCCCTTTTAAGGGCTGGTAATAGAGCTGATTACTTTTGTAATTTAGTTTAGAGTAGGGAAATTTTATTATTTTGGGGGGCTTTTTTATTTTATTAGGGGGCTTAGATTAGGTGTAATTAGCTTAAAATTCTTGTAATCTTTTTTTATTTTTTGTAATTTAGTGGGGATTTTTTGTAATATAGTTTAGTGTATTTAATTGTATTTTTTTTAATTTATTTTTTTATTTGAGGTTCATTTAAAGGTATACAACATTGCATAAATAAATTCTTATGTCACATGAGATAAGATATCAGTGTTACAAGGGGTTCCGACAATGAAAATTAGATTATAGAAAAACACAGAGCTAATAATATATAAACCATGTGAACATTATATTACTGGAGTGTCTGTCACCTAGGGATCTTCTAAATAGTACAATAGGGCCCTCGTGGACCCTCTAGCATATACAACATTCTGACCTAGGAGACCTCCTATGAATCTCATATGATAAACCTCATTTTTATAGCACTTTATGTCTTGCATATCAAATAAACTTGAGATATTTTTCTTGTAACTTAATAGGCCGCTATTAGACCTAACTAAAATATCAACTCAGGGTGGGAGAGAAAAATTATTTAATATGTTCAGTTTGCAGGTAATGGGGAAAATCATGGTGAAGGTTGCGGCATAGGCGAGAAAAGCCGCGTGTTTAGTTCTCCTTAACAAGGAGACACATTGTGGGTTGGGGGGGAGGAGGTGGATGTGTATATATATAGTAGGTTATATGGTGTGAAAAGCATAGAACTGAGGAAGCGTTTTATGTTATAATTCAAGATAAGCACGCTGTGATGAAACAGGGCATCACAGCACTGTGAAGAATCATATAAGGACCTGGTTTGCTAATATGTGTATAGAGAGGGCTACTCGCGCATTAGATTGATGCAAAACCCGACCCACCAGAATTTAAAAAAATCTTGGCGAATAAATTTATCAAAGGTTTCGTGGTTCAGTTTTGGCACTATCAGGATGTGGACTATAGAGAATGCAGGACCAGCCTGCATAAGTATACATGTGAAATGCATAGATGAAAGGCTACATATAGCAGTGTATAGGTTCTGATGAGAGGCAAAAGTTTGGAGCTATCTGTAAGGATTGGTGAATATATCTAATGGAGAATATTAGTATGTCCCATCTAACTATTCAGTCTTTTTTCCATATATGATGTCTATGTCATCTATAGGGGTGCAGATGAGAAGGATCAGGGGTCTCGGCCGCAGACACCTAAGCCTTAGGGGCAGTCAAAATGTCAGGGGACAGCATGACACATTTTATTTCAATCCTCAATGTCAATTAACTATAAAGGGTGTGTAAGGGAGTATAAATGTGTATATATATATATATATATATATATATATATATATATATATATATATATATATATATATATATATATATATTAGTCCTATAGGCAGTCAGCTGGATCCTAACCAACAGCCTTCATATGAAACCAATGCATTTATAAACAAGGCATGGTAAATACTATCGTCTAACACCTTAGAAACAAGAGATCATCTAAAACACCTTTAACCCATCAAGCTAGAATATTGTAAAATTGTACAGGACTGTAACCCTTCTATATTTATACATGAATACATATGTCCCTCTTGTGCAAAATCAGTTTGGAAGAGAAGAAACACATTTAATCAGCAGCATGCTGCTGTCAGCTATTATGCAAAGGGATAGGGTAGTTATAGCTATGGTAATGCAATATAGTCATACTTGGTATAGCGCAGCTCATTTGGCAATAGCATAACACACAGAGTATCCACCCAAATAATATCATGCAGAAACAGACAACTTTATAAAGACATGACTAAACAACAGTTATACCCAGGAGTGCTCTAAAACCATTTGGTTCCGTAATATGTCCACTGTAAACGTCTGATTGCATTGCAGGGTTCACATTGTCTGCAGCTCTGAGGTTTTTTGGTATGAATGTCCCCAGAGATAACACTGCATTTTGTGTCAACAATCAACATGTTAAATATTCATCCCATGTCACGGCAGACCGGATAGTGATGAGCGCCCTCAGCATGTGTGTTACTCACAGGATAGACAGGGTGGTATAGTAATCTCAAAACGTCCAGTAAACATATCCTCCAGGGTCCCACTGTAGTCCCAATAAGTGCGCACAGTGGATATTTGCAAAACAGTCCTTGCAGCATAAGTGATCAGGGCAATAAAGAATTTTCTCCCTAGGAACCGTGCTGTCTCCAATCAAATAGCTGGATTGTAATCTTGTCAGATTCTGTCTTATTCCAGTCTCCCAAGGCTGTGTGGAAGGCTTGTAAGTCAATTCTAAGATAGATACTAAGGAAGACGTACGCTGGATTACCTGAATCTGGGGAGGCTGTGTATGCCGGAGGGAAAGTTGATCCGGTGTTGACACCATTTTAAGACCCATGTGAGGAGTATCATGGCTATTCTGATGGTAGTTAGCGTCCTCGCTATATGTTTTGCTCCCGATCAGTGTTATGGGGTTCAGTAAAGGCTGTGTGTAAATACAGGGATTCCGCTCCCCCTTCTGACTCTCATAAGCATCCGATACCAGGTAGAAGTCTCCCGACACTTTAGTGGAGAGTAGGTTCCCACAATGTGATGTATTATCATCTTGAGTCAGTCTGTGTGAGAGCGTATCACCCGATTTTACTGGGGATTCCAACGGACCATCTGCAGCAAGTGGGGCAAAAGCGGATTGCAGAGTTTCTGAAAAGGTAAGTTGATATTCTCGGAGGAGATCCCTGATAGCGTCCAGAAGGTATAAAGAAGTTCCCATAGTGGAAAAAATGGCCGCACTCCAAAGGCCTCACTAAGCAACGCCACCTAATCTTGTAAAAGTGCTTGCCCCACGATGTCCTCCGCACTTCAGAGTTCTTATTTGAAATCCCTGAACAAGTAGGTACTTTATAAGTAAGAAATAGCCTGAGCTGAGCGGCCAAATGTATATATATTAACAATGAATAGCCGGAGCTAAGGTAGTATGCAACCGCTCAGACTCAGGGCTAACTCCGCCCCCCTAGTGTAATTAATTTATTGATAGTGTAGTGTTAGGTGTAATGGTAACTTAGGTTATGATTTATTTTACAGGTAATTTTGTAATTATTTTTACTAGATAGCTATTAAATAGTTATTAACTATTTAATAGCTATTGTACCTAGTTAAAATAAATACAAAGTTATCTGTAAAATTAATATAAACCCTAAAATAGCTATAATGTAATTATTAATTATATTGTAGCTATCTTAGGGTTTATTTTATTGGTAAGTATTTAGTTTTAAATAGGAATAATTAAGTTAATAATATTAATATTATTTAGATTTATTTAAATATTAATTAATTTAGGGGGTGTTAGGGTTAGAGCTAGGTTTAGGGGTTAATAAATTTAATATAGGTGGTGGCGCTGTAGGGGGATCAGATAAGGGGTTAATATATTTAATATAGGTGGTGGCGGTGTAGGGGGATTAGATTAGGGGTTAATACATTTTATATAGGTGGCGGGGGTGTAGGGGGATCATATTAGGGGGTAATAAATTTAATATAGGTTGCGGCGGTGTAGGGGGGGTCAGATTAGGGGGTAATACATTTAATGTAGCTGGCGGCGGTGTAGGGGGATCAGATTAGGGGGTAATATATTTATTGTAGCTGGCGGCGGTGTAGGGGGATCAGATTAGGGGGTAATATATTTAATGCAGCTGGCGGCAGTGTAGGGGGGTCACATTAGGGGGTAATACATTTAATGTAGCTGGTGGTGGTGTAGGGGGATCAGATTAGGGGGTAATATATTTAATGTAGCTGGCGGCAGTGAAGGGGGATCAGATTAGGGGGTAATATATTTAATGCAGCTGGTGGCGGTGTAGGGGGGTCAGATTAGGGGGTAATACATTTAATGTAGCTGGCGGCGGGTCCTGGAGCGGCGGTTTAGGGGTTAATATATTTATTGTTAGGAGTGAGAAGGGGGATTGCGGATAGAGGGGTATACGTGTCGGGATGATGTTTGGGAGGTGTGTTAGACAGTTACGGGAGATTTCACATTTAGTAAGTTTTTTTAGGTGGCGGCAGTTACTAAACTGCCGTAAGTCACTGGCGACTCCAAAAATGTGTACTTACGCTTATTTCTGGACATCGCTAGTTTGTCCGACTTACGGCACTTGCTCACGATGTGCGAGGTCAAACTACGGGCGGCGCAGGTTTCCATGCTTGTGCCGAAACCTGCGCCGTATTTATCGGATCACGCCCATGATGTTTGCCATTTTGTATATGAAATGTTGGAGAATGGAGTCATGAAATGGACAGAAACACACTTCCCATACTAGTACTCTAATTGATGTGCTAATTTTATTAGTTTTAGTATATCACTGCTGTGCTTGTGTTATTGCCAGTGATATATATGTTTTTTATAAGCACAGAGATACAACATGCTCCTTATTGGAAATAGTGGTAAATTAATTTTTTAGAAGACCACATTCTTTAATGAATTTTCATTTAAAACAAAATTACTTATAAACACATTCTGAAGGGAGTAAACATTGTTAAAATTTACGAAAGAATGGTTTATCCAAAACAAGTATTTATCTCATTATACAAAGAAAATAGATACTTTGTTTACAAAAAACAAATATTAAGTATTACAGTTTTATAACTGTTGCCAGCTGTGCAGTTGGAAAATTCAAGGTTTCCTTATTGTTAGTAACTTTTAACAAGATTCTGGGGACAAATTATTAAGCACTGCATGGTTCCTTGTATGTTGGTGTACAATGTATGGATTCAATATGAGTAATTTTTTTTTTTCTCAACAAGCACCTTGGCGGTTGCTCACCTTCTGAGATTCATTTAATTTGATGAAAGCTAGGTAAGTTGTGAGATACAGGCATATTTTTTTGAGGAACATGCTTAAGTTCTATTAGTAGGAATATGGTCTTGGAATAAGATTGGATTAAAGATATTTTCTCCAAGAAAGGTAATTTGTGAGCATAAAAAAAGCCTTTCAGATATATTTTTTTTAAATTATTCATTCAGGAGGGACATTTAAAAAAAAATATATTTGAGCTCTAGATGTCTATCGTTACTATAATAACGATACTGAAATCCTAGATCTTCTGGGAATACTCTTTAATGTAATTCCATTCTAGTAATGACATTTATAATATTTATATTTTTTTGGTCAGTGCCTTTCCTAAGCACCCCACTGTTTTGGGTCAGATCTACAAAATATCACATTCTCGACAGGAGAAGAAAAAAAAAAAAACATTTGTCAAAGAAACCTGTCATTTGTTGACCAGCCTGTTCTTTTTTGTAAGAGCAGGTCCAGTGTCTCAAGTTGGTGTTAAGGAATTTTTTTCTTCTTCTCAGTAACAGACTGCGTAAGATTTGGTAAGTATAACATTAATATACTGTAAATCTGTATTCTGTGAAATACATTGATATGTGCTGAGGAAAATGTCATCTAATGATGACCCTAATGGATTGGAGCAATCTTATAGCTCTGTTGTACTTGCTTGTCTGTTTATACCATCTGGCAAGTATATCCCAATAGATCATTTTAACTAGTTAGTTTAGCAAATGTTGTATTTATTAAAAATATAAAATGAAGCCAACAGCAAAAAGTCACAAAGGCTAAGAAATTATATAGGGTCACATGAACACTAAATATTCAAAAGTTTAGTTAATTTAATATTCAGTAAAATTAACCCATTTTATTCTCCCTTAACTTACTTGGAGCCCAGTTTTCTAAAAATTCACCAGATTGGCCATGGAAACCCTCACCAACATACACATGAGGGCATATTTATCAAGCTCGATATGGAGACCGCTGCTCCATAACTTGGGGTTGATTGACACTCCCTGCTAGCGGCCGATTGGCCGGGAATCTGCAGGGAGCAGCATTGCACCAGCAGTTCACAAGAACTACTGGTGCAATGATAAATGGCGACAGTGTATGCTGTCGGCATTTATTGATGTGTAGCGATGTGCAGCGGACATGATACTCTACTTCGTGGACTGCCCAGATGGAATTATCTACAATAGATGTGAGTTTCCTTCCATAGTAAATGATGAAGTTCTCTGAAAATAGAAACTTATCCGAAGAGAGAGAATTAGCTAGGAGCAGGGGTCACGCAATGTACACATGATGCAATGGGGAGACCAGTAAAGGGATTTTTTCCATGCCCCACCTGCAAAGCATGCAGAAGAGGGGTAAAGACTAAAAAATTCAAGTCCAATCAGACTGGAGAAGAATTTACTATCAAAGATCTGATTAGATGTCAAAATACGGGGATAATCTACCTTATGGAATGCTCATGTGGGCTCCAATACATCGGCCAAACCTCTAGAAGCCTCAGAGATAGCCTCAGAGAGCACATACTGTTGATCGAAAAACAAAATAAAGAAACAACACTTTATAAACATTTTGCCACGAAGCACAATGGTAGAATACAAGACATGAAATTTATAGGTATACAAAAAGTTGCCAAGAACTGGAGAGGGGGTAATTTTGAAAAGAGCCTCTTGAAAGCAGAATCCAAATGGATCTTCTTAATAGACTGCTTACACCCGAAAGGTCTGAATAATAGGGAGGATCTTACCTACCTCTTCAATTTATGATATGTATCTGCCAATGTCCTCATAGGACAGTATAAAATTCCTCTCCAAACACTTTTTAAAAAAACAAAAAGACCTTTGAATCATCTGGGCTATTGAACAACTAGTCTATATAAAGACACAAGCTAGACTTATAAGATAGTGCTGTATCATTTAGAATTCTATAAACCCGCTGTTTTAAAGCTTCTGGGTTATTACACAATTTAGCCTTTATAAAGACCTAAATTTATAGAAGGTCCGGTATCGTATATATCCAATCCAAAGTCTCATTATATAGGCATTGTAGCCCTCCACCCAAATATATAGAAGTTCATCCATTTTTACTCATTAATTGCGTATCAATTTTTGTCTGCTTAAGGTTACCCTTCACCCTACCACATATTTGTTTACCATCTTCTGTTTGATCTTCTGATCACCATTAAAATCTAAGCTCCACAATACTATATTATTGTGGGTTAGAATGATTTAAAAGTAGGTTTTGCAGATTCAATCTTCAAAGCAATTAGTGTGGACATCTATACAGTTATCCTATTAACATAAGAAGAAGGCTTTTTCCTCTATTGTTCTAGTTCTCAACTATTAAACAGCAAATGTAGACTGTTTCCTATTTATATACCCTTTTATATTTTATATATATGCCCTTAATTACATTCATGAGCATACACTTGAATGTTTCTTTCTCTGACATAGAAATTTATACACTGGACTTGTCCAGCTATCACTAGTTTCCTTATTCAATTACTATGATGGCGTTGTAATCTAATATATTTATGCGACCAGAATCAGGTACATATCCCTTTTATTTCTCGCTAAATATGAGATACCATGTCCTGGTTTTATCTATATCTTTATATACATATAACTAATTTTACATATCAGATAGATGGACAACTAAGTCCAAATTGTTTCTATTGGGACTTTGTATTCTCTATGCTCAAATTTTGGAGCAAACGATATATATATATATATATATATATATATATATATATAAATACATTCTAGGACTTTTTTAATAACTAAGCAGTTTGCCCTCTGTAAATAATTCATCACAGGTTAATTTCTTCCTCCTCTCACTATGATTCTGATCTTTTATAAAATAAATTAAAATAACTTTATTTCTTATAAATATGCGAGATCTTACCATCTGAGCATGGCTCAATGACATTGAGGGATCCATAAAAGTATATACAACTTCTCTTCTCTTTATGAAATGTCAAACATATCTCAAAATATTTTAACAATATGTTAACACATATTATAATATTTAAGATCACTTAATCCACTACCAGTGTATCTTAAACACACTTTGACAATATGTTAACACATATTATAATATTTGAGATCATTCAATCCATCTACTAGTATAATGATGGATATATAAAATATGGCTATAGAAAGAAAATATTATCTGACCCCTTTGGACTTAAGAGAAATAGATAACAAAACCGTTATTTAATTTCCAAAAATACTTGCCGTTATTGTTTTTATTGTTTCCTTTGTCCCACTGACATAAAATATGTGTTAGTTTTTTGTAAATCTCAATGTTTGTGATTACATAGCCTTTATCTATCGTTATAACGTTTGGGGGCCAATAGTGCCTTGACACTTATCCCCTTTATTGACACATTGGTGGGCATTGTTCTGACATCTTTATCCCCAGGGCTCTCTAAGGATTTAATATACTAGATGGGAGGCGTAACTGACAGCCGCATATATTAGCATTGTACAGCATGCTAATGTTGCTAGCGGCTTGTCTATGTAATATCGCCGGACCGGAAGTGACGTCAACGGTTACGTCACTACCGGGTAGCTCCGATATTGGGCTTGAAACTGGTAAGCCAAAACAAAGATACCGGCAATTGAGAAAGAAACAACTGGATAAATCTAAGGCCATATACATGCCTTTTGAATGACCTATATATTTAGATATGTATAAAATTAATCCGGGAAAATTTATATACTTCCGGTTTGCCATATGGGGGAATCTTTTAGATGTTACACAGGAAGTGATGCTACACTTTATGGGGGAATCTTTTAGATGTTACACAGGAAGTGGAGGGGAATCTTTTAGATGTTACACAGGAAGTGATACTACACTTTATGGGGGAATCTTTTAGATGTTACACAGGAAGTGGAGGGGAATATTTTAGATGTTACACAGGAAGTGATGCTACACTTTATGGGGGAATCTTTTAGATGTTACACAGGAAGTGGAGGGGAATCTTTTAGATGTTACACAAGAAGTGATGCTACACTTTATGGGGGAATCTTTTAGATGTTACACAGGAAGTGGAGGGATTTGGCGCCCAAACAATACAATTAATCAATTAAACTACCATATAGGCTACTTCTAAACTGTATATAAGGCCAGCTGCCATTACCAATATTCTAGTCTTGAGAAAGGCCCTTTTTTGAGGGCAGAAACACGTTGACATATTGGTAAGCATTACTTTAATCTTTACTTCATTCTCATATTGGATACACTATGTTGTGAATTTCTTTTTTTACAGGGACACTTTTTAGGATATCATAGGAGCAGCTGACAGGTGCTAGGATCCAATCAGCTACTTCAGCAACCACACTCAGGAATTTGGATCTGTTAAAGTAACTAACATTGGAAGGAATCAATTTCCTCCCTTTCACCTTGCTTTTCATCACCCATTTTTTTGTTTTGATTGACTTATTTTTGTTCTTCACTAACATTTGTTGATCAACTTTTTGAACACTTTTTTGGATTATATTTTATATTTTATTTTTTATGTTATTGCATATTGTGTATTTTATTTAATTATATCTTAACCTCACTGGATTAAGTAGCTAGCATTTTTATATCCATTTGCACTCACTCACTATTTGATCGTATCTATACAATTATTTTGCTATCCCCCTTTTTTTTTGCACTGCAGTGCATTTTTCTATTTTTTGTAACACTATTTTTGTAACACTAATTTTGAACACTATTGTTTGTATTATTGTTTATTAGTTTTTTGCTTGATGCACTTGCTACAGTTGTACTTAGGCTAATTCTGTTTTATTAGTATACACTCTTATTCTGGTGTACCACTCACACTGATCACCTGTTATTACCTCTGTTTTTTTTGTAATTATCAGCTTTGGCCCTTTGAGCCGCTTCTGTAAGATATTCCTGTATTTGTAATTTTATTTATATGTGCTTTTTACATTTTTTATATATAGTTTTTTATTACTGATGCTTTTTAACATGGTTCATTAAATAATCTTCTTTTATCTCTCTGTGAGTATATTTATCCCTTGGCCTCTTGTTGGCGCTGTATTCACTTCTTACTACTTGTGCATATTTTTTGGAGGTTGGTTAGGATCTCTGTTTGGATACAGCTTGGGGATTACCTTAGCGCTTGTACACACACCCTTTTTTCACCAGTAGTTATGGATTTTGTGCAACAAAAATGTTTCACAAAACTCATAACTAAAATGTTACAAAGTACACTAACACCCATTAACTACCTATTAACTCCTAAATCACGGCCCCCCTGTATCGCAACTATTAAATAAACCTATTAACCCCTAAACTGCTGGCCCCCACTTTGCAACTAATAAACCTATTAACCCATAAACCACCAGCCCCCCACATCACCAACACTGTAATAAAGTATTAACCCCTAAACCTCCAGCTCCCCAGATCGCAACAACCAAATTAAACCTATTAACCCCTAAACCTCGAGCCCCCACATCGTAACTACTAAACTAAACCTATTAACTCTTAAACCACCAGCCCCAACATAGCAAAACATTAAATTAAACTATTAACCCCTAAACCTAACAGCCCCCTAACTTTAAATTAAAATTACAATATAACTATCTTTAAATAAATAAAAACTTACCTGTGAAATAAAAAAAACCTAAGTTTAAACTATAAATTAACCTAACATTACTGTTCTAATAATAAAAAAACTACCAATTAAAAACCTAAATCTAAAATTTAAACACTACTACTAAAATAAAAAAAGAACATTACAAATTTAAATAAACCTAACACCATGAAAAAAATTATTTAACAATCTATAATTACAAAAAATAATAAACGAAATGATCAAAAATAAAAATAATTACTCCTAATCTAATAGCCCTATAAAAATAAAAAAGCCCCCAACCTATAATAAACTACCAATAGCCCTTAAAAGGGCATTGCCCTAAGTTTAATATCTCTTTTACTTAGAAAAAAATACAAAAGTCTCCCGAACAGTAAAACCCACCACCCAACCAACCCCCCAAAATAAAAAACCTAGGACTAAAAAAACCTAAGATACCCATTGCCCCTAAAGGGGCATTTGTATGGGCATTAACCATAAAAGGGCATTAAGCTCTTTTTCAAATTGCCCAAAAAGCCCTAATCTTAAAAAAAATACCCCCCCCCCAAAAAAACACTAACCCCATAAAATCTACTCATGGTTCCTGAAGTCCAGACATCTACCTTCATCCAGGCGGCGACACCTTCATCCATCTCGGCGACGTCTTCTATCTTCATCCCGGAGGCACTGAGCGGGGCTATCCTGGAGGGTGATGACATCCTGCGTGGAGCGTTTTCTTCTTACAATCACCGCCGTACACTGAAGTTGAATGCAAGGTACCCGTTTCAAAATGGCATACCTTGCATTCCTATTGGCTGATTTAATTCTTCAAATTCAAATCAGCCAATAGGATGAGAGCTTCTGAAATCCTATTGGCTGTTCAAAACAACTTCACTGTACGGCGGTGATCGTATGAAGAGGACGCTCCACGCAGGATGTCATCGTCCTCCAGGGTAGCTCCACTCCATGCCGCCAGGATGAAGATAGAATACGTTGCCGAGATGGATGAAGGTGTCGCTGCCAAGATAAAGATGAATGTCCGGACGTGAGTAGATTTTATGGGGTTATTGTTATTTTTTTTTATTTTATTTTTTTTTGGCGTGTTTTTTTTTTTTAAGATTAGGGTTTTATGGGCAATTTGAAAAAGAGCTATGCCCTTTTAAGGACAGTAAAAAAGCTTTATGCCCTTTTAAGGGCAATGACTATACAGATTAGGTGTAATTGTTTTTATTTTTGATAATTTAGTTTATTATTTTTTGTAATTTTAGATTTTTTTATTTTATTCGTAGTGTTAGGTTTTTTTTAAATTTTAAATTTCGGTTTTTATTTGGTAGTTTTTTTATTTTATTATAATAGTTATGTTTGGTTAATTTATAGTTTAAACTTAGTTTTTTTTTTTTCACAGGTAAGTTTTTATTTATTTAAAGATAGTTACATTGTAATTTAAAGTTAGGGGTTAGGTTTAGGGGTTAATTGTTTAATTTAGTGTTTTGCAATGTGGGGGGCCAGTGGTTTATGGGCTAATAGGTTTAGTTTTAGTAGTTACGATGTGGGGGGCTGGAGGTTTATGGGTTAAAACTTTATTATAATGTTGGCGATATGGGGGGCCAGCGGTTTAGGGGTTGATAGGTTTATTTATTAGTTGTGGTGTGGGGGGGACGGTAGATTAGGGGTTAATAACTTTTATTAGTGTAGGCGATGTCGGGGAGTGGCGGATTTGGGGTTAATAACTTTTATTAGTGTCAGCTATGTCGGGGAACAGCGGATTAGGAGTATTTAGGTTTAAACATAACTTTATTTTCTCCATAGACATCAATGGGGATGCGTTATCGCTGGTGTTACTTTTTTTTTTAACACCTTTTCCCCATTGATGTTTATGGGGGAAAGTGTGCACAAGCCAAAACCTTGGGTTTTGTGTGGTATGGAGCTTAACGCACCATAATGCACAGCACATGGAGGTTTTTCAGTAACTCGTAATAGCAGCGCTATGGAACTAGCAATACTGCCCATTGCTTTGCGTTCATTACGCACCCGGTTTAGAGCAAAAAACGTAATCTAGCCGAATCAGAGCAATGAAAGCGGATATTAAATATATATATATATATATATATATATATATATATATATATAAATCCCCACAACCGAAAATAAATATAATATATTATGGAAAATACGACCTCTACTGATGGGCGGTTGAAGCAATCACAACCTTTATATTTACAATTTTGATAATTATTGCTTGAAGCTACATTTCATAAAATTATTTGTGTGTTTCATTGGATTTTTTTTTTTTTTTTTAAATGCACCAGCAGAGTCCAGCAGGAAATCACAAAGTCTCTGTATAATACACATGCTCAGTAGAGGGCTTCTCTGAAAAAAGTAATGTGACAGGATGCACAGAGAAAACCAACGGCTAGATTTAGAGTTCTGCGGCCAAAGGGGTGCGTTAGCTGCGCATGAATATTTTCCCCCGCACCTTTTAAATACCGCTGGTATTTTGAGTTCACAGAAGGGCTGCGTTAGGCTCCAAAAAGGGATCGTATAGCATAATTTACCGCCACTGCAACTCTCAATACCAATGGTGCTTACGGACGCGGCCAGCTTCAAAAACGTGCTCGTGCACGATTCCCCCATAGGAAACAATGAGGCAGTTTGGGCTGAAAAAAAACTAACACCTGCAAAAAAGCAGCGTTCAGCTCCTAACGCAGCCCCATTGTTTCCTATTGGAAAACACTTCCTATGTCTGCACCTAACACCCTAACATGTACCCCGAGTCTAAACACCCCTAACCTTACACTTATTAACCCCTAATCTGCCGCCCCCGCTATCGCTGACCCCTTCATATTATTTTTAACCCCTAATCTGCCGCTCCATACACCTCTGCAACCTACATTATCCCTATGAACCCCTAATCTGCTGCCCCTAACCCCCACCGACCCCTATATTATATTTATTAACCCCCCAACGTCGCCGCCACCTACCTACAATTATTAACCCCTAATCTGCCGACCGGACCTCACCACTACTCTAATAAATGTATTAACCCCTAAAGCTAAGTCTAACCCTAACCCTAACACCCCCCTAAATTAAATATAATAATTCTTATTAAATAAATGAATCCTATTTAACGCTAAATACTTACCTGTAAAATAAACCCTAATATAGCTACAATATAAATAATAATTATATTGTAGCTATTTTAGGATTAATATTTATTTTACAGGCAACTTTGTATTTATTGTAACCAGGTACAATAGCTATTAAATAGTTAATAACTATTTAATAGCTACCTAGTTAAAATAATTACAAAATTACCTGTAAAATAAATCCTAACCTAAGTTACAATTAAACCTAACACTACACTATCAATAAATAAATTAAATAAACTACATACAATTACCTACAATTATATCAACTAAACTAAATTACAAAAAAACAAACAAACACTAAATTACAAAAAAAAAAAAAAAGTTTACAAGAATTTTAAACTAATTACACCTACTGTGTAAAAATAAAAAAAGGCCCTACCCTATTCTAAAATAAAAATTGTAAAGCTCTTTTACCTTACCAGCCCTTAGGCTTTAGGGGTTAATACATTTATTAGAGTAGCGGCGAGGTCCAGTCGGCAGATTAGGGGTTAATAATTGTAGTTAGGTAGCGGCGACATTGGGGGGGGCAGATTAGGGGTTAATAAATATTATGTAGGTGTCGGCGGTGTTAGGGGCAGCAGATTAGGGGTACATAGGGATAATGTAGGTGGCGGCGGTGTGCGGTCGGCAGATTAGGTGGCGGCGATGTGGGGGGTCTCGGTTTAGGGGTACATAGGTAGTTTATGGGTGTTAGTGTACTTTAGAGCACAGTAGTTAAGAGCTTTATGAACATGCGTTAGCCCAGAAAGCTCTTAACTCCTGGCTTTTCTCTGCGGCTGGAGTCTTGTCGTTAGATTTCTAATGCTCACTTCAGCCAAGACTCTAAATACCGGCATTAGAAAGATCCCATTGAAAAGATAGGATACGAAATTGGTGTAGGGGGATCTGCGGTATGGAAAAGTTGCGGCTGGAAAGTGAGCGTTAGACCATTTCATGACTGACTCTAAATACCAGCGGGCAGTAAAAACCAGCGTTAGGACCCCCTAATGCTGGTTTTGACGGCTAACGCAGAACTCTAAATCTAGGCACAAGTTTTTAACATGTCAGCATGTCAATATGATTCTGCAGACAGCGGCTCAGAAAAGTACTTCAACTTGGGAGAAATAGAAATGTTTTCGTTTTTTATTTCTTTGTGTATTTTTTGCATTTATGTAATTCTTTAAGTTATTTGTGTCCCTTTAAAGAACCACTAAATTGAAATGTAAACTGTCATGATTCAGATAGGGTGTGTAATTTTAAACAAATTTCCAATTTACTTTCATTATCAAATTGTGCACAGTCTTTATATAATTCATGTTAACGCAGCAGCTCCTACTGAATATTCACAGTTTATACGTACATTCATCTTTTGATTGGCTGATAGCTATCATGTGATATACAGTAGGTAGTAGGAAATGTAAACACATTTTGAATACTCATTTAAAATTCAGATTCAGTGCTATTGCATTGCGCTTTTTTTGATAAGGCCAATGTACTGAATTTAATGGTCCTTTGAGTTTTAGATTCCTTTGAGCTGCTTCATAACAAATTATCCATCCAAACCATTTTTTCCCTATTCACATAACTAGTTTAAACTATATAGCAATCTAACTTGGCACCTTGTAGTGCCAAAGCTGTCGTTTAAAAGCTGATTTTATATCTTTATTTCTTAAGCTGTAAATAAATGGGTTTAGCAAAGGGACAACTGCTGTGTTCAAAAGTGAAGACATTTTTTTAAATGACAAACTGTCCATAGATGTTGGACTCAAGTATACAAAGAAAATGGATACATAAAAAACAGTGATGACTGTGAGATGTGATGAACATGTGTAGAAGGTTTTACGTCGTCCGATTTTGCAACGGATTTTTAGTATGGTAGCAATGATAAAAACATATGAAGTGAATGTTAGAGAAAAGGGAAAGAAAACTATGGGTATTCCTTCTAAGATGATCGCACTGTCCAAAGCATAGTTGTCATCACAAGAAAGTTCCATAAGAGGCATAACATCACAAAAAAAATGATCGATGATATTGGATCTATAACAAGAAATACATGTCCAAAATAACAGAGGGATTGCATTTCCTATAGAACTCAAGAACCAAGAGAAGAATGCCAAAAGAACACAGACTATATTGCTCATTACCATTGGATAATACAAGGGGTTGCAGATGGCCACATATCGATCATAACTCATGGCTGCCAATATAAATATATATGCACCTGTCATTAATGTATATATATACATTTGTGCCATACAGGCATGGAACGATATGTTGTTATCCCCTGTTATGAAACAAATGAGGACTTTATGTAAAGAGGCAGTAATGGAGAAAATATCCATGAGGGACAAATTCCCTATGAAGAAGTACATAGGAGTGTGCAGCTGTGGATCCATATAGACAAGCAGAAGTATGGTTGTGTTTCCACCAAGTGTGATGAGATAGATGGACAGAATTAAACAGAAGATTGGACCCTGTAACTCAGGAATATCTGATATCCCCTTAAGGATAAAAAACATATATGTTGTCTTATTTTTATCCTCCATATCTCTGATGTACCTAGGTTATTCAAAACAAAGTTTGTATATTATGCATTCATTCCACCATGTACGTCTTGATTTTAAGCAGTATGTTTATTTCAATATATATATCAGATAGTTGGACAGTGGTAAATTCCTTCATTCTCTTGCCTTGAAATATTTCAAGGTCTCAGAAGCTTCTAATGCATAGGGTTCAATGTACTAAACAGCCTTAGCTGATTTCGAGCACTTGCGGGGCAGGTTCGCAGAGAGCGTGGCTTCTTCTTCTTCTTCTTCTTATCATTAATTTGTTTAGCGCACTCTCCGACACTGCTAAGTTGGCGGAAAGAAATCACCCCAAACCACTTTCACTTGGGATAATTGAAAGGCTCTTGTCTTATACGATTGGTCACATGAGAGAAGGGGGTGGCATTACACACTCTTCAGAGTGTGTAAGGGTAAATACAGGCAGCAAATGAGGAGTATCCACTGCCCGTATACAGCAAAGACGTCAGGGCAACTTTTTAGGATGAAAAGCTTGCTCCCACGCTAATTAGTACATGTCAGTCATAATGTCAAGGTCTCAAAAGCTGTTCAAGTATTTTAATCAATTCTCCTATGTATATATTTGAAGGCTTTTTTATTTTCATATTTGCCTCTAGACTACTGCTATTTATCTATTGATTTATTAGTAACTGGGCATATCAACATCCAACTATGTTTTGCTTTAGACTAAATTTTTAATTACTGTTAATAATGTATGTCCTGGTTATAGCTAAATAACAACAGACAACCATTTAGGGCTTAGATTACAAGTGGCATGCTATGGTTAGAGTGGGACGCCATAAGCTATATTGCAACCGCGCTAACTTGAGCTCATATTACAAGTAGAAAGTAAATACATTCTGCCGAGTGCAATCTAAGGCCTCCATTACATATATAGCGTCGCCCGCAAAATCCTCCGGTGCCAGATTTTACACAATTTTGGTATTTCATATACGGAGAAGCATACAAGTTACGCGCGTATATTTCACCCGTTGCTCGCAATTATTACTCCCATAGGCTAACATGGGACTGCGTCGTAAATCGGTATCCAATATCCAGTGCAAGGACTTACGTGGCGAGAATGGCGAAATCTTACTCCATTTTTACCTCGCCATAAAAGGCAGCCGTAGCAGGCCTTGCGCTGAGTATGGGAGCACCGTAACTCCCGGAAATGCCTGCAAAAATAAACTAACACCTAACGCATGCGCAATGTCTATCTACCTGTCAACCACAATAACTAATAAAATCTATTAACCCCTATATCCGCCATCAAACCCACACCGCAAGTAATAACTAAATTATTAACCCCTAAATCCGCCAACCCCAACATTGCAAACTACCTATTAAAACTATTAACCCTTAATCCGCCATTAACCCACAATGCAATAAACCTATTCAAGTATTAACCCCTAAACTGCCATAGCCCACATAGCCTATTAAATGTATTAACCCCTAATCTGCCGCCACCGCCATTGTCGCCGCCACTATAATAAAGTTATTAACCCCAAACCTAAGTCTAACCCTAACCCTAACACCCCCCTAACTTAAATAGAATTTAAATAAATCTAAATAAAATTACTATTATTAACTAAATTATTCATATTTAAAACTAAATACTTACCTGTAAAATAAACCCTAAGATATCCACAATATAATTAATAATTACATTGTAGCTATTTTAGGATTTATTTTTATTTTACAGGCAACTTTGTATTTATTTTAACTAGGTACAATAGTTATTAAATAGTTATTAACTATTTAATAGCTACCTAGTTGTCATGTATCTTTAAATATGGGAGTTCCTTTTATCCTTCTCCTGTATAAAACCCCACTTCACAGTCTCCAAGCTGCTTAGTATTGCAGCCCTCCTGTTATTGAAGTGCTAATTGCCAAGCCTCTGCATCTCATCCTACAAGCTTGCTCCTGCCTACGCCTGTCATTTCTGGATTCACTGTGAGCGGTGACGTCACACGCCAAGCCGCTCCACGCTACAGTCCGGACTGAGCAGCTGAAATCCTCTCCTCTGCAGCTACGGACAAGCTTGCTACTTCCATCTACGGATTACCTTCAACCTCTCTACAAGTAAGACCTGCCTGATTCCAGTGTCTACATACCGCTAACAGATTTTCATGCGCATATAAGAATACTTTATTCTGTGTTACGCTATTTACTTATTACCATCTCTGGGATGCTTAATACATGTTCCTCTCACTGTTTATTAACACTCAGTCAGTTTACTACTCAGTAACTTGTGCCTACATTACTGCCAGATTGTGTGTATTATGTGATATCACGTATTCTCTGCAAGCTTGTAAGATACTATTAATGAATTTAACTCTTACTTCAAACTGGGGTTTTAAAGTGCTACACTGCTGCAAATTATAGTGATCTTCACAGGTGGTAGCAATAGTGTTTTCACTATCAATCCCTACTAATAACATGAACTCTGATGTCTGGGCTTATCAATTACTTGGATGGTAATTTATAATAAATTCCAGGTATCAATGTATCAACACAAATAATCTTTCTTATCTTTTTTAAAACTCAGCAGTTGAGATTCTTGATAAAAATTCCTTGCCATACAGGACACGGCAAGACTTTATTCTAACAAGCCTTGACACTAGTTAAAATAAATAGAAATTTACGTGTACAATATATCCTAACCTAAGTTACAATTACACCTAACACTACACTATCATTAAATAAATGTAATTAATTAACTACAATTACCTAAAATTAAATACAATTAAATAAAATAAAGTACAAAAAAAAAAAAAACACAATTACAGAAAATAATTTTTTTTTACAAGAAGTTTAAACTAATTACACCTAATCTAAGCCCCCTAATAAAATAAAAAAGCCCCCCAAAATAATAAAATTCCCTACCCTATACTAAATTACAAATAGCCCTTAAAAGGGCCTTTTGCAGGGCATTGCCCCAAAGTAATCAGCTCTTTTACCTGGAAAAAAAGAAATACAAACCCCCCAACATTAAAACCCACCACCCACACACCCAACCTTACTCTAAAACCCACCCAATCCCCCCTTAATAAAACCTAACACTAACCCCTTGAAGATCACCCTACCTTGAGCCGTCTTCACCCAGCTGGCAGAAGTCTTCATCCGATCTGGCCAGAAGTCTTCATCGAATCCGGGCAGAAGAGGTCCTCCAGCTGGGCAGAAGTCTTCATCCAAGCGGCATCTTCTATCTTCTTCCATCCGACGAGGAGCGGCTCCATCTTGAAAACATCCAACGCAGAGCATCCTCTCCGTTCGACGTCCAACTGAAGAATGAAGGTTCCTTTAAATGATGTCATCCAAGATGGTGTCCCTTCAATTCCGATTGGCTGATAGAATTCTATCAGACAATCGTAATTAAGGTAGGAAAAATCCTATTGGCTGATGCAATCAGCCAATCGGATTGAAGTTCAATCCGATTGGCTGATCCAATCAGCCAATAGGATTGACCTCGCATTCTATTGGTTGTTCCATTGATTGGAACAGCCAATAGAATGCAAGCTCAATCCTATTGGCTGATTGCATCAGCCAATAGGATTTTTTCACCTTTAATTCTGATTGGCTGATTCTATCAGTCAATCGGAATTCAAGGGACGCCATTTTGGATGACATCATTTAAAGGAGAATTCATTGTTCAAGAAGACGTCGATTGAAGAGGATGCTCCGCACCGGATGTCTTGAAGATGGACCCGCTTCACGCCGGATGGATGAAGATAGAAGATGCTGTCTGGATAAAGACTTCTGCCCGGTTGGATGAAGACTTCTGCAGCTTCGCTGAGGACTTCTGCCAGCTTCGTTGTGGATGGATGTCGGGTCTTCAAAAACTGTAAGTGGATCTTCGGCGGTTAGTGTTAGGCTTTTTCAAGGGTTTATTGGGCGGGTTTTATTTTTAGATTAGGGTTTAGGTGGAAAAAGAGCTAAATGCCCTTTTAAGTGCAATGCCCATCCAAATGCCCTTTTCAGGGCAATGGGCAGCTTAGGTTTTTTAGTTAGGATTTTATTTGGGGGGTTGGTTGTGTGGGTGGCGGGTTTTACTGTTGGGGTCTGTTTGTATTTTTTTTTCCAGTCAAAGAGCTGATTTCTTTGGGGCAATGCCCCGCAAATGGCCTTTTAAGGGTTATTGGTAGTTTAGTTTAGGCTAGGGGGGGTATTTTGGGGGGCTTTTTATTTTGATAGGGCTATTAGATTAGGTGTAATTAGTTTAAATATCTGATAATTTCATGTTTTATTTTGTGTAATTTAGTGGGGGTTTTTTTGTAATTTAGTTAATTGTATTTAATTAATGTAATTTATTTAATTGTAGTGTAAGATTAGGTGTTAGTGTAAGACAGGTTAGGTTTTATTTTATAGGTAAATTTGTGTTTATTTTAACTAGATAGTTAGTAAATAGTTAATAACTATTTACTAGCTAGTCTACCTAATTAAAATAAATACAAACTTAGCTGTGAAATAAAAATAAAACCTAAGATAGCTACAATGTAACTATTAGTTATATTGTAGCTAGCTTACGGTTAGATTTAGACTTTTGTCGGTAACGACCCGTGTATCTAATGCTGGCTTTTTTTCCCCCGCACCTTTTAAATACCGCTGGTATTTAGAGTTCACAGAAGGGCTGCGTTAGGCTCCAAAAAGGGAGCGTATAGCATATTTACCGCCACTGCAACTCTCAATACCAGCGGTGCTTACGGACGCGGCCAGCTTCAAAAACGTGCTCGTGCACAATTTCCCCATAGAAAACAATGGGGCCGTTTGAGCTGAAAAAAAACCTAACACCTGCAAAAAAGCAGCGTTCAGCTCCTAACGCAGCCCCATTTTTTCCTATGGGGAAACACTTCCTAAGTCTGCACCTAACACCCTAACATGTACCCCGAGTCTAAACACCCCTAACCTTACACTTATTAACCCCTAATCTGCCGCCCCCGCTATCGCTGACCCCTGCATATCTTTTTTAACCCCTAATCTGCCGCTCCGTACACCGCCGCAACCTACGTTATCCCTATGAACTCCTAATCTGCTGTCCCTAACACCGCCGACCCCTATATTATATTTATTAACCCCTAATCTGCCACCCCCAACGTCACCTCCACCTACCTACACTTATTAACCCCTAATCTGCCGACCGGACCTCACCGCTACTAGGGGGTGTTAGGCTTAGGGTTATGTTAGGGTTAGGGTTAGACTTAGGCTTAGGGTTACGTTAGGGTTAGGGGTTAATATGTTTAGGTTATGTGCCGACTAATAAATTTAATTTGTTCAACACTATTGTGGACGTGAATAAAATGGTTCGGGATCTTACACTAAGAAAATTCTTTTGGAAAAAAGATGAAATAGATGTCAATGGAGATGTAGATTTTATACACTCTAGTGACACTCTACCCAAAATATATGACATAGTTGATTTTACAGAGGCATGTGATCTACTAAAGGCACATGATCTAGCCAAAGAATCAATAGTTGATGAAATTCCCCTTAAGTTTGCTCATGGTGGATATACACCAAAATCAATTTTTTATCCAACAAGGGAAAGAGGGCCATTCTTAGAGGCTTTTCACCATAGAATTGAAGAGGACCTCATTGCACTTTTCAATAACACTAAGCATCCTTATCCAAACTTAAATAATGAACAATCTAAGGCCCTCAATGACTTAAAATCTAGAGAGGACATTGTAATAAAGAGGGCGGACAAGGGTGGCTGCGTGGTAGTACAAGACAAGCAGCTATATCTTGAGGAAGCTTTTAGGCAACTCAATGATATAGAAGTCTATGAAACTCTTAGACACAATCCAACGGAAAAATACAGGCAGCAACTTAAATCACTGCTAGATGATGGCTTGGAGATGGGTGTTTTAGACCAAGGCACTGTAGATTACCTTTTTGTTCAAAATCCTGTTACCCCCATATTCCATCACCTCCCCAAGGTTCATAAATCCTTGGAGGGGGTGAAAGGAAGGCCTATTGTGGCGGGTATAGGATCTCTTTTTGAAAATATTTCTACATGGATTGAATCTTTATTACAACCAGTAGTCTATGGTCTTCCTTCATACCTCAAAGATACGAAACACCTCTTGGGTTGTCTGAAAGAGGTATCCTGGACAGATACTGCGGAATGGCTGACTATAGATGTAGTCAGTCTATATTCTGCTATCCCTCATAAGAAAGGTTTAGAAGCCATCTCATATATGTTGGATAGATTCAGCAACTATGATGAGTGTCTTAAGACTTTTCTAATCCAAACGTTGGATTTTTTACTAACTCATAACTTTTTCCAATTCGAGGGGACTTTTTATCTCCAGAGACGTGGCACTGCCATGGGGGCAAAGTTTGCCCCGGCATACGCCAACCTATATATGGGTTGGTGGGAGGCCTGCCACGTCTTTGGAGATACAAACCCCTTCAGGGGTTACATCACCATGTATAAAAGATATATCGATGACCTCCTGTTCATTTGGACAGGGGGTCCATCTAGACTAAAGGAGTTTGTTAAATTCCTCAATTGCAATGATGCCAATTTGCAATTCACCTATGAGAGTAACAAAGAATCTATACCCTATCTAGACCTCTTATTAATAGGAGAAACTGATACTCAGCAAATAAAGACAACCTTATATCGTAAACCAATTGCAGCAAATGCCATATTACATGGCCGAAGCAATCATCCAAAACATATGGGTTTTGGAATAGCGAAAGGGCAATTCATAAGGTTGAAACGTAATTGCACAGATAATGAAGTTTTTAATGCAGAGAGTTTGAAAATGAGAAAGAATCTCCTAGAGAGAGGCTATCACATAAAAACAATAGATAGAGCTCTCCTAGAAGTAACTAGGTTGGATAGAGAGACTCTCCTTCTAGATAAAAAAGCCCCAGTAAACAAACAATGTTTCGATAGCTCAAGACCTACATTTGTTACCACATATAGTGCGCAATTTAATGATATATGTGGAATTGTGGAAAAGCATCTACCTATTCTGACTGCTGAGGACAGCCTCAAAGACCTTGTACAGAAGGGATGCAATTTTGTCTCGCGTAGAGGCTACACGATAGGCAATGCGGTTTCTCCTAGCCTTCTTAGAAATACACAAGCTAGAAGCAATAGTTGGCTGAATGTAAAAGGCCACTATAAGTGTCATTACAGCAATTGCATTGCCTGTGGTTTCACAAAGGTTTCTAAGAGCTTCCAATCATACACCACACATAGGGTCTATGAGTTGGATGCGTATACAAACTGTCGCTCTATCTTCGTTATCTATCTCATAGATTGCGTAGAATGTAAAAAACAATACATTGGATGCACCTCCAGAGAGTGCAGAACTAGGATTAGGGAGCATCTCAAAAATATTGAACATGGTATTGAATGTTCTGACCTTGCCAGACATTTCATACATATCCACAATAAAGTGGTAAGCAGTCTAAAATGGCAAATTATTGACCATATTAAACCCGCCATACGTGGTGGAGATAGAGTAACTAAACTCTCATATAAAGAGGCCTTCTGGATTTTCAAAATGAAAACTAGGATTCCAGACGGCTTCAATATAGTGGGCGATGTCATTAATGTATGGAGGAACTAATAAATAAGAATTATAATTAGGATTAAAGGGAGTATTTGAAGTAGTATGAAATTATTTCCTTGTTAAATAGGAATTTCATTATGCACTAATATTTAATACAAAGGACTATTTCTTATACTAGTTAGCTCATATTTTATCCCTATGAATATACAGGATAAACTTAGATAATAAATATTTGAACCTTTAGGTACATTATTATAACCAAATATGTATATAATTAAAATTGTCATAGTGGTAATTAATAATATGAGGTAACTAACACCCCTTACCCCTCTATGGATTTACAAAATTACATGGTTATCATTATGGTGTTATTTAATCCGCTCATATATAGGCTTTAAAATAATCATAGGCTGTTCCCATTTTCTTTATAAGATATCTTTTATTTGATGGTTAAGGTTGAATATGCTATCAGAGATATATATATATGTTTAGCCTGAGTGGACAATAAATTGTTGATACTTGTACTTTGTAATTTCCCCCAATGACTAGCCACTTATAGTCTGTCTTTATTCCCACATAGTGTTGACATAGGTCTGTCCCTTTAACAATTAGCACCTGGAGCCCTTACACCTGATGACAAGGGTGTGTTTAAATAGACAATGTTAGTGTGGAGCAAATTATGTCCATGAATAAGGCGAATATCTGCTGAAACGCGTAGGACGATTCCTGTATCTGTTCCAGGTGTTGGGACATTTTTTCTGTGTGTTTTACCTTTTTTTATAAGTTTTTTTGCACGGTTTTCCTTTAATAAATTTTGATTGATTATACGCCTGGGAGGTTTGCTGGATTTCTTTTGTGCTATTGCTTGCTGTCTAACAACCAGCTCAAACCTCGGCGTCTTCCAGGACAGAGGCTTGGAATACCCGGTTTCGATACCGGCTGATGACGTCATCGCAAGCCGCCGGAGTGTGTTGTTTGGCATTTCATTGAAGGCATTTTACAGAGGCGGTGTGCTCACAGAGTTGGGGACTTACCAATTCAACAACGGCAGTCGAAGGTGCATAGTACCGGCCCGGGGACCCACAGAGTGGTGAACGATCCGGAGGCTGATTAGGCTGCTTAAACATCCGTTTGAATCAACTGGTGCTGGTGAGTTTTCACAATACCGCTCTGTATATTCTAAGGATTAATGCTGTTGGGTATATGCACTATACAAGTCTGGAGCTGTCTAAAGGGGGATTTCTTGTGATTTAATATATTTATGTAGAGTTAGTGATGTGGGAGGTCAGAGGTTTAGGGGTTAACAATTTGTTTCCGTATATTTCATGTGGAGGGCTTGCGGTTTAGGGGTTAATAGGTTTATTATAGTGGCGGTGTGGGCGGACAGCAGAATAGGGGTTAATAATTTTATTTTAGTGTTTGCGATGCAGGAGGGTGGCAGTTTAGGGGTTAATAGTTTTATTATAGTGGCGACGATGTCGAGGAGCGGCGGAATAGTGGTTAATAAAATTTTTTAGTGGTGGCGATGTCCGGAGTGGCAGATTAGGGGTTAATAATTTTTAGATTGTACGGCCCGGGACGCATCTACTACAGGAGAGGTGGAGCGTTACCGGGGAAGACCCAATCTAGGATTCTGTATTCCGGCCCGCACTTACGGCTGACAAGCTGCATGAAGCTGTTTCCAAGAGTCTATAATAGCTCTGTTGTGTGGTCTATTCAACACATTTTTCGGAAGGAACGAGCAACCCCTATCATTATGTACGTAAGTCCCTGAGGCAATCCAGGGTGAAGGTAAGAAGAGGAGGTTGGGCCAAATCTTTTTAGACATACTTTGTGGTGACTCACTGTTATATGCTGCAGGACACATTACTTATCGACGCTGGCCTGTGACTTGTGTATACCTGTTTTACTATAAGATTGCTTGGGCTTTTTAAGACAAAGGCATGCCAGCGTTGTCACAGGATAATGTGTCTGTTACATCAGTGACTCAATTAATATCTTTTGGCTAGGGAAAAAAGAAAAAAAAAAGAAAAATCAAACAAAACAATATCACTAAACTGGGTTAAGTTTATGCATAATTTACAGCTGTTATCTAAAAGAAAGCGGACACTATTGAAAAGCTGTGGATATCAGCCCTATTGAATGGGATTACGACTTGCCTCTGCTAATGGTTAGCAGACAGACTAGATATTTTGTTCTTTGAGAATCTGTCTCTTATTGACTTTTTGCTTTCACCTTCTTTTGTCTGTACAGTTGTATGTATTATAACCCCTCAGCTCTTGGTAGTATTATCCCAGTGACTGCCTACCATTATTATTACTGCCTACCTTTATGATTGGATTATTTTGTATAGTCTTTGTTTGCTATTATTTAATTAGCTCTGACTTTCTTAGGTCTGTTGTGTTATGGAGATCAGCAAACCTATATATATATAAAATATGTGAGTAACTAAATTTCCAGGGAAAGAACAAGAAAGGGAACAAGGAAAAAAGGAAAGAAAAAGAAAGGAAGGTAGGGGAAAAAGGAGGGGAAAGGAAAGGTAGGAGAGAGAAGGACTTGAGAGAGGGGGGAAGTGGGAAGGTGAGAGACAGAGGTAAAGGGCAGGAGGAAAGGGGATAGATAAGGAACAGGGAAGCAAAGGAAGAAAGCTATCAATAAGTTTATATCTCGCCGATCAGACCCTTAGAGTATTATCCTAGCTGTGTTTCTCTGTTTTAAATATTAAAAAAACCCTCACAGGACACATGTAGCTAGATAAAGGTTAGGTGAATGTGGTCCTATAATAATTTATGAGTTTGAAATAGAGTGTTATTATTATTATTATTATTTTTTTTTTTTATTTTTTTTTACAAGCAAGGTGTTTTTTTCAGGCTGGGTATAATATGTGGATGTAATTAAACTGCTTTAATATATTAGCTATAAACTTGGAATATCAGATCTTCCAGCCTGATTATAGAGGCTCAATAGGGTAAAAGCTGTTATAAGGTCCTATCTACTTACAAATCTGTAAATTAGAAGTTACATGTTTTTACAGAGCTAACTCTTATACGTGAATGGTTTCAATATATGTAACATTGGAGATATCAAGCCATAGTAAGGCACTTGTTAATATATATAGAATAATTTACTTTGACT
This sequence comes from Bombina bombina, assembly GCF_027579735.1. NCBI lineage: Eukaryota > Metazoa > Chordata > Amphibia > Anura > Bombinatoridae > Bombina > Bombina bombina. Next base: position 542,257,448 of record NC_069505.1, on the reverse strand, counting down.
ATTTTGAGGATAATTGATTGGTCAAGTTAGGAGATAGAACTATATGGTCATTTTTGGATACCATTTTTTATATTTGAAATGTACTTATATACGTAAGAGTATAGGCTATATTAGGAGACTTTGCTAACCTATTTAGAATTTGGCATCCTGCTAGATTTATACGGATTCATAGGGTGCTGAGTTGGTAACTTTAGCTTTGTATAGGTTTCTCTCTAAATAAGCTTACAAAAAAGCTGCAGAACTAACTGCAAAGTTCGCCCTCATGTTATTTACTACAAATACACTTTCTTTTGCATAAAATATATATTTTTTCAAAATCAAATTAGCAGTATAAATTGAGTGTATCCTGTTTTGAAGCTAGGCCTGCAAATTTATTTTTGTTGGTATTTGCATTCCTACACGGGGAACTTCCCCCTATAGAATTTGACTTAGCACTCACCAATTCACTTCCCCTGCCCTTATATTATTAAATATATACTAATTTTTCACCCTCACCCCCCTTTTTTTTTCACTTCATATCACATGCGTTTGACTATTATATATGGATAAATATTTTTCAACCAAAACTCACGCAATGCCAGCAAAAGCTAAAGACAGACCGAGAAATAGTTTTTAAGCTAACTCAGACCTCAGAGTAGAGATGAATAGTCTAAATATAAATAAATCTGATATCGACGAGATATCAAAACAAGTAGCACAATTACTATTACCTCAATTTGATTTAATTAAAAATGAGATGATCTCACTCTCTTCAGAGATGAAAAACTTCACCTCTAGATTTTCAGAATCTGAGACCAGAATATCTGATATTGAGGACTCCTCGATTAAATTAGATCAAATTACTCAGCAGCATACCATTAAAATCTGTGAACTTAATGATAAAATCGAGGAATTAGAGGATAGGTCTCGCCGGAACAATTTAAAAATAGTTGGCCTACCAGAGAGCACCAGATATCAAGATCTAATATATTTTGTGGCCATAACTCTTCCTCAACTACTTGGTATTAATCTACAAGAACAGAATATACAAGTAGAAAGAGCCCACCGGATTTGTATTATTAGAAATTTACCAGAAAATACTTTACAGAAACGCCCTATTATGGTTAAATATTTGAACTTCCAGGATAAAATTAATATTTTAAGAGCATATAGGAAAATTCAAAACCTGGACGTAGATCATAACAAAATTCTATTGTTCCAGGATTTTTCCTTCCAGACAGCTAATAAACGGAAGGTAATGGCACCATTTTGTACTACACTTATTAACTTAGGCCTCTCCACTAGACTAATTTATCCAGCTAAGATCAAGCTCTTTATTGATGAGGAAATAATTACGCTAGGTACGCCTCAAGAGGCCAAGGCCTTTACAGACAAGTATAAAGATAGACATTAGATATCATACAGAATGATGGGTATTGTGTTTTGTTTTTACTTCTTTTTTCTCATGAGAATAAGGTCTATTGTATATATATATATATATATATATATATATATATATATATATATATATATATATATATATATAAATGGTATAATGTGGAAGTTGTTATGTCTGAAAAGTAACAACAAGCTGTTTCCCCTGCCCTTTTTTTTTCTTAGAATAAAATGTCAAGGTTAAAGATTATATCCTGGAATGTGGGAGGGATCATCAGCCTGATCAAAAGAAAACAAATTTTAATACAACTTAACAAAAGTAAGGCTGACTTAGTTCTTTTGCAAGAGACACACCATTCAGAAGTAGAACATAAAAAACTGAAAGTTAATTGGGTGGGAGAAGTTGTTTTTACCCCCTGCTCTGCGCGTAAACAGGGTGTTGCTATGCTATTTAGAAAAGGGTTAGAATATCAAATTATCCTACAGGACCTAGATCCTGGAGAACAATATATTATCTTAAAATTAAAGCTGGGTTCCTACATTTTTACTGTTTGTAATGTATACGGTCCAAATAATACTGATGAGAACTTTTGGGAAAAACTGAAGGTTAAATTGTTTGAACATGTGAACTCCAACCTGATAGTGGCTGGTGATTTCAATATGGTCTTTAACAATATTGACAGACTACAGACTAGTAATCAAAAAAGTATTAAGGTCCCTCAAAAGTTGTCAAGAATCCTTAAATCTTAAGAGTAGGGATATATGGCGGCTCATATACCCTAATACTTGTGCATTCTCATATGAATCCAAACAATATTTATTTAATAATATAGAATTTAGAAAACGTATTATCGCTATTTGGCATGAATATGCTACTCAAAATATCTCTTATGTACATAAAAAAGAGATTTTCTGGGAGTCGGCTAAAGCTGTGATTAGAGGAGAAATTAAAAAATACACCTGCAGACTTAAAACAAAAATTCGCTTTAGGGAAGCTGAACTATCTAACTATCTCAGAAACACCTATAATACATATATAACGGTACCTAACCAGATTAACTGGCAGAAATATATCAAGGCAAAACAGGAATGGGAAATCATCAGCTTACAGAAAGCGTCTATTCAGGAATTACGATACAGAACCAAGTTTTATAGATATGGTAATAAGCTAGGAAAGTTACTATCTAACTGTGCGAATACGTATAAATCTCGTAAAGCTATAAAAGCTATTATTATAGATGGGAAAAGAGTAACTGATGTTGAGGCAATTAAAATAGGATTTCATGAATTCTTTAAAAAACTATATTCTGCCCCGCAGATAGATGAGCAAAATAAAGAGGCGTTTTGGGAAAAAATTCTGCTACCAAAATTGCCCACACATGAGGCTGACAAACTGAATGTACCTATTAAGATCGAAGAAGTACTGCAGGCTATTGATGATCTTTTTTTTTTAAATCATAAATTTTTTTATTGAGGTGTTACAACAGAGCGAAATACATTAATATGGTATAAGTGTTACGGCATCATATCAAACATTCACATATAACATATCTTCAAACAACATGAAATACTAATGACATTGTAAAAAGAATGTACCCTCGATATAACATATATATAAGGAGCTAACAACATTTTACATAGGTACAAGATGTATGATTTGTGAACCATATTCACCTCTTTTTTCGTTTTATTTCCTATGGTGTAACATAATAACCTTTAGATTAAATACACATCCATGAAACTTATACATCTTATAGTAAGAAACATTAAATGCAATAAGAATGTATTCATTATCGAAGTCTTTACATAACATAGGAAGTCAAAACAAGTAATTCCCTTTGAATAAATATAGAATGAGGACCAATCAAGGGGTGTTACGATCTTTCAACACCCATGGACAGAAGAAAAAAAAAAAAAAAAAGGGGGGATAAAGTAGATATGGGTATGGGAGAGGATAGAAGAGGTGAACAACTCTTACTAGTGAGAGCATTATATATGCCTCCGTGTTCTATTTCACTTTATTGTCTTACTGTATTTCCCCATATACTGCAGTCCAGCTCTCCCATATCTTAGTATGTAGGTCAGACTTCCCTATCTGGGTATATACATATTTTTCCATTTGTTTCATATATGTAAGATGTTCTACAACATTTTGGATGGAGGGGGGTAAGACCTGTTTCCATTTTCTGGCAATTATTAATTTAACAGCCGTGAAGAAATAAATTAGAAAAATCTTTCTCGGCAAAGGCAATCTAGGAAAATTTAAATGTAATAGACTGAGTGAGGCAGAAAAAGGGAGGTTGTAGTGCAGATCTCCCAATAGTTTCATGCATATACGCCAAAAAGGCCTAATCTGTGTACACTCCCACCAGATATGCATCCAGGTGCCTTTCTGGCCACAATTTCTCCAGCAAACTGGGGAGGAAGTAGGATAGTATTGGTGCAAGCGTGTAGGTACTAAATGCCATCTCCAAACTATTTTATAATGAGTTTCCCAGAGGGTTGAACAATGTAAATACCTCTTGGCAAACACTATGGCTTTATGCCAATTGCCTAAATCAAAGGTCTCATGTAAATCTTTCTCCCAAGCCAAATGTGTTGAGGTTTTATTTAAAGTCTGCTCCTCAATCAACAAAGAGTAAAGAAAGGACATCATGCCCCTGGGTTTATGGTCTGATAACCAACATGTTTCCCACTTGGTTTTTTCCCTCCACTCATTATTTTGTAACCCCCAGCTTCTCAAGAAACTAAGTAGCCTAATTGCCTCAAAACTGAATTTTCCTGGGATATGATATTTAGTCATAAAGGAGTTAAGTGTAAAGTGATCTATTCCCTCATGTATGTCTACTGCCAACACGTCCCTGTATTCAAGCCATATATTCATATGCAATTCCTGTAAGCACCACGCAACACTCACTACCGGGTGAATAGGGGATGGGTGTGGAGCTAGATGACCTCTGTGTCTGTTTTTATCCCAAAATCTTAGAGCATCAAGTATGATTGGTTGGGTGATTCCTAGTCTATCTCTGCAATGTGTGGGGATCCAAACTAGATCTGTCAACTTCATATTCAAAGGTAGCATGTCACTCTCTACTTCTTGCCATCTGAGATTAGAGTCTGCAGTACTCCATCCCATAATATGAGACAACCTAGCTGCATCGTGATACGCTAGAATACTTGGTAATGACAGACCCCCTTGTCTAATAGTTCTTTGTAAACTACAACTAGAAATCCTCGGCTTCCCACCCCTCCATATGTACACAGAGATCATGCTTTGTAGTCTATTGAGTATTGATCTTGGTATTTGAATGGGGATGCAACGAAAGAGGTATGTAATTTTTGGAAGAAATTACATTTTAATAGAGGCTATCCTACCTGTCCATGAAATTTCTGAGTATTCCCATGACTCTAAAATCTTTTTAAATTCTTGCATTCTGTCAGTAAAATTTCTATCTATCATAGTAGTCATATCAGGGCTAAGATGTACTCCTAAATGCTTTATACTACTCTCAGCCCACTTGAAAGTATATCTACTTTTAATGTCCGAGACTACCTCATCTGGGATCCCGATCGCCAGTACTTCAGTTTTAGCTAAATTTAACTTATAAAAACTGAGCTCTCCAAATCGATGGATAATATCCATGAGAGCAGGCAAAGAAGTTTTGGGAGAGGTCAGCATGAGGGTAACATCATCTGCGAAAAGTGCAATTTTATGAGTAGAATCTCTAAATATAACACCTTCTATTTTAGCGTCTCTTCTTATAGCTTGGGCAAGGGGCTCTATTGCGAGTGCGAACAACAGAGGTGATAGGGGGCATCCCTGTCTTGTTCCATTAGATACTATGAATTTTTCGGATTGAAAACCTACCCCCCTAACAATCGCCGTAGGGCAAGAATATAAGGTCCTTACTGCTCTAATAAATTGTAGTGGGATACCGAAGCTCCCCAAGGTCTCCCATAGGTAATCCCACCTCACCCTGTCAAACGCTTTTTCTGCGTCTAGGGACAGGGCGAGGAGGGTAACCTTTCTTCTCTTAGCTTCCGACAGTATATGAACCAATCTCCTAGTATTATCCAGACCTTCTCGACCTGGGATGAACCCCAGCTGATCCCCATGAATCAAACTTGGCACTACTTTAGCTAGACGATTAGCCAAAATTTTAGAATATAGCTTAGTGTCAACATTTATCAATGATATGGGTCTATAACTTCCACATTCTGCTGGGTCTTTATCGGGTTTTAACAGTGTGACTATGTTTGCTTCTAGGAACTCTGGGGCTACCGTCCCCTGTTGCATGATCTCATTAAAGAATCTATGTAGAACAGGATTAACAAGATGGGAGAATGTCTTATAAAACTTCCCCGAATAGCCGTCTGGGCCAGGGGCTTTTCCCATCTTAAGTTGTTTAATAGCTGATCTTATTTCATCAATCGAGATTTGACCTCTTAAAGCTTTTATTTGATCTTCTGATAAAGTAGGGAGTTCCAAAGACTTCATAAAAGAGCTAAATGCATCTTTCATTGGTAGCTGGTTACTGTGGGTAGACTGAATGTTATAAAGGGATCTATAAAATTCACCAAAGGCTAGTCCAATGTCTTTTGGGGAGGAAACCCTAACATCACCTCTATTGATAGCTACTATACGTTTCTGAGCAGCTCGATTGCGTAATTTATTAGCTAAGAATGTGGTGGGCTTATTGTTACAATAATAAAATCTCTGCTTGAACTTATCTAAAGTTCTCTGAACCCTCAGTAGTTCTAGATGTCTTATCTGTTTTTTAATAGTTTGTATTTGTCTGTTGACTTCGATGGAATAAGTTCTAGAGATTTGAAGCTGACAGTCTCTAAGTTTACATGTTAATTCGGCTAATGTACCCCCTCTTTCCTTTTTAGCTTTTGCCGCTGACTTAATATAATGACCTCTCAAATATGCTTTGAGGGTAGCCCAAAGGTTTTGAGAGTTTGTTTGGCCATCATCATTTAGTTTTAAGAATTCTATTATGATCTCATTAGTGTTTTGTATGTCTGCCGGAGACTTGATTAACCAATCCGCTAATCTCCACGTATATCCCTCACTAGGAATGATCGGGCCCAACTCAAAGGACACCGAGTTATGGTCTGACCACGTAATCGGGAGAATCTTGGAATCCTCCATCTTATTTACTAGTTTAGCCGTAACAAAGAACGTGTCTATCCTGGAAAACGACCCATGAGGATTTGAATAAAAAGTGTAATCCCGTACAGATGGATTATGTGCCCGCCAAGCGTCATATAACTGGAAATAGAACATCACCTTCCTAAACGCATCTGCCTTGGATTGTGCAGACCTATCCTTTTTAAGTGTAGGAGGAACCAATTTATCTATGTCAGTGTCCCACGTAAGATTAAAATCCCCTCCTACACATAGCTCACCTTGCCTAATGGAAGTTACCTTCTTGAACATTTTTTTAAGGAATTGCGTTTGTTTAATATTTGGGGCGTATAAATTTACAAGAGTAAAGAGTGTATTATTAAGCTTGCATACCAGGAAGATATATCTCGCCTGTGGGTCTATTTCACTATAAATTTCTTCAAAACTTACTGAGTCCCTAATCAGGATAGCGACCCCCCTAGATTTAGTGTGGTGGGAAGCCCTGTAAATATGTGAATAATTGCGGAATTTAAATGCCTCACCTCTCTGTTGTAGCCAATGCGTTTCCTGAATAAATGCTACATCGGTTTTGTTTTGTCTAAGTTGATTGAGAAGCAGACTTCTTTTAGTCTGGGAGTTGAAACCCTGCGTATTATGGGAAATAAACCTTAAACCAGTCATTTTCCAATACAGATAAGCTCAGGAAACAAGAAAGTAAGTAAGTGGGGAAGAAAAGAGGAAAAGAGAAAGGAAAGGGTGAGGGAGAAAAAAAAAAAAAAAAGGGGAGGGGGAACTCTGTCCACGGGTGCTCTAGTAACCAATTGCTCCGTCCTCTGTCCCTTTATAAGAATGAATATGGGAATAGACTTATAACAAAACTCTATTAGGAGCGGATAAACACCGCTTATTTGTCCACCTATAAGGGGGGTGAACACTATATTATAAGTTCAACCTGTTTGGAATATATCAATAAACAACTTCTTAGTAAAAGTATAAAGAGAAAGAAATAAGTGGAGAAGGGGGGGGGCGAAGACCACATAAAATGTTTAGGAAAAGAGTGCCTCAGCTTCAAATGTAATCCCTATAGATATATGAAATTGTAGCAACTTGTGTTAGCCAGTATAGTTGAAGCAGAATGTTTAGAGAGTATGGGTTTTTTTTTTCTTCCCCTTTCAGTATCTGTGTGGCCCTGTTGGGTTGGGTCTAACGTAAGGAATGAAGAAGGAATGTGAAATGCGTGAGGGGGAGAGGCTGTATGGAGGAATCCTCTGCAACTGAGCTAGAGAAAGAATAGTAGTAAGACAGTACCACAGAAAAATGAGAAAAACAAATGGATATGATTAATGGTGCACATTTAGACAAAAACATTGTACCGTCACTTGAGTATGACCATAATCTCATCTTCCATATGGTAAAACATAAGGAGCAATAGTGTATTGTCCACAATTGTATTATTCACTTTGAGTCCCAATGATCTTTTGGTACATAAAGTCTTTAAATTTAAACATGTTAACTAACTTATTCCAACCTTGAAGAACTAGAACCTGTAAGACAAAAAAGATATGAGATAGAAAACATTATGAACATTATTACCCATTTTAGTTGGTCTATCTCTAGATTTTATTACAGAGATGAGCCATATGCAGTAAAATACTGCATCATTTCTACAGTTTTTTAGGTATTTGCAAAAGTCCAAACTGAACTTGAAATGACAACACAGCGTTCAGACATAGAAAGATTCTTCTCAGACTTTAGAAACACTCTACGTGAGACTTGGGTCTCCTGTTGAGGATGTTGATGTTCTATCTTGTTGCTTGTTTGGCCTTTTAGGCAAAGGTTGCCATTCTGCCGCTGATGGTCTTAAATCCCTCTGAAGAGCTGGAGTAGGATCTGGAATTGCTGCCTGTTGCCCCAGACCCAGAGTCGTTAGTAACCTCAGACCTTGTTCAAGCGAAGAAACAACATAGCTCTTATTTTCATGTTGAAAGAAAAGTCTCACTGGGAAACCCCATCTATACTTGATCCCAGCTTTCCTCAGACCTAAGGTTATAGGCGCAAATGATCTTCTTTTTGCCAGTGTGAAGGATGAAAGGTCTGGGAATATGTGTACATCTGGATATTTTTCAGTGAACGTTTTGTTGGAGAAAGAAGCTCTCATCAGTCTTTCTTTAAAGGTGAAATAGGGGAGTCGTACAATGACGTCTCTTGGTAACTCTGATGCCATTGTCCTTGGTTTAATAGCTCTATGTGCTCTATCGATCAGAACATCTGTGTCTTTAAGCGGACCCAGAAGGACTTGAAAGAGGGAAAACAAATAATCAGGTAATTCAGAAGGACTCACATCTTCCTTGATGCCTCTTATCCTAATATTATTCCTTCGAGACCTATCTTCAATATCTGCCATCTTAGATTCAAGGTCACTAATCATTTCAGCCAAGGATTAGGCATAGGAGAGCAGATTAGCCTGATCCACCGCCATATCCTCTTGCTTCCTCTCCAGAGCCTCAGATCTTTCATTTTGAGAGTTTAAATCTCTTCGTAATTCTGCCACAGAATTCCGGATTTCAGACCTCAGGGAGGTATAGTGAGTGTCGATTTTAGAGGACAACGCATTTATCGAGTCCAGCACCTTGGAGTCAGAATGTGCTGTTTTTCCCTTTGAGATAGAGTCTGAGTCAGGGATCATCCCCTTGTATGAAGAGAGTGAGTCTCTTGATTCGTCGTCCGAACCCTCTCTGTCTGAGAGCAATCTATTGGAGAAGTGATCTGCTACTGTATGTTTGGGGCCGTCACCTAATCTTTGTTGATGTTTTTTCTTGTTGGAGTGTGCCATTTTAAAATGTGAGCTGGGGGTTTCACTTCCGAAAGGATGGCAGCGTGCCAAAGATGCAGCTGTAGGTATGTTGCTTTTACAGGCTGATGTAAATAAATTGATCTCCAACTTAGACCTTGTCTCCTGTTTTGGAACTTTGGGCTGGCTCCTAGTGATGTGTCAGTTGCTTAGTTTCTCCACCTCTCCCCCATCTAGACTTCTAGTGTGAGGGCATATTTTGAGTTGATCCTTTTAGGAAATCTTCTATTTTGTCCTCACTAATTTTGCAGGAAATAGACCCACATGGAATAATGATATACCTACAGCACAAAGTTCTTGTTTGGCACAACACCTCAGGGATAGTGTCTTCACTTGACCAGGACGGAAAAAGGGAGTAGGGTATGACCTGCTGTGACACCACACAGCAGGAAAGGAAGAGGTGTGTGCCTAATCACTCTAGAGTTGGAGCCTAGAGTAAAACTAGCACAACAGTTCCAGTATCATAAGGTCCATACAAAACAAATGTTTCACCACTGTGTCTTTAAACCAATAATGGAATATAGTTTTTCTCTGAGCAATGCAATCGGTCAAATTGTTATCCCAATATACATATGACAGTTATGAGATTTTCAATCAGTGCAAGACTTATACAGCTTTGGAAATTCTTATATATAGCTTAGCTCTCTGGGAGTTTCATTTCAAGTAGAGAGAAAATACTGTAGCACGATCCCTCTTCATACAAACTACATGAGCTGCATAAACATATATCCACTATGAAATGACCATATGATTTGTAGAAAGTATGTTGAAATAGTACAGCAGCTCTAATAATGTAAAGATTATGTTCACACAGTACTTTCTTAAAGGCAACACACTTCTATTCTGTGCCCTCTATTCCAGGGGGAAATGTAACTGCGTGTTGAGCAGTGAAATTATATAAACTATGATCTCCAAAGGTTCATGGAAATTACTATAGATATGTATAAACACGGTTACTGCAGGATAAAATGGGCAGTTATGAGGGATTGAGGGTAATTAAAGAGCCTCCAACATCTGCTACTTTATCTCTTCCCTCCGGTGTGTGATGAAAAAGAACTGCGCAACATGTCATTTAAGATGGCGTTTTTTAGAGCCAAATCCAGAGCGTAATAGTTTATTGATCCCACACTATCCTGTGTTAGATGAGATAGATCAGCTTAACACAAAGTTGAGTCCGTGTTATCTCACTGAACTATGGCAGTTATTGTCAATATCTGGGGTGTTCCTGTCTGATACCCGTTAACTACGAGGTGCGTGGCCCAACTTGATTGACAGTTCTCAATGTGATATACACTGCTTGTAATAGCTCTATAAATTTTTATGTGTTTTTACTTTACCCCTGGAGCATGGTCATCGGGTACTCTAGGTCCTCCGTTCCGACCCACCTGAGTCCGATCAAGCGTAGTGCATTACCATTAGGTTCTAAGCGGGTCACAATCCCTCTGAGCTCTGTGCATATATCTCGGCAACGGCTCTGCTAATACTGTCTCAGGAACCAACCGGTACTTATTGTCCTGATATCCACTTCACGCAGTAGATTCGGTACATTCAAATATCCTCCGGAGCGGAGCCCCGACCCTCCAGAGGTAACAGAGCAGGAAGCGTTAGGTGGTATCTCTATCAATATGCCTGCCCGATACTCACAGCGGCAACTAAGACATCGGGGTTCAGAGTTTGTGGAAAACTTGTCAGCTAGGATAGGAGTGAGTAATTTTACTCTCTGTATACCTCTCTCTGGCTGAATCCTTCGAAAAACAGCAGTTTTAGGTCACTAAACAATATTTAAGATCTGGCTTTATCTCTATAATCTTGAGAGCTGCTCTAATCCACAACCTCTTCATACCTTGATAATCTTTAAGTAGATAAAGCTGCGGGTCCAGACCTTTTACCTGACGAATTATATACAATTCTTAGAAATTAGATAAATATCCCTCTTGTGAACTTATTTAACGATTATTTAAGTAATGGTACAATTCCTTCAGTTTATTTCTCAGCGTCAAATATTATTTTGATTCTTAAAAAGGGTAAAGACCCTGAAGTAATAGATTCTTATCGCCCAATATCATTATTAAATTCAGACTATAAAATATTTACATCCATTCTGGCACACAGACTTAAATCAATTCTCGGATCTCTGATCCATGAGGACCAGGTCGGTTTCATGTCACATAGGAACCCCTCTGCTAATATCCGAATTTTTTTTCCGTCTTTTAGATTTTTTTCGTATTGATAAGTCCAGTCGTAACTCTGATCCAGCTATCCTATTAGTCAACGCCCAAATGGTGTTTGACTCTATTACTTGGGACCATTTATTTTATACTATGAATATGTTCAGCTTCAGTGGACATTATCTTAATTGTATTCGGGCCATATACGCAAACACATCCTCATCGTTATTGGTTAATGGCTAACCAACAAAGCCCTTTCCCATTACCACTGGAACACGGCAAGGTTGTCCAATCTCTCCTCTTCTCTTAAACCTTGCAATCGAACCTTTGGCAACAATGCTGAAAAGAAAATTAAAGGGGATCCTTCTAGGAGATAACTATCTCAAACTATTATTATATGTGGAGGATTTATTACTATTTCTTAACAACTCTCAAACCGAGATACCTAATATCTTAGATATAATTTCCAAATTCGGGTCATTCTCGGGATACAAAATTAATGTTACCAAGTCAGAGCTATTATGGCTAAGTCCGCCGCTACAGTCAGATTTCGTTCCTCCTTTTAAAGTTGCAGAGCATTTTATAACATATCTTGGAATCAAAATTAGTACAAATCCTTTGGAATGGTACAATTTGAACTATCCACCTCTTCTATTGAAAATCAAAACAGATCTGAGAAATTGTGCTAATTTACCCTTATCGATTACGGCAAGAATTAATTTAATTAAGAGGATTGTGTTACCTAAATTGTTGTATGTAATGCAAAATATCCCTATCCTTTTAATAAAAGCAGATCTTAAGTTTTTGGATAATTGCACTAGGACATTTATTTGGGGTGCGGGTAGAAAGCATATAGCTTTACATAAATTAGCCCAATTAAGACAATTTGGAGGTTTAGCACTTCCTATATTCTCTATTTACAATAGAATCTGTCTTGCAAAGGTAGCTATGGACTGGCTTACTTGTGGGAATCACGTGGCCTTTTTAGAAGTGGAACATAAATTAGTATATCCTTTTTCCTTAATAGCTTTACTACATTGTCCCATTAAATCTATCCCGAGTAAGCTTGAGAGAAAATATCCTATACTCCACATTATTAAAGCTTGGCAGTCTATTCGGTCCACCTTAAAAGGTAATCCCTCTATCTCTGATCTACTACCTTTTACTGGGAATCCATGTTTTATTCCCGGTATTAACAATAAACTATTCAATAGATGGGTCTCTTTGGGTCTCTCCTATTTATTTCAATTTAAGGAGCCTGAAAACCTAACTGTGCATACATTTGAATGCCTTAGAAATCGTTTCCAGCTTAAAAACACACGGCTAGATTTAGAGTTTTGTCAGTAAAGACCCGCATAGCTAACGCTGTTTTTTTTCCCAACACACCCTTAAGACAATGCTGGTATTTAGAGTTGTCTGAGGGGCTGGGTTAGGCTCAAAAAAGGGTGCGTTGAGCCTAACTTAGCTCCACTTCAACCCTCAATACCAGCGTTGCTTATGGTAGCGGTAAGCAGCAAAAACATGCTTGTGCACGATATCCCCATAGGAAACAATGGGGCAGTTTCGGCTGAAAAAAAACCTAACACCTGCAAAAAAGCAGCGTTCAGCTCCTAACACAGCCCAATTGTTTCCTATGGGGAAACACTCTCTAAGTCTACACCTAACACCCTAACATGAACCACGAGTCTAAACACCCCTAACCTTACACTTATTAACCCCTAATCTGCCGCCCCCGCTATCGCTGACACCTGCATTATACTATTAACCCCTAATCTGCCGCTCCAGACACCGCCGCAACCTACATAATCCCTATGAACCCCTAATCTGCTGCCCCTAACACTGCCGACCCCTATATTATAATTATTAACCCCTAATCTGCCCCCCCAACATCGCCGCCATCTTACCTTCACTTATTAACCCCTAATCAGCCGACCGGACATCACCGCCACTATAATAAATGTATTAACCCCTAAACCGCCGCACTCCCACCTCAAAAACACTATAATAAATAGTATTAACCCCTAATCTGCCCTTTCTAACATTGCCGCCACCTACCTACAATTATTAATCCCTAATCTCCCGCCCGCACCGTCGCCGCTACTATAATAAATTTATTAACCCCTAAACCTAACTAACCCTTACCCTAACACCCCCTAACATAAATATAATTTAAATTAAACAAAATAATATTCCTAAAATTAAATAAAATAATCCTATTTAAAACTAAATACTTACCTAGAAAATAAACCCTAATATAGCTACAATATAACTAATAATTACATTGTAGCTATTTTAGGATTTATATCTATTTTACAGGCAACTTTGTATTTATTTTAACTAGATACAATAGCTATTAAATAGTTAATAACTATTTAATAGCTACCTAGTTAAAATAAATACACAAGTACATGTAAAATAAATTCTAAGTTACAAATACACCTAACACTACACTATCATTAAATTAATTAAATAAATTACATACAATTAGCTAAAATAAAATACAATAAAATAAACTATACTATAATACAAAAAAAAAAACACTAAATTACAAAAAATAAAAAAGAATTACAAGCAGTTTAAACTAATTACACCTAATCTAAGCCCCCTAATAAAATAAAAAGCCCCCCAAAATAAAAAATTCCCTACCCTATTCTAAAATACAAAAGTAATCAGCTCTTTTACCAGCCCTTAAAATGGCTTTTTGTGGGGCATTGTTCCAAAGTAATCAGCTCTTTTACCTGTAAAGAAAAATACAATACCCCCCCAACATTATAACCCACCACCCACACACCCCTACTCTAACCCACCCAAACCCCCCTTAAATAAACCTATCGCTAACCCCCTGAAGATCATCCTACCTTGAGTCGTCTTCACCCAGCCAAGCCAAATTCTTCATCCAAGGTGCGCAGAGGAGGTCCTTGATCCGGTAGAAGTCTTCATCCAAGCGGCAAAGAAGAGGTCCTCCATCCGGTAGAAGTCTTCATCCAGGCGGCGTCTTCAATCTTCATCCATCCGCAGTGGAGCGGAGCCATCTTCAACGGAGCGGATGCGGAGCCATCCTCTTCCACCGACGGACTAACGACGAATGAAGGTTCCTTTAAAGGGATACTAAACCCAATTTTTTTATTTCATGATTCAGATAGAGCATGAGATTTTAAGCACCTTTCTAATTTACTCCTATTATCAATTTTTCTTTGTTCTCATGCTATCTTGATTTGAAAAAGCAGTACTGTAAGCTTTAGAGCCAGACCATTTTTTGTTCAGCACATGGGTAGCACTTGCTGATTTGTGGCTAAATGTAGCAAACCAATCAGCAGCTCTACCAAGGTGCTGAACTAAAAAATTCTATCAGCCAATCGGAATTAACGTAGAAAAAATCTGATTGGCTGATGCAATCAGCCAATCAGATTGAAGTTCAATCCGATTGGCTGATCGAATCAGCCAATCGTATTGAACTCGCATTCTATTGGCTGATCGGAACAGCCAATAGAATGCAAGTTCAATACGATTGGCTGATTGCAGCAGCCAATCAGATTTTTTCTACCTTAATTCCGATTGGCTGATAGAATTCTATCAGCCAATCGTAATTGAAGGGACACCATCTTGGATGACATCCCTTAAAGGAACCTTCATTCGTCGTTAGTCCGTCGGTTGAAGAGGATGGCTCCGCGTCTGGCTCCATTGAAGATGGCTCCGCTCCGGATGGATGAAGATTGAAGACGCCGCCTGGATGAACACTTCTACCGGATGGAGGACCTCTTCTTTGCCACTTGGATGAAGACTTCTACCGGATAAAGGACCTCCTCTGCGCACCTTGGATGAAGAATTTGGCTCGGCTGGGTGAAGACGACTCAAGGTAGGATGATCTTCAGGGGGTTAGCGATAGGTTTATTTAAGGGGGGTTTGGGTGGGAAGGAGAAGGGGGTGTGTGGGTGGTGGGTTGTAATGTTGGGGAGGGGGTATTGTATTTTTCTTTTCAGGTAAAAGAGCTGATTACTTTGGGGCAATGCTCCGCAAAAAGCCCTTTTAAGGGCTGGTAAAAGAGCTGATTACTTTTGTATTTTAGAATAGGGTAGGGAATTTTTTATTTTGGGGGGCTTTTTTATTTTATTAGGGGGCTTAGATTAGGTGTAATTAGTTTAAACTGCTTGCAATTCTTTTTTTTTTTTTTTTTTATTAAATTTTTTATTGAGGTTATAATAAAAGTTTCACAACATATTCATCCAGTAACAATGATAGTATAATTCTGAAAGATACATCCTTATAACATAAACATAGTCATAAGCCAAAGAAAAAAATGGACAAGAGACAAATAAGACTGCTAGGGTTAACCATGTAATACAGGGATGTCAGTAGCGGAATCTATGTTTTTACATAAAATAATGGAACCTCATTTTTATATTTTATATATAATAGATGTGGCCCAAGCCTTACTGTGAGGGGAATTTTTAGGTTTGTTTATTCTAATGGGGTGGAGGCAAGCGTGGGGCAGTATTTTTTTGGATGCTCTAAGACCAGGGTGGCCTAAAGAAGGGAAAAGAGAATTCAGCGGGCAAGAGCCGCTCGTATTAGAAAAGGAGGGGGAAAGAAGGGAATGAATGAGGGGCGGAGCCATCTAGGGTGCCAAGTCAATAATGTGAAAGGGGCTCTTAGAAGGCTTATTATGCAGTTACAAATCTACAGGTGACATGTATAGAGGAGACTATTAGTATACAGAGTATAAGGGGCTACTGCATGAGCTCCTCTCCTGGGGAAGTGCCAGCTCTAGGCGATGTGGGTAAAAGGGACATGGATATGACCCGCAGGCAACCAGTACCGGCGGGAAAGGGAGAAGAGGAGCTCAGCAAGAAACAGTATTTCGTCAAAATATAAACTTCCACGCAGGGAGTGTGATTAATTAAAGGTCCACTTATCGCTAGAGGACACTGTATTAGGTTTATCATCATACATAAGCTGTGTCTACAAACTAAGGGCATTGTAGTGGTCTTGGCGCTATACATAAACTGCATATTTATACTGGAGTCCCTGAATGGTACTTGATGCTGTACACAAGTTAACCCTATATATTAATGGCATTATGTTGCACTAGCTACTACTCCATATAGAGACCAAGCTTATTAACTAGAGACACTGTATTAAACCTGTAACTATAATGTAGGCCAATACTGTACTTAATAAGCTAGTAATATAATGTAGGCCTCTAAAAGTAACGCAGTTGACCAACGTATTCACCTGGGTGGGAATTGGAGTGTTAGTGGGACTAACAAATATGACATTGAGGAAAGATCAGACTTAAGCTATTGCAGCGGCTAACATATTATTAAACATGAGTCCTTTACACAAGGGGTATAGCAAACAATATGTAAGATACGAACTTTGTCACAGTAAGCCATATCTGCCAAAAGATGGTGATAGCATAGTTAAGCATTTTATGTTGCACTTTGCAAATGTAGCATCAAACTGGGAAGTGTAAAGAGACATATAATGTAATGTCACATAAATGAAAGCGTACACGCTATAAGTGAAGACACAAAATATCTAACAGTAATTAGGGTGGATTGTAGTAAGTTTGACATTAACACACAATAGGACTAAAAGCTAATATAACATCAAAAGAAATGACAAACCTAACGTATGCATTGTGAGTCCCATGAGAGATATATAGGAATGCTGAAAACACATTAGCGCAAAACATGAGATAAATTGCAATGGTGAATGGCAAAACCTGCATGCTCAAATTACATATAACTACGCTAAAACGCCATGCATCACCTCTCTATATTGTAACTAGAGGACAAGCCTAACTGAGCACGAACAGAGCAAGTCCCAGGATTGTAATCCTGATGTATAGAAGGGCCAGATAACATAAAAAGGTGGAGAAGGATAGTCCTGTAGATTGGGCTGGTTGTCAGTATGATCTCCTCATCACGGAGCCTTTCCAGGCTGGGGAATTAGCATTGGTATATGAATGAATACAGCCTGTAGAAACATCTGAGGGCTGCTGTAGGACAGTAACATTATGGCTAGGTAAAGTTAAACTGTGACCTTACTTAATGCAGAATAAAGTAAGTTTTTGGTGCGTTGAGCAAACTGAGGCAGGACAAGGGAAAACAGTCAGCCTGTGGATAAATCAGACGCAAACATATTTAAGTCGTCTTAACATTAGGAGCATATATTAGAGGGATACAAAAAGTTGGAGGCATAGTAGGGGGAAATCTCAGAGACATTTAGGCTTAATCTCCTACTAACTGCAGAGTTCTCCGCTGTTTCAAGAAACCTCCCTGGATCCCATGTCGGTCTCACCGGAACAAGCAGGCAGGGAGAAGTCCAGACGATTATCTTTTTGATGAGGAGCACATAGACAATGGAGGAGCGACCGGTGTATAGCCAAGAGAGTTCAGAGTGTCGAGTGGTAGCTGTAGTGAGCTCATGGTATGGGTCGCGGTGACTCTTGGAATGCAGAATAGGCGTGTGAGCTGCAGTTCCCTTGGTAGGGTTGTCTGTTACTGCCGTCTGTAAGGTGGTGATAACCCTTGGGGAATATATGATGTTGGGTCCGGTCTGTGGGAGCTCTAACTGAGCTACGGCATGTTGCGCTGACTCAGTGTGGCTGGAGGAGGGCTGTGGGAGGTTGTTTTGGCCATCCATGGCGGTCTGTGCTTCAAGCTTCAGAGTGGGACGATCTTTTGTCGCGGTTCTTGTCTCCACCAGATCTCGAGGCGGATCTGCTCTCCAATGTGGTGATTCATGTGTAGAGCCATCTGCAACCTCAGTAATGAATACTGTCTGAAAGCATGAGTTCATTTAGTGCAGAGATGATTTGTCTCTCCATAGGCAAGTCGTAGAGGTGAGATTCATAGAAGAGAAGTAGCGGCTATAGCAGAGAGTATAGTAGGGGTATCTAAATGTGGTAGATTACTTGGTCTCCGTATTTCTTTTTTATTTTTTGTAATTTAGTGTTTTTTTTTTTTGTATTATAGTATAGTTTATTTTATTGTATTTTATTTTAGCTAATTGTATGTAATTTATTTAATTAATTTAATGATAGTGTAGTGTTAGGTGTATTTGTAACTTAGGTTAGGATTTATTTTACATGTACTTTTGTATTTATTTTAACTAGGTAGCTATTAAATAGTTATTACCTATTTAATAGCTATTGTATCTAGTTAAAATAAATACAAAGTTGCCTGTAAAATAAATATAAATCCTAAAATAGCTACAATGTAATTATTATTTATATTGTGGCTATATTAGGGTTTATTTTATAGGTAAGTATTTAGTTTTAAATAGGATTAATTTAAATTATATTTATGTTAGGGGGGTGTTAGGGTTAGAGTTAAGTTTAGGGGTTAATAACTTTATTATAGTTGCGGCGACGTTGAGGACGGGAGATTAGGGGTTAATAATTGTAGGTAGGTGGCGGCGATGTTAGGGAGGGCAGATTAGGGGTTAATACAATTTATTCTAGTGTTTGTGAGGCGGGAGTGCGGCAGTTTAAGGGTTAATACATTTATTATAGTGGCAACGAGGTCCAGTCGGCAGATTAGGGGTTAATAAGTGTAGTTAGGTGGCAGCGACGTTGGGGGCAGATTAGGGGTTAAAAAATATAATATAGGGGTCGGCGATGTTAGGGGCAGCAGATTAGCGGTTTATAGGTATAATGTAGGTGGCCACGGTGGCCGGTCGTCAGATTAGGGGTTAAAATATTTTATTATAGTGGCGGGATTGTGGGGGGGCCTCGGTTTAGGGGTACATAGGTAGTTTATGGGTGTTAGTGTACTTTAGAGCACAGTAGTTAAAAGCTTTATATTCCGGCGTTAGCCCATAAAGCTCTTAACTACTGACTTTTTTTTGCGGTAGGAGTCTTGTCGGTAGAGGGTCTACCGCTCACTTCTCCCAAGACTCCAAATACCGGCGTTAGGCAGATCCCATTGAAAAGATAGGATACGCAATTGGCGTAAGGGGATCTGCGGTAGCCTGGAATCACGGTAGGAAAGTGAGCGTCAGACCCTTTCCTGGCTGACTCTAAATACCAGCGGGTGGCCAAAAGCAGCGTTAGTACCCCTTAACGCTACTTTTGACGGCTAACGCAAAACTCTAAATCTAGGTGACAGACTTGTATGCATATTTACAAGTACGGCACTGGTATAGCGAAATAATTAAAGATTCCGTTATGGAATGGATTCATCCAGGTATAAAAATGGGACTATCCCTTTATAAATTAGGCACGCATTCTATTAGCTACTGGTATAAGATGGTTCTATCAGAATATGGTGAGCTTAATATGCTGGATATCTGTACAAAATGGTCCAAAGTCATTCCAACGCTTGATATGTATAAAGTGAAACATAGTATAATAGCTGTCGAAAATGCTACTCTATCTGCATCATGGGGGGAATCTCATTTCAAAATTTTACATAGAGTATATATATCCCCTGCTAGAATAAATACATGGTTTCATAATTCTTTAAATCTCTGTCCCCGATGTAATTTTCCTGACGCCGACCTGGTTCACATGTTTTGGGGTTGTCCGAAAATACAACAATTTTGGAAACATACACAATTTTGGCTGAATAGGGTGCTCACTTCGCATATAGTTTTTTAATTACAGCATATTATCTTCTTATTGGATACAAGAGATAGTGTCTGTAATGCTGACTTTATTAATACAACAATTTTAGGAGGAAGATACCTTATTTTGAAAAATTGGAAGTCAAAGAGAGAACCAACGATTAATAATCTAACTTTTCTATTACAATCACAGTATATAATAGAACAGCTTGATAGTGCTAATAACGCAGAAAATTAGCAACATAGATTTGCCCTCAAATGGTTAGACTTTAGTAAATTATATAAAAATAATACACAAACGCAGCTTATGTCTCCTCTATAAAAAATAGATACATATGAGTAGTTGATAAAATGAACAGGTTTTCTATTATCTTTTCCCTCCCCTCCCTTTTTTTTCCCTCTCTCTCTCTCTTTTTCTTCTGCTTCTCTCCCCCCAACCTGTTGCGCCCTTCGGCCTCCACTAAGAAATTAATATTTTGACTCCAGAGGTTTTTTCATTTTCTACCGGAAAAAAAAATAATAATCTTTTTTTTAAGGTCAATGCAAAATATATTTCTATATAACACAAGTGTCATATGAAGAGAATATGTTTAATCGTTGTACTTATATGTTATACTTACTTATCAGTACTATACAATGTTGATGAAGACGTACACAACCTGACTTAGCTATTGTTAATCAATGATGATATTATTGAAGTTTGAAGCTTTGTATCTATACTAAATTTTGTTAGATCGCTTGAAGATTATAAATAAAGAAAAAGGACTTTTCTAAAAGTGCGGTACTGACGTTGCGTGATGGCCAAAAAGGTGTGCGTTACACCTATACCTACAAGACTTGTAATAGCGGCGTTAAAGAAAAAGGAGCGTTATGAAGCATAACTATGCTTTTTCACTCATAACGGAAAACTCGTAATAGAGCTAAATGTATTTTATTGTGAAGAGATATCTTTAAGTAGGAAAAAAAGGGGGATTGGTTAGCGCTCCAAAAACAGGAGCAGTCTGACTAGAGTTTGTAATTTGAAAAAGTGATTAAATATCACGGGGTCGATCCGATAAAAATCGTCGCCCGCAAAAGCCGGCGACGCCAATATTTGCGCTGGTTTGGTATCCTATATACGGCGTAACCTAGAAGTTACGCCCGTATATTTCTGCCGTTGCCCGTAGTTTTTTGGGCTATAGGCAGGTATACCAAACCAGCGCAGTTTGGTATCCAATATGCAGCGTAAGGACTTACGTGGCGAAAATGGAGAAATCTTACTCCATTTTCACCTCGCCACAAAAAGCAGCCGTAAGAAGCCTTATGCTGACTATTGGAGCCCCGTAACTCCCTAAACTAACTAGAAAATAAACCTAACACCTAACGCATGCGCAATGTCTATCTACCTGTCACCCGCGATCTGCTAAATAAAACCTAACACCTAACGCATGCGCAATGTCTATCTACCTGTCAACCGCGATCCCCCCCCCCCGAAATCCCTAATAAAGTTATTAACCCCTAAACCGCCGCTCCCGGACCCCCCCGCCATCTACATGAACTAACCCCCTACTGTGAGCCCCTAAAACCACCGCCATCTACCTTATCTATCGCCTAATGTGAACCCCTTACACCGCTGTCATCTACCTTATCTATCCCCTAATGTGAACCCCTTACACCGCTGTCATCTACCTTATCTATCCCCTGATCTGACCCCTTACACCGCCGCCACCTATATAAAAAATATTAACCCCTAATCTAATCCCCCTATACCGCCGCCAGCTATATTAATATTATTAACCCGTAATGTAAGCCCCTTACACCGCCGCCATCTCTATTAAAATGATTAACCCCTAATTTAATCTACCTACCCCACCGCCAGCTATGTTATCTATATTAACCCTAAGTATATTATAGCTAATATAGGTATTACATTATATATATTAACTATATTAACCCTAATTATATTAGGGATAATATAGTTAATATAGTTACTATAGTATTTATATTAACTATATTAACTCTATCTAACCCTAACACCCCTAACTAAATGTATATTAAATTAATCTAATTAATTTATAAACTAAAATATTCCTATTTAAATCTAAATACTTACCTATAAAATAAACCCTAAGATAGCTACAATATAATTAATAATTACATTGTAGCTATGTTAGGGTTAATATTTATTTTACAGGTAAATTGTTAACTATTTTAACTAGGTATAATAGCTATTAAATAGTTATTACCTATTTAAGAGCTACCTAGTTAAAATAATTACCCAATTACCTGTAAAATAAATCCTAACCTAAGTTACAAATACACCTACACTATCAATCAATTAAATAAACTACAAATATCTATCTAAAAATACAATTAAATTAACTAAACTAAATTACAAAAAAAACAAACACTAAATTACAAAAAATAAAAAAAAGATTACAAGATTTTTAAGCTAATTACACCTATTCTAAGCCCCCTAATAAAATAATAAAGCCCCCCAAAATAAAAAAAAATTCCCTGCCCTATTCTAAATTAAAAAAAAGTTCAAAGCTCTTTACCTAATCCAGCCCTTAAAAGGGCCTTTTGTGGGGCATGCCCCAAAGAATTCAGCTCTTTTGCATTTAAAAACATATACAATACCCCCCCATTACAACCCACCACCCACATACCCCTATTCTAAACCCACCCAAACCCCCCTTAAAAAAGCCTAACACTACCCCCGTGAAGATCTCCCTACCTTGTCTTCACCACACCGGGCCAAACTCCTCATCCGATCCAGGCGATGTCTTGCTCCAAGCGGCAAAGAAGAATTCTTCCTCCGGCGATGTCTTGCTCCAAGCGGCAGCAAAGTCTTCTTCCTTCCGGCAGCATCTTCCATGAAGCGGCATCTTCAATCTTCTTTCTTCGCTCCGCCACCGCGGAGCATCCATCCCGGCCGACGACTGAACGGCGAATGAGGTACCTTTAAGTGACGTCATCCAAGATGGCGTCCGCCGAATTCCGATTGGCTGATAGGATTCTATCAGCCAATCGGAATTAAGTTAGAAAAATCTGATTGGCTGATTGAATCAGCCAATCAGATTCAAGTTCAATCCGATTGGCTGATTGGTTCAGCCAATCGGATTGAACTTGAATCTGATTGGCTGATTGAATCAGCCAATCAGATTTTTCTACCTTAATTCCGATTGGCTGATAGAATCCTATTCGGCGGACGCCATCTTGGATGACGTCATTTAAAGGAACCTCATTCGTCGGGAAGTCGTCGTGCCGGAAGGATGCTCCGCGGCGGAGGAGCGAAGTAAGAAGATTGAAGATGCCGATTTGCTTGAAGACGTCGCCGATGGAAGAAGACTCTCTGCCGCTTGCTTCAAGACATCGCCCGGATGGAGGAAGACTTCACTGCCGCTTGCTGGAACACATCACCTGGATCGGTTCGGCCCGGCTGGGTGAATACAAGGTAGGGAGATCTTCAGGGGGGTAGTGTTATGTTTATTTAAGGGGGGTTTGGGTTAGATTAGGGGTATGTGGGTGGTGGGTTGTAATGTTGGGGGGTGGTATTGTGCTTTTTTTTGCAGGCAAAAGAGCAGTTTTCTTTGGGGCATGCCCCCACAAAAGGCCCTTTTAAGGGCTGGTAAGGTAAAAGAGCTTTGAACTATTTTTAATTTAGAATAGGGTAGGGATTTTTTTTATTTTGGGGGACTTTATTATTTTATTAGGGGGCTTAGAATAGGTGTAATTAGCTTAAAAATCTTGTAATCTTTTTTTTATTTTTTGTAATTTAGTGTTTGTTTTTTTGTAATTTAGTTTAGTTTATTTAATTGTATTTTTAGATACTATATAATTAGGGTTAATATAGTTAATATAGTTGGCGGCGGTGTAGGGAGATTAGATTAGGGGTTAATACATTTATTATAGGTGGCCGCGGTGTAGGGGGATGTAGATTGTAGTCAAAAGAGCAGTTTACTTTGTGACAAAGCCCCGCCAAAAGCCCTTTTAAGGTCTGGCAAAAGAGCTGTTACTTTGGGGCAATGCCACGCAAAAAGCCCTTTTCAGGGCTATTTGTAGGGTTAGACTTAGGTTTAGTGGTAGGGATAGTTTAGTATTTTAGGGGTTGAATAATTTAATATAGATGGCGGCGGGGTAGGGGGATTAGATTAGGGGTTAATAATTTTAAAATAGATAGCGGCGGGGTAGGGGCTCACTTTAGGGGGTAGGTAAGGTAGATGGCGGCGGTGTTAGGGGCTCACTTTAGGGGGTTATAGATTTAATATAGCTGGTGCCGGTTTAGGGGTTAATAACTTTATTAGGTAGCGACGGTTAAGGGGTTAATACATATTTTATTGTTAGGCTAGTGAGGGGGGATAGCGGATAGAGGGTTAGACGTGTCGGGCTATGTTAGGGAGGCGTGTTAGACAGTGCGGGCTATGTAAGGGAGGCGTGTTAGACAGTGCGGGTGATTTAGACTTTAGTCAGGTTTTGTAGGCGCCGGCAGTTTCTAACGTGCAGCAAGTCACTGGCGACGCCAGAAATTTGTACTTGCGCAGATTTCAGGACATCGCTGGTTTGTCAGACTTACGGCACGTTAGCATCTGACGGCGCCATATATGGGATAGCTCGAGTTGTGAGCTGAAACTGCGGGCGACGCAAACTACGATCTATATCGGATCGCGCCCCACATCTCTAAGAAATAATATCAAAATATTGCTAAAAATATATACAATTTATTTGTAGATTTCTAAAAACAAACAGAGATGTGCCGGCACAGGTGTCTCAAATAATAAATGATAAAACAATCATAAAATGATAAAAAAAAAATTCTAACATATATTGCTAGTATAAAACAGTTAAATGAAATAAATGTTAACATATGCCGCAAAACATTGGGTAAATAAAGAGGTATGTCAATGGACGATATGAGGGAAATAAGTTTATAAATATCCCTTAAAGGGACAGTCTACACCAGAATTTTTATTGTTTTAAAAGATAGATAATCCCTTTATTACCCATTCCCCAGTTTTGCATAACCAACACAGTTATATTAATATAATTTTAACCTCTGTGATTATCTTGTATCTAAGCCTCTGCAGACTGCCCCTTTATTTCAGTTCTTTTGACAGACTTGCAGTTTAGCCAATCAGTGCCTGCTCCCAGATAACTTCACGTGCACCAGCACAGTGTTATCTATATGAAATACGTGAACTAACACCCTCTAGTGGTGAAAAACTGTTAAAATGCATTCTGAAAAGAGGTGGCCTTCAAGGTCTAAGAAATTAGCATATGAACCTCCTAGGTTAAGCTTTCAACTAAGAATACCAAGAGAACAAAGCAAAATTGGTGATAAAAGTAAATTGGAAAATTGTTTAAAATTACCTGCTTTATCTGAATCATAAAAGTTTATTTTGGCCTAGACTGTCCCTTTAAGGAGTGTGTTCCGTGAACAGTGAGATAATGAAATTATATAATTCAGAAATAATCCTCTGATAATGAGTAAGAGAAAGTTCAGAGTCAGCTGCAAATAGCGGCGTTACCTTGAGAAGAGTGTTTCTGTTTTCAGGATACAGTTGCGGTTTCGTCAACCGGATGTTTAAACAATACTCCTCTTGAATGTCCTCCGAATGGGTGTGAGGCAAAGTCTTTTCTTTACTGGTTTTCTAGATGCTGGGCTTTTCATGACGATCTGTGTTTAGTTTATAACGTCTCTAAGCCTTAAGTTAGAAGCCTCCTGACACTTGTGAAAGTTTACAGGGTATACTCCAGCACGAACTGTGGTTTCCAGTTTGAGCAGAGTGAAGGAACTTCGAGTGGGTGTTAGGGTCTGTATCATATAGGCGCTCCAACGGTAAAATGTGTACCTGTCCCTCAATTTTTTGCACTAAGGGATACTTTGACACCCGTTCAGCCTAATGCACTAATCCACTAGTGTAAGTTCTGCAGGTGATAGAGAGAAAGCTTCCATGTGTTTGGCTGTCTATCAGCTTTTATCAAGATGCTCACCTGTACAAAAGTATCCTATTTTAAAGCCTTACATGCTTAATTGGTGTTTGATAGAAAACCAATGTGACCAAAGGGCGTCCGTGAAGTTCATTGCATAGTTTTACAAGCTGGAAATCCTTAAATTTGTATTCCAGCTTCTCTTTGTGATTTAACCCTTAGGTGGTTATCTGAATACCAGATTTATTTACATACATATGTTGAGCTTAAAAATATACTACAAGTTGCGAAACAAACGTATCAGTATTTTCATCAGTATTATAGTGTTATAGTTAATCACCTTTTACTTATTTGTTGGGGACTTTTAATCAATCCAAAAATAAGTTAGAATTAATAGTCTGGACCTAAGAGTTGGCTCACGGAACACACTCCTTAAGGGACATTTATAAACTTATTTCCCTCATATCGTCCATTGACATACCTCTTTATTTACCCAATGTTTTGGGGCATATGTTAACATTCATTTTTTTATTCTAGCAACATATGTTAGCATTATTTATTATCAGTTTGTTGCATTTAAGACATTTTATGATTGTTTTTTCATTGATTATTTAAGTCATCTGTGCCGGCACATCTCTGTTTGTTTTTAGAAATCTACAAATAAATTGTATATATTTTTAGTAATATTTTGATATTATTTCTTAGAGATGTGATATTTAATCACTTTTTTAAATTACAAATTCTAGTCAGACTGCTCCTGTTTTTGGAGCGCTAACCCATCCCCCCTTTTTTCTTACATTTGCTTTCTATCACACATTTTTGAGAGATTAGAGTGATTTTTTGGCTTTAGCTTGTTTCTGACAGTTTAGAATAGCTTTCACACATCCACTTATCCTTTTGTCCCAAGAGATAACTTTAAATAATATATATATATTACCAGATATGTTAGAATATGTGAGAGAAAGAAGAAACACCTTTCAAAATAAAAAACAAAGAGTGCTATAATTAGAGGGAGGCTTCTGCCTAATCAACTTTTAAAAATCACCAATTAAAACTGGGGTAGAAATTACAGTTATTTATGCCTGATATATTTTGTTATATGTTTTCAGGCATCTTGCATGTAAAGTTGCTATTAATAATAGTGGCATCTATAATCTTCATTCATGCTACAACCTTTAATGAATCCTTTTTCATTTTGAGTATGTTGAGTGTCGTAGATGAAGTGTCCTTATTTTTTCTTTTCTTCAGATCTGGTCACCCTACTCTGAAAGTACATTTAGTGATAGCACACATTATTACTGAAGCTGGTTAAAAAAAAATAAAAATAAAAATAAAACATATTAAAAAGAGATGTTACAAAAAAAATGACTTATCTGTGAATTTGAAAATAAATAAATGATGTATGAAAAGAGGAGATCAGACTGCCAGTTTCATTTCTAAGGTTTAAGATAACCCACCATCATATGACTAAAAAAATAAATTAAAAAATAAATATATATATATATATTTGCAACAATGTTAGAAACAGCCCTTACCTGCTAGCAGGAATATGCACCCAGCGCTTCTCTAGTCTGTGGCCAGAGCAGGGTCTTTAATAGGGTTTACGGCTCTCTTGTCAATCTGAGATCATGTTCTAGCAACACTCAATACCCTGAGGATTTGTGTTTTCCTAAGACACAGCACAGGTCACTGGAGGTAATGAAACCCCTGAAGTGTAATCATTTTCTAAACTCTTGTTCTATGTCCATAGCGGCTGTAATAGGTTCTAATAATAGTCATGCTGTGCAATGCTTAAATAATGTAATACTGTTGCATCATCAGGCAGGTTTTTAATAGTATTCTTCCAATTTTTTTTATGGATCAGATTAAACTTTCCAATTTACTTCTATTATCACATATGTTTTTGTGGTATCCTTTGTTAGAAAACAGGTAGGTTGGCTCAGGAGTATGCACTTGTCTGGAGAACTAAACAGCAGCATTTTTGCAAGAATGCTCTTAAAATTGTGTGGATACAGCAGTTCATGCATGTGCCCTCTGCATACCCAGATATTCTCTTCAATAAAAGAGGTCAAGAGAAGAAGTAAATTTCAAACTTTTTTCAAATTGTATGTTTTATCTGAATCATGAAACAAAGAAAAATGGTAGTGGAGGGCCCTCTAGTGGGCCTGGAACAAAATTAAGGGTTTACCAACTTGAAGTCTGGAGTAATGCTAAATGGTGTTGTTACAATGTTGCAATGTGGAGAGGAGGTGTCTGTTTCTTACCTTTATAGGGTCCTGCAACAATGAGATCAGCCTCTTTTGGTTTCCAGACTTCAAGGAGAAGGTTTCTGAAGTTGGCTGAAGGTTCTTGAAGTGAAGCATGGAGAGATCCAAGAGAAGATCTGTTCCTCCCTAGCGTTACAGGGAGGTTGTGGAGATGGCTGCGAGGAAAAAAGGACCTGCAAAGCAAAGACAGGAGCCTGAGTCAGAAGATGTGGTACCTCCCACTCCCCAAAAATCCCCACCAGCTAGGAGTTTTAATAAAGGAAAGGGGAAAGCTGGGGGAACCGTAGGGGGTACAGGCCCTAAGGGGAAGGCCCAGACTAGTGGGGTTAAGGAGGTAGCATCCAGCCCTGGACCGCAGCCAGGCAGGGTTATCGCTACTGTGAGGGGGCTATGGTGGGAACTGAGAGGGGGTCAAATCCGGTGGCCCCAGCGGATGCAGGGGCCAGCCTAGCAGGGCAGATTGCGGCCTTGCCACCGGCGGCCTTGGTGTCGGTCCTAGCCTTGGCCCAGTCTTTTACTGGGGGCTCTCCTGTGGGGGATCAGGGCCTTGGCGTGGCTGGCGCGGGGCCGGCGGTGATATGGGACCAGGCCCAGAGCGCAGCCACATTGCAGAGTGCGCAGCGGAGTCTGGCCCTTCGGATGGCGGTTCCCGCGAGATCTCCTCCGAGAGTTCTGAGGAGGAGGGAGATCGCGGCAGCCATTCTGAGGGAGGACATGGAGGTGAACGGTCCGGCTCGCGTGACCGGAGCCCCGAAGGTAACTTGGGGGGACTCCGGGTCATGAGCGGGTCACCAAGGGGGCAGGCAGGTAGCAGTGGGGGTCACTTACCGGGTAGGAGTATTGCTGATGGTCCGGGTGCCGGGAGGAGAACGAGTGGCACAGTTGGCTCCCACGTGGCTATGCATGTTGATAGTGCGCATGCGCACAGGGTGGTAGATCGCGGTCCTCATGCGGGCCCATCAGGTGTGTCAGGCAGATCAGTGTGTTTAGGGGTAAGGCCTTCAGAGTGGCCTAGCACGAGTGCACAGGTGGTGGTTACAGATAGAGGCAATGAAGGGCAAAGGCCCGCGATTGTTGTGAGAGAGAGTGGAGGCACATTATGGAGCGCTGGTAGAGGGGTCGCATCGGGACAAGCTTGCATGAGGGGGGGTATGAACCTGAGGTATGCAGGCGCAGATGCAGTGCCAGAGGCCGGTGGGCCTATGGGGGCATATGGTCGATTGGAGACTTGAATGAGTTATGAACCTCATAGGGGTTGGGGCCATGCGGGGATAACTCATGGATATGAGGGAACTTCTCAGTTTAGGGCTGGGGGAAATGTGAGACCGAGTGATGTGCTGAATGAAACGCAGTATGACAGGGGGCAGATCCCTAGAGGGGGTCAGACACATAGTGGGGTGGATGAGGATATGATCAGGAGAGCTGTTGAGGCAGCGCTACATGCAAGGGATACTGTGAGGCCCCAGCCTGGGTTTAGTGGTTTCGCCCGGGATGGGGCTGCACAGGAGGCAATTATTAGGAATGCTGTGGCTAATGTGCTGGGTATGTCAGTTGGGGGGAGGCCGGGGGAGGAGAGAGAGGGAGTTTCCCCTGTTGTCCCTCTCGCAGACCAGAGTACCCCCCAAGTTGTTTTGTCTCAACAGGTCCAGTCAAGCACAGCAGAGATGGCATCAAGCCCAAGCAGCGCCCTGGCAGTGGCAGGGCCCAGCGGAATACAGAATGCTGCAAGTCAAGCAACCCATTCTGGAGCTGGGACTCAAGGCGAGGGTGAGTGCAATGCACCAGACATCATGCACACTGACACGGGGTCATCCTCTAGCGAGTCAGGATCAGATAGCGGGGAGGATCTCGGATTAGTGGGCAAGGGTCAGCGCAGGATGTTTAGGTGGATAAAGAAGATGGCGTCGGCGCAAGCCAAAGACAAGGCAGGCGCTATAGATCAGGCACTTGAGCTGCAGGGGTCGCAATCTTTAGGGGGCGCTATAACGCAAGTGGGATCAGTGCCACGTAAAGTGGCGGCACAAGGGGATACATACCCCTGTTTGGTCCACTCGCTTTACGGCCATTTGAAAGCGAAGGTCGTTAAAAAGATACAGGAGGGAAAATACGTTAATGTATTTGAGCTCTCTCTAGACACGTTTAGGGCCAAAGAAAGAGCGGCGGACGGCTCGGCTATGTTGACAGATGGCCATTGCAGGGCACAACCTGTTTAAGTACCAGGATACCATAGAGGATATCCGTACGAGATTTAAGGAAGGTGCATGGCGTGAATACGACATGGCCTTCAGGAGAAAGATGGTAGGGAACCCCTTACTGCATTTTGGGACGCAGGATATGCATTTGTGGTCCAAACTGGGAGTGGAGGGCGGTTCCCCCTCCCCCGTGGCGTCACGTCAAGCTCCGCCGCGCCAAGGGCTGCGGCTGGGCAGGAAGGGGAGGGAATGCTGGAAATTCCAGGATAGGCAGTGTGATAGGGGGAGCAGTTGCTCCTTTCGTCACATCTGCAAGTTCTGTGCAGGGCCTCACCCAGGAGCTGATTGCGGGAAACAAAAGGACCAGGGACAGCCCAAACTCCTGCCTAAGTCAGGAGTTACAGTCAAGGGCACCAACCCTGCTTAGGTTGAAGGCCATGTTGATATGGCTGGCGAACTACCCCGACATAGAAGCAGCTGAGCTGCTAAGGTCGGGGTTGGAATGGGGTTTTCGGGTACCAGTCATGGGACGGGTGGTGGGTTCCCCAGTGCACAGAAATTCGAAAATGGCCTACAAATTCCCACACGTAGTCCGGGAAAAGTTGGCAAAGGAGGTGGCGCTGGGCAGGGTGTCAGGGCCATTTTCCACCTGCCCGATGGAAGATCTGGTGATCTCCCCATTGGGAGTTGTGCCCAAGAAAGAGGAAGGGAAGTTCAGGTTAATACATCACCTTTCTTTCCCAAAAGGGGAGTCGGATAACGACGCAATTGACCCAGTATTGAGTTCTGTGCACTATCAATCGTTTGATCGTGCGCTGAACGTGGTCAGAGCGTGCGGGCCGGGAGCGTTGTTGGCGAAACTAGACATTGAGTCGGCCTTCCGCCTACTGCTGCTGCATCCCTCGGCATTCAGACTCATGGGCATGAAGTTTGAAGGTGGTGTGTTCTGCCTGCGGCATCTGGTGTTACGATGCTTGCAGTGCAATATACAATTTACCGCCAAACACGTCCCGGGAGTGCAGAACATTATTGCGGATGCACTCTCTCAATTTAAATGAGAGCAGTTTAGAGCAGCGGCACCCATGGCGGCAGAGGAGGGGTTAACATGCCCTTCTTCTCTTTGTCAGCTGGTGAAGGTTGGATGAGCATACTGGCCTTGGTTAAGGCATCTTTGGCGCCAAGGACATGGTCAGCTTATAAGAGTCACTGGGACTGCTGGGAGGCATTCTGTCAACGCAGAGGTGTGCAGGTACAAAGGGCTTCTAGAGTACTGGTGTTAGATTGGTTGGCTTTATTGCGGT
The DNA here is from genome assembly GCF_027579735.1 of Bombina bombina. Lineage (NCBI taxonomy): Eukaryota > Metazoa > Chordata > Amphibia > Anura > Bombinatoridae > Bombina > Bombina bombina. The sequence goes on along the minus strand of NC_069505.1, from coordinate 542,225,683 downwards.
CGGAAGGGGTCAGTAAGGCTGGCGCGAGCGGTAGGCTATCGGTGTAAAACAATAGTCAGATTGTCTCAGTCAATGAAGTTCCAATGGTGCAACCAGTAATTCTCCGCTTTTAGCAATGTCGTGTGGGAAACCTCTTACCCAAACTTATTGGCTATTTTTCTACGTCTTTCTCAAGCTCTGATGTCTTGAGACTAATTTACATGCTTATGTAAGAATCTTAAGGTGGATTTTATAGAAACTATGTTTAACTTTAGATTTTTAAGGTGGACTATAAGAAATGCATGTGTATTTAATCCATACTAGATACTTCTTGTATTTATTTATTTTTATCAAGACATTTTATAAACATATATGTTATTCATATTTATCTTATTATTTTTGTAATACATGTATCATACATATATATGATGATATAATCTCTATATAAGTGCTCTCTATATAAGCATAGAATTGCTTAAAACATCAGTTACAGTAAACATATCTTCAAATATAAAACATATAAACATTCAAAGTCAAAATCTATTATAGTATTTATCAGTAAAAAAAAATATTAATACAAATTAATTAATTACTTTATAAAAAAATAAATTAAAAAATAATAAATATAGTAGATTTGCTTTAAAAATATATTATAAAATTATTTCTGTTATAAAAAGCAATTTATCTCAAGCTCCTAATTCAATCCATTTGGTTTTAAAGTACTGAGTTCATAGATCAATTTACCCTCTAACTTTAACAATTCATTATGTTTATTTTCACTTCTCCAATTAATTGTGTCAATTATATTAAAAGAAAAATGTATGGATATACAAGAAAGAATTGAAATAGCTAGAGAAGAAATAAAAAATATGAAAAGAGAAAATGTAATTATTAGAAGTATCAAAAATTATTTGTTCTATTTATTATCCAGTACAGTCAAAAAGCATCTAATAGAAAGAGTTATTAAAGGATATTGGTATATTTGAATACTGATGAGAAATTGAACACAATATTACCAACAAAACAACAAATAGTCTATAGAAAGGCTACAAATTTAAAATCAACATACAAAACAAACTATAGTATAGAGAGGTAAGAAATAGAATGCTCAAGTAGCACAAAAAAATTAAAAAGGATATCAAACTTAACCTTTAAATTATTATATTAAGACTAAAACAACAACAAAAATATTAAGACCTAACAAAAAATGTATTATAGCAAAGAAAATCTCCTATAATTATACATTTTAGTTTACTTTTTATAAAGTAATTAATTCATATTTTATTAATTCATTTTTTACTTATAAATAATAAAATCCATTTAGACTTATAATGTTTATATGTTTTATACTTGAAGATATGTTTATTGTAACTTTTTGAGCAATTCTATGCTTATATAGAGAGCACTTATATAAAGATTATATCATATATATATAAATATTTATGATACATATATTAAAAAATAATAGTATAAATATTAATAACATATATGTTTATAAAATGTCTTTTGATAAGATCAATAAATAAATACAAGAAGAGTATGGATTAAATACATACTCATTTCTTGTAGTCCAATTTAAGATTCCTTCAAAAGCATGTGAATAAGTCTCAAGACATCAAAGCTTGAAAAAGACTTGGAAATGTTGAAAAGCGTTGCTCTATTGGTCATGAAGGACTTCCATAGCCTTTAGCCTGTTGGTGTATCACGTGGTTTACCGGAGTCGCAGACGGAATATTTAAGAAGCCTTTGTTAGCGAGATGCTATCACTACTTACCGAAATGAGGAAACAGCCAATAAGTTTGGATAAGAGATTTCCTACACAACATCGATAAAAGCAGAGAATTACTGGTTGCACCACTGGAACCGCATTGACTGAGACAATCTGAAAGACTATTTTTTTACACCTTTTGCTAAAGTTTGTTGTCATGTTTTATTGATATGTTTGATGCTATTTTATGTGGAGTCTTATTTCTGTACACATAGAGTGTAATTTTTTTATTATTTTAATTATTAAATAAGCATTTTTAAATATACTGTTCATTTAGTGCTCATCTAGCTTATATTTTAGTGCAATCTAAGATTCTTTCCTTTTTTAAAGAAGATTTGAAACACAACATTTTATTGAGATGAAAGAAAGAGACATTTTGGTAAAAAAAATCTAAGATGAGCTAAATATGCAAAAGATAATACTTTTTATGTAAGTTAAATAATATTATTTTCAATATGGAATAAGGTACAAAACTATATATGATATTCATAAATTAGGATTCATCTATAGTATGAAAGGATTGTGGACACATACCAGCTTCCAGGAACTTGCCTCAAATGTTTCAATGGTCTATGCAGAGAGCAGAGGTTTTAATAAGATTCTGGTTAAGCCCAAGAGTACTTCCCTACACATACTGAACACCCAAAGGTTTTACTAGTAGTCTGTATGTCTGAGAACATGTTTCTAGAGACTCTCAACTCACTGAGGATTTTATACATGTGCTAAGACTGAGCACAAGAGGTACTGAACACAATAATACAAACAAACTCTAATTATGAACAATTTGAGTACAATTATCATAAAGATACTTTAGATTAATTTTTTTAGTTTGACATAAATTAGCCTAGAATTCAAGTGGAGAGCTATTGATAGAACAGGGTGCGCTATCAATGTCTCTGTACCGCGGTTTGATTAGCATTCAAATTGATATTACAAGTACCTGGACAAAAAGAATTACCACAAAATGTTTACTGTGACTGACATCCCTCTAGCATTCCCTACACTTTCAATGAATATCGTGAACGTGCCAAACATCAGACTTATTGCAACTTGAGTTCAACATAAAATAGAGCTAAAAAAGTAAGAGTGACTTGAGACTTGAAGTTATTATTATTAGAATAACCTAGCACTCTCTAGCAAGCACACAGCAATATTAAAAAGCAAAATCTGGAGATTAAGTTGCATTATGAGCCAAACAGTTTAACCCAGGACAACGTTTATTTTCTAATTTTGGTGGTGGTACAGGGCTTAAACAGTTTGGTGCCAAGAGCAAACTACTAAAGTTACTCAACTAGGTAGTCTCCAAATTAACCTTGTAGACCACGCATGGTTCCTTCTCATTAGATCTTCTGTTTGATTCTGTGTATTCTACTAGGGATTGCACTGAGATTTGAAATGTAGATTTCAGAATATCATTCTTCCCATTTGACAATATAACGTTCACCATTTTTTAAATTTCCTGATATTCCATTAACTATTGTTTTGTCTTCTTAATCCCTGCATCACAGTTTTCTCTTTCTTTTCTTTTCTTTTCTTTTTTATCATTGAGTTCTCTAATTAATAACCTAATAACCTGTATTTTATTCTTCTTTCCTTTTCTGACTATAAAAGATGAAGAACTGACTGCACACAAGGCCACAAAAAGATGGGATGATAGTATATATTTTGTGAATGCTGCCTTCTACTGTATTTATTGATAGCCGCACTAAGGGCCAGATTACAAGGGGAGCACTAAATATTGCTTTTGTGAAAGCTATATTTGCTCTCCACTGAATAATACCAGCACACGCTAATTTGCGCTGGTATTACAAGTTGAATGCAATGCGAACACGAGCTTGCGTTTGCTTTGACATAAATTAGCCTAGAATTCAAGTGGAGAGCTATTGATAGAACAGGGTGCGCTATCAATGTCGCTGTTCTGCGGTTTGATTAGCATTCAAATTGATATTACAAGTACCTGGACAAAAAGAATTACCACAAAATCTTTACTGTGACTGGCATCCCTCTAGCATTCCGTACACTTTCAATGAATATCGTGAACATGCCAAACATCAGACTTATTGCAACTTGAGTTCAACATAAAATAGCGCTAAAAAAGTAAGAGTGACTTGAGACTTGAAGTTATTATTATTAGAATAACCTAGCACTCTCTAGCAAGCACACAGCAATATTAAAAAGCAAAATCTGGAGATTAAGTTGCATTATGAGCCAAACAGTTTAACCCAGGACAACGTTTATTTTCTAATTTTGGTGGTGGTACAGGGCTTAAACAGTTTGGTGCCAAGAGCAAACGATTCTCCCATTTTTGCTTTTTAAATTAGCCAAAAAATTGAGTTTTGAATTTTTAATCGACTCTGGTCATTGGAATTCATAATCGATTTCGGGTTGAATATTTGGATAGAAATTACATTTGAAACAAAATTTCTTCAATTCCATGACATGTTTGTAGTTAATTATACTTGGAAACTAAGTTAAGGAAAGGACTAGAGTGAGAGACATGGCACGAGTTTGCAGCAGAGTTACTGTACTAAGAAGGTCTCTGATTACATTACATAAACCTTAAACATACGCCTCCAAAAGAGGAGAACAAATATTTGTTTTGAGTTCCTTGGACACAAAGACCAGCAGTTCCCTGAGAATTTGGTGTTGACGGATGATGGCTACCACAAAGCAGGAAGGAGCAGGAGTGGCAGCAGCAGACAGCAGATTTACTGAACTAGGAATACCTCTGGTACACAAACCTCAAAAATACACCTATACGGCAGGAGGACAAACATGCCTAGAGTCCATTGGACACAGTGGATAACAGTTCACCACAATCTTTAACTTAAACTGATGATGACCACCATACAGCAGGAAGGACAGGGGCAAGAGTAGCAGCAGGCAGCAAATATACTGAACTAGGTAGACCTCTCAGTACATAAATCTAAAAAAATACACCTCTAAGTTAGGAGGAATACATACCTGGAGTCCCTTTGACACAATGACCAGCAGTTCCATCATGGTTTGGCAATGATGGATAATGACCACCACAGAGAAGGAAGGGCAGGAGCAGGAGTGGCATCAGCAGCAGAGTTACTGAGCTAGGTAGGTAAGCCTAACAGTACATAAACCTAAAAAATACACCACCAGGGGAGAAGGAAAGGAAACACATGCTTAGAGCCCCTTGGACATAGTAGCCAGCAATTCACTGAGGATTTGAAATTACTGGACTAGGTAGGCCTTGCAGTACATATATTTCAAAAATACAGCTCCAGGGTAGGAGGAGGGCAAACACATGCCTAGAGCCCCTTGGACACAGTTTCAAGCAGTTCCCTGAGGATTTGGCATTGATGGATGATGAACAGCCACTACAGAGCAGGATGGGCAGGACCTGGAGTAGAAAACATTTCAAAATTAATCAATGTAAAAGCTAAGGACTCGGTAACCTAGCTTTGGAATGTTAAATTTGAGAAATGTAATTTGCTCCATGAGACATGTGTGAGTGCTGAGGGTTCAGTATATTGTCAGTTAATGAAAACACTACTACTAGTGGAACTGGCAACTGGCATGGGCAGTGGGTGAGGCTGTTGTAGAAACTGGCTGCTCTATAACAGGGGATGATGGTTGCAGTGGGGGCGCAACCTGGGTGACACCCTAAAGGGGGAGTTAAACCATCAGGTGGTAGGCAGCACTTGAGCAGGAAGAAATAGTTACTTAGGCCCGGGAAATTAAGCTTGCTGTGCGCAGCATGTGACCAGCTGCCAGTAACCCACGGGCTGGCTCCCCCATGGCCCCACCATGACCCCACCATCCCATCAAATCATGCGCTCCCCTCTAGACCGGTTGTCACGGATACCAGGCTGCAAGGGTAAAACCCCTACCCCCTATAACCTCACCCCTGTTGTTATCTAGTCTAGGTCAGTCATGTTCATCAACTACATTATAGACACATCAAAGCTCCACCAGGAGGAACGTGACTGAAGATGAACAGGCCAGGGGGAGGAGCAATGCAGCAGCATGACAAGTCTGTTTGACCAGACAGCACTAGAGTACTGCGCAAGACTGAGTGAGGAAAACAGCAGGATGCCAGGCATTGGCAGCAAATTAAGACACCAGGAGCCATGGAGGAGATAAAAACAGGACATAGGAGATCATCTGGACTTTGGTAACCCGGTATTTCCAGTAAGTTTAATAAAACTCACTACTCATATATGCAGCATATATTACTATACATGCGTGCTGTCAGGGTTCACTCTGACTTCAATAGTTATTTGCTGCTTTTTATCTTGGCTGCCATTTTGACTCACCTGTCTTTTTCCTTACCTGTTACAGAGGGTGTATGGCTGCTCACTACTCCCAGGCTCCGTCTTATGGCCAAACTGGAGAACATCATCAGAGAGAGACAGGTTGCAGTCCCAAAATGATGATGTCATCACTCTCCATTGAACTGCCTCAGTCTTGTTTGACATTGCTCGTCTGACTATCTGCTTTTGCTTTGACTCCTGGCTTGTCATTTGGCTTTTGGACTCATTATAATTTTTTCTTATTTTATAATAAATGTGTGATTAATTCAGCATTTCATGTCTCTGTCTGGTTCCTGGTAACCTGACACATGCCATGTATGTCTTACTAGGGACAAATACTGTAAGGCCCGATTACAAGAATGCCAAGAATATACAAAAGGCTATCATCAAAATGTATTATGGTTACACTTCAGTAGGAAATAAGGACAGGCACACACCCTTCTGGCTGTTATCTGCCTTCAAAATCTATGTTTTATATAAGTTTACAGTGAACTTAAGATAAAGTAGGAATTGGAGAAATGTATTTTCCACTATAGAATTCTTTGAATTATTAAAAAGATATTGACAGTCACAACTGCATCACACTGATTACACAGCAATGTTTGTTAAATACCATTAATGTCTCTTAGGTTATACCAGTTACTACAGGGAGTGCAGAATTATTAGGCAAGTTGTATTTTTGAGGATTAATTTTATTATTGAACAACAACCATGTTCTCAATGAACCCAAAAAACTCATTAATATCAAAAGTGAATATTTTTGGAAGTAGTTTTTAGTTTGTTTTTAGTTTTAGCTATTTTAGGGGGATATCTGTGTGTGCAGGTGACTATTACTGTGCATAATTATTAGGCAACTTAACAAAAAACAAATATATACCCATTTCAATTATTTATTTTTACCAGTGAAACCAATAATAACATCTCAACATTCACAAATATACATTTCTGACATTCAAAAACAAAACAAAAACAAATCAGTGACCAATATAGCCACCTTTCTTTGCAAGTACACTCAAAAGCCTGCCATCCATGGATTCTGAAACAAAAAGTAGCAGACGCACCACAAAGTCCTTATGCAGAGGTTCTCTTTATTGTCACAAACTGGGAGCCAGAAAAGCAGAACAACGTTTCGGGCTACAAACCCTTATTCATGTTCATAACTTGTACATCACACATAATCACCTTAAATACCTACAACCAGGTAAAACCACACCTTTTTAATTTAACCCTTTGTAAGGCACAAAGAAAGCCTGTCATACTGACCTCTAGTGGTTCATACCTGAAAATACATATTTTACACCACATTTATTTAAAAACATTTTTTTAAAAAAATACAAAGTTAAAAAAGCATATTAACAGATGTCATAGCAAGATGTTATACAAAGAATTCAAAAGATCAGAGAAACAAGGATTATCACATAATTCTTAGTATTATTACACCTCTTAAAGGAACACACTCAAATCCAATTCTCTATTCATTCCATTGGGAGCCAATGTGTTTAACTTATTGATCCAGAAAGCCTCACGTTTTTGTAACAATAATTCCCTATTACCACCACGCCTAGGGCTTTGTACAAAGTCTATAATTTGAAAGCGCAGTTGTGCAATTGTGTGGTTACAGCTCAAAAAATGATAGGCTACTGGTGCATTTAAATTATTGGTCCTTATGTTAGATTTGTGCTGTATAATTCTATCTCTGACCCGCTGGGTCGTTTCACCTATATAAATTAACCCACACGGACACTTAATTAAGTATATTACAAAGTTTGCATTACAATTAAAGTAGCCCCTAATCCTGAATTTCTGACCCGTTTGGGGATGTATAAAAAGATCACCTTTTATCATATTGTTACAATTTGTAACAATATGATAAAAGGTGATCTTTTTATACATCCCCAAACGGGTCAGAAATTCAGGATTAGGGGCTACTTTAATTGTAATGCAAACTTTGTAATATACTTAATTAAGTGTCCGTGTGGGTTAATTTATATAGGTGAAACGACCCAGCGGGTCAGTGATAGAATTATACAGCACAAATCTAACATAAGGACCAATAATTTAAATGCACCAGTAGCCTATCATTTTTTGAGCTGTAACCACACAATTGCACAACTGCGCTTTCAAATTATAGACTTTGTACAAAGCCCTAGGCGTGGTGGTAATAGGGAATTATTGTTACAAAAACGTGAGGCTTTCTGGATCAATAAGTTAAACACATTGGCTCCCAATGGAATGAATAGAGAATTGGATTTGAGTGTGTTCCTTTAAGAGGTGTAATAATACTAAGAATTATGTGATAATCCTTGTTTCTCTGATCTTTTGAATTCTTTGTATAACATCTTGCTATGACATCTGTTAATATGCTTTTTTAACTTTGTATTTTTTAAAAAAAATGTTTTTAAATAAATGTGGTGTAAAATATGTATTTTCAGGTATGAACCACTAGAGGTCAGTATGACAGGCTTTCTTTGTGCCTTACAAAGGGTTAAATTAAAAAGGTGTGGTTTTACCTGGTTGTAGGTATTTAAGGTGATTATGTGTGATGTACAAGTTATGAACATGAATAAGGGTTTGTAGCCCGAAACGTTGTTCTGCTTTTCTGGCTCCCAGTTTGTGACAATAAAGAGAACCTCTGCATAAGGACTTTGTGGTGCGTCTGCTACTTTTTGTTTCATATTACTTTGAGGATTTTTGCAGTAATCCTACTGCAGTATGCACCCTATCAAGGATTGAAGTGCTGGATTTCTGAATTGCTTCTATCCATGGATTCTGTCAGTGTTTTGATCTGTTCACCATCAACATTGCGTGCAGCAGAAACCACAGCCTCCCAGACACTGTTCAGAGAGGTGTACTGTTTTCCCTCCTTGTAAATCTCACATTTGATGATGGACCACAGGTTCTCAATGGGGTTCAGATCAGGTGAACAAGGAGGCCATGTCATTAGATTTTCTTCTTTTATACCCTTTCTTGCCAGCCACGCTGTGGAGTACTTGGACGCGTGTGATGGAGCATTGTCCTGCATGAAAATCATGTTTTTCTTGAAGGATGCAGAGTTCTTCCTGTACCACTGCTTGAAGAAGGTGTCTTCCAGAAACTGGCAGTAGGACTGGGAGTTGAGCTTGACTCCATCCTCAACCCGAAAAGGCCCCACAAGCTCATCTTTGATGATACCAGCCCAAACCAGTACTCCACCTCCACCTTGCTGGCGTCTGAGTCGGACTGGAGCTCTCTGCCCTTTACCAATCCAGCCACGGGCCCATCCATCTGGCCCATCAAGACTCACTCTCATTTCATCAGTCCATAAAACCTTAGAAAAATCAGTCTTGAGATATTTCTTGGCCCAGTCTTGACGTTTCAGCTTGTGTGTCTTGTTCAGTGGTGGTCGTCTTTCAGCCTTTCTTACCTTGGCCATGTCTCTGAGTATTGCACACCTTGTGCTTTTGGGCACTCCAGTGATGTTGCAGCTCTGAAATATGGCCAAACTGGTGGCAAGTGGCATCTTGGCAGCTGCACGCTTGACTTTTCTCAGTTCATGGGCAGTTATTTTGCGCCTTGGTTTTTCCACACGCTTCTTGCGACCCTGTTGACTATTTTGAATGAAACGCTTGATTGTTCAATGATCACGCTTCAGAAGCTTTGCAATTTTAAGAGTGCTGCATCCCTCTGCAAGATATCTCACTATTTTTGACTTTTCTGAGCCTGTCAAGTCCTTCTTTTGACCCATTTTGCCAAAGGAAAGGAAGTTGCCTAATAATTATGCACACGTGATATAGGGTGTTGATGTCATTAGACCACACCCCTTCTCATTACAGAGACGCACATCACCTAATATGCTTAATTGGTTGTAGGCTTTCTAGCCTATACAGCTTGGAGTAAGACAACATGCATAAAGAGGATGATGTGGTCAAAATACTCATTTGCCTAATAATTCTGCACTCCCTGTAATTTATCAGTGTCAAGCTGTGGCAAATTTGTGTAACTATGCTATTGTTTGTCTTTGCTAGGGGCCATAGCAGAGGAAGCAGAGAAAACTACTAAAGGTACTCAACTAGGTAGTCTCCAAATTAACCTTTTAGACCACGCATGGTTCCTTCTCATTAGATCTTCTGTTTGATTCTGTGTATTCTACTAGGGATTGCACTGAGATTTGAAATGTAGATTTCAGAATAACATTCTTCCCATTTGACAATATAACGGTTCACCATTTTTTAAATTTCCTGATATTCCATTAACTATTGTTTTGTCTTCTTAATCCCTGCATCACAGTTTTCTCTTTCTTTTCTTTTCTTTTCTTTTTTATCATTGAGTCCTCTAATTAATAACCTAATAACCTGTATTTTATTCTTCTTTCCTTTTCTGACTATAAAAGATGAAGAACTGCAAACAAGGCCACAAAAAGATGGGATGATAGTATATATTTTGTGAATGCTGCCTTCTACTGTATTTATTGATAGCCGCACTAAGGGCCAGATTACAAGGGGAGCACTAAATATTGCTTTTGTGAAAGCTATATTTGCTCTCCACTGAATAATACCAGCACACGCTAATTTGCGCTGGTATTACAAGTTGAATGCAATGCGAACACGAGCTTGCGTTTGCTTTGCTGGGAGTGCACTTCCATAGACTCCAATGGGAGCCTCGTTCTGATGCCATCAGAGATGACACCGAAACGCAGCAAAGGGGGTAAGTAGTGCCATGATGGCAGCAATATTAAATATATATGTACAGGTGGCCCTCGTTTTACAACGGTTCAATTTACACCGTTTCAGAATAACAACCTTTTTTCCAGTCATGTGACTGCTATCGAAAAGCATTGAGAAGCAGTGCATTTATTAAATAGCCAGTAGATGGATCTGTCCGCTTGTGTTGCAGCAAAGCCAAGCAAGCTGAATGTAATCAGTTTAACCAGACCTGAGCTATCGAGCAGATTTCAAAGGAACAAGATATTCCTGTCTATAAATCATTCCAGATTGGAATGCATAGAAAGAACTCTTTGCAGAAAAATGCAAGTGAAGTATGTGTTGTGTGTTTATTTTATTAGGTTTATAATGCTGTTTAGCAAATGTTTTTGTTCATTTAACTTAGTTCAATTATATATTCTGTGTTGTGTGATTATTTTATCAGGTTTATAATGCTGTTTAGCATTTAAAGTCTTCATTTCAAAGCTTTCAAAGCCTGGAATCTAACTCCCTCACTTCCCATTGACTTACATTATAAACTGGGTTTTAATTTACAACGGTTTCGATTTACAACCATTCCTCCTGGAACCTAACCCCGGCGTAAACTGAGGGCTACCTGTATATGACAATATGAGCACAAGCATATACATATACAGTATATTTACTGGGAACACACAGTTCCCATAGACCGCAATGTAAAAGCACTTTTTAGCTTCATTTTTTTTTCTAACACCCCACTCACACCCACCAAATTTACCTCCAAAATACTGCCTAGTGAATTTATTTTATAAAAAAATTAAAGATGCAGGTATCTAAACTAGAGAACAGGTGAAATAATCAGCTGGTTAGTAAACCTTTTACCTGCTCTCACCCAAGTTAATCCTTATAGGGAGGCCTGGTTTTATGTTTATAAATGTAGTGCTATCACTATTGGATTTGTTTAGGCTCCAAGTTTTAGTGAATTCTTATGAAAACCATGCCCTAACCAAACCCTGACAGAGAAATGTAGAATTAGTGATTTAAAGGACATTAAACCCAATTTTTTTTTTCAAGGTTCAGATGAAGCATATAATTTTATACTGAAACTGCTGGAATTTGTTTTGAAACATAATATATTTACATTTGATGGTAAATGCTATCAGCAACTAAGAGGTACCGCAATGGGTGCCACATGTGCTCCCAACTACGCCTGTCTGCACCTAGGTTTTTGGGAACAGACTGAGGTGTTTGGTTACCTTGATAAGTGGGTGGAGGCACATGTGATACTCTGGACCCGATTTGTGGACGACAACCTAATCATATGGGATGGCACTGAAAATTAAGTAAAATAATTTGTAACCCTTTTAAACAAAAAACAACACAATATATTTTTAACCTATGAAATTAACAGCATAGAGACATCCTTTCTAGTCCATAAGAAAAGGAAACACAATGGCAATCTGCTAAGAGAAGTCTATAGGAAAACCACAGCGACAAATAGTCTGCTGCATGCTGACAGTCATCATCCAAAGGCGCTCCGAGATGGTATTCCTGTGGGAAAGTCCCTTCATCTTAAGAGGAAGTGCTCCACAGAATCAGCATTTGAGCAGCAAGCAGAAGAAATGTCCCAATGGTTCAAAGAGAGAGGCTATTCTAATATGGCAGCTAAAAAAAGCCTGGGTTAGAGCTAGAAAAACCTCTAGACAGGAACTGTTATATGGTAGTAAAAAGGATGAAGCAGCTAGCCGGACTAGGCTAATAACTAAATAAAACAGCCATGGGGAAAAAATAAAAAAAAATTACAAAATATTGGTATATTCTTTTGATAGATGACTCTCTACAACGGATAGTATCTGAATATCTATTACTAACATCCAGGAGAGCACCGAGCTTAAAAGATAAACTAGTCCACAGTAAATTTAAAAAACCTAGGGCTGACAAAAATAGGCTTGAAGCAAGACAGACTAGAGTGGGCAGCCATCCATGTGGAAGCTGCACTTATTGTAGCCACATGAGAAAGATGAAAGCACAGGGCAAGGAAACATTTATAAAATAAAACAATAGATTACGTGTAAAACCATTGGAGTCATTTACCTTTTGAACTGCTCTTGCCCTTGTTTTTATGTTGGGAAAATGAAAAGGGAGTTAAATGAAAGAATAAAAGAAAATAGAAGTGACATCAAAAATAAAGAGATGAATAGTTCAATTGCAAGACACTTTTTAACACTGCATAATTCTGACCATGAACAGCTACAGGTAACAGGCATAGAACATATACCAGAGAAACAGAGGGGGGGGGGGCTGGATAGGCTTCTACTCCAACATGAGAACAGATGGATGTATAAATTAAAAGCCTTGTCTCCAAATGGCCTAAATGAAAAACTTAAATGTGGTATTCAAAGTGATGATGTAAAAAAAGATTGTAATATATGTAAATAAGTATGACCATGATCATTTATAGATACAAGCACTGTATAAATTAAATTAGAAAGCTGAACTACTGCAGCTTTAGTTTTAATGAAAGTAGCAAGTGTATAGTTTACACAATAAGTAACCTAGCAACAGTGGAACACATAAATAAGCACTGGCAAAAAGGAGGAGTATCTGATGAAGTCCTAAGACAGCATTTGTGGGAGGGGCGAAACGCGTCATCCTGGTGTGGATTATTGACTGCAAGTAAGCTACAAGGATAAGCGAAGGCTTGGAAGTTCATGTAGGAATGGCTCATCAGGCAGGGACTTGCATTACCTATATGCACACAAGGAATGGAGGTACCCCTTTATTTACAGCAGTAGGAGTTGAATGTACAAACTGGAAGCGGCAAGGAGAGCAAATGTACAGCTAGAGGGATTTCCAGAAAGCCACAGTATAAGGTTGTTTGCCCTGTGTTACTGGATTTGAATACACCAGATACCACAAGTTTGTTTAGATATATCTAAGGACTCTGGAGCATGTTGTACACTAAGTGCCCAGTGGTCCTATGTTGCCACAATAACGTCTATATTTTGCTTTGGAGTGTGCATAAGCACTAAGAGCTTCAGTAATAAGAACTGGATGTTTTTCATGTCTGCACCTGAAATCATTTTTGATACAGCTATAGCGATTTAGCATTACATGTATCTACCTTGATACTTTGGGGTATATTTACCAAAAAGCAGATGCTGCTTATTCCACATGAGTCTTCAAATGAGACCTCTGCTCCCTAGCTCGTCCACCACCTTTTAGGTGGAGGACTGCAATCACCGTGATCAGATATGATCAGAATAATTGACAATCCCGCTAGTGGCCAATTGGCCGTGAATGTGCAGGGGGTGCATTGCACAAGCATTTCTGCTTAAATACTGTCCTCATTTAGCAATGTCGTGTGGATATGATTCACTCCAGCGAATCATGTCCACCCGACATTTAATAAATCGGCCCCTTTGTATATATTTGCTTACATTGTCCTTGGCCTTCTCAGGCCTATTCTGAAGCCTTGAGAGCCCACCTTAATTCACCTCAGTGCACAAAGCAATTTACATTTAAAAAGATTTTAGAAAAGCAAGGGAAATTATATTCTGTTTGTTTAATAGAATATAGTTGATTATTATTGCAGGAATATTCTATCATGCCACACGGAGTGCATAAATCAAAGAGGCTGAGTGGATACCAGCATAGGAAAGCAAAAGCGGCAAGAATTAAATCAATCAAAACACTTGCTTGATCCATTCTTCAATATGTCAAAAGACCGGATGATGGCCAGGGTTCATAAAAAGACACTGCTAGTCTCCAATTGATAAAGCTGATTCTTCTGATGCTATTGCTAGCATGCATTCTGCAGAAGAGCAAGAAGTGGAAATTGTAGAATCTGAAGTTGAAGAGTGAGGAGCGGAAATTACAGAATCTGAAGCAGAAGAGAGTGCTGCAAGTGACTCTAGCCATAGTAGTGATACTGTAAAAGAGATGAGTGTCATTAAGGAGAAAATTTTTATGTGATGTTTCTTTCTGGGAGATACCAGTTGCAGACCATTTTCATGTTGAAATATTCAAAAAGGGAAGTGAATCTTTTCAGAACAAAGATAGTCCTTTCAGTATTGCGAAAAGGCAAGAGACAAAAGCTGAAGGGAGAAGTGCTCCAACTTTCAAACGAGTGGTTTTACAAGGTGATACCAAATGACAAGAAAATTCTGCAGTATTGGATAGTTCACTCACCTATCAGTAAGAAGTTATCCTGTTTTTGCTGCTGGTTGTTTGCCATTAGTGCTACAGATACCATATCCAAATGTGTGACTGAGTTTCAGAAGTGATGGAAACTGAGCGCAAAAGTACATAACCACGAGACATCTGAAGAGCTCCTACGTTGCTTTGAAAAGTGGAAAACTTTGGCAGCAGGACTGAGCCTTCACAAAACCATTGATGCTGAAACTACTGCCTTGATGGAAATTGAGAAGAAAAAGTGGAGGGACATCTTGCACAGATTGCTTGACATCAAAATGTTTCTTGCCAAACAGAATCTGGCATTCCATGGCCACAAGGAATATGAATTTTCATTCAATAAAGGGAACTTTCTTGAGATGGTTGAGATGCTTTCAAAATATGCTTCAGTACTGAAAGAGCACCTAATTAGATTAAAGCAGAGCACATGTAAACTTAATGTAACGGTCTCATATCTTGTGCCAAAAACTCAGTATGAGTTTATGTGTCATGGAGATAAAGAGAGAAGCTTGTCATGGAGATCAAGGGGCCTAGTTATCAAGCCGTCAACCTCAAATACGCTGGAATTCCGCAGCGTATTTGTGGCGCGGCTGATTCGCCTTAGTTATCAAAGGCTCGAGACCGGCAAAAGTAGAATTTTGTGACGTAAACTTCGATCCGCTGGACTCAGTCCGACACAGATCGATTCTTACGTCACTCCAGATGTTCCGCACACAAGTGCGGCACAATCTCACTACTTTTGCTAGTTATCAAAAAACTTGCAGGTACGCTCGGCACTTTTACGCCCAGCGTACCTGGTTTTCAAAGCGCCAGCCTGGAGGCGGCGGATCCCATAGGAATCAATGGGAGTCTGACCATAGCGAAAGTACAAGTTCGCTGCTGACAGACATCCCATTGATTCCTATGGGAGATGTCTACACCTAACACCCTAACATGTACCCCGAGTCTAAACACCGCTAATCTGACCCCCCCTACACCGCCGCAACTAAATAAAGTTATTACCCCCTAAACCGCCGCTCCCGGAGCCCACCGCAAGCTACTCTATACATATTAACCCCTAAACCGCCGCTCCCGGAGCCCACCCCAACTATAATAAATGTATTAACCCCTAAACCGCCGCTCCCTGAACCCGCCGCAACCTATATTAAATGTATTAACCCCTATCCTGCCCCCCTACACCGTCACCACCTATAATAAATTTATTAACCCCTAATCTGCTGCCCTACACCGTCGCCACCTATAATAAATTTATTAACCCCTATCCTGCCCCCCACTACGCCGCCGCCACTGTAATAAAATTATTAACCCCTAAACCTAAGTCTAACCCTAACGCCCCCCTAACTTAAATATTAATTAAATAAATCTAAATAAATTAACTCTTATTAACTAAATTAATCCTATTTAAAACTAAATACTTACCTTTAAAATAAACCCTAATATAGCTACAATATAAATAATAATTATATTCTAGCTATCTTAGGATTTATATTTATTTTACAGGTAACTTTGTATTTATTTTAGCTAGTTAGAATAGTTATTAAATAGTTATTAACTATTTAATAACTACCTAGCTAAAAGAAATACAAAATTACCTGTAAAATAAATCCTAACCTAAGTTACAATTAAACCTAATACTACACTATCATTAAATTAACTAAATAAACTACATACAAATAACTACAATTAAATACAATTACATAAACTAACTAAAGTACAACAAATAAAAAAAGCTAAGTTACAAAAAATAAAAAAATAAGTTACAAACATGTTAAAAATATTACAACAATTTTAAGCTACTTACACCTAATCTAAGCCCCCTAATAAAATAACAAACCCCCCCAAAATAAAAAAAATCCCTACCCTATTCTAAATTAAATACATTTCAAAGCTCTTTTACCTTACCAGCCCTTAAAAGGGCCATTTGTGGGGGCATGCCCCAAAAAGTTCAGCTCTTTTGCCTGTAAAAGAAAAATACAACCCCCCCCAACATTAAAACCCACCACCCACATACCCCTAATCTAACCCAAACCCCCCTTACAAAAACCTAACACTAATCCCCTGAAGATCATCCTACCTTGAGTCGTCTTCACTCAGCCGAGCCACCGATGGAACTGAAGAGGACATCCGGAGCGGAAGAAGTTAATCCTCCAAGTGGCGCTGAAGAAATCTTCCATCCGATGAAGTCATCATCCAGGCGGCGCTGAAGAAGTCTTTGATCCGGCCGATGTCATCTTCAAAGAGGCGCTGAAGAGGTCTTCTATCCGGGCGAAGTCATCTTCCAAGCCGGGTCTTGAATCTTCCTTCCGCCGACGCGGAACCACCTTCTTCACCGACGGACTACGACGAATGACGGCTCCTTTAAGGGACGTCATCCAAGATGGCGTCCCCTCAATTCCGATTGGCTGATAGGATTCTATCAGCCAATCGGAATTAAGGTAGGAAAATCTGATTGGCTGATGGAATCAGCCAATCAGATTCAAGTTCAATCCGATTGGCTGATGGAATCAGCCAATCAGATTGAGCTTGCATTCTATTGGCTGTTCCGATCAGCCAATAGAATGCGAGCTCAATCTGATTGGCTGATTCCATCAGCCAATCGGATTGAACTTGAATCTGATTGGCTGATTCCATCAGCCAATCAGATTTTCCTACCTTAATTCCGATTGGCTGATAGAATCCTATCAGCCAATCGGAATTGAGGGGACGCCATCTTGGATGACGTCCCTTAAATTTTATTACAGTGGTGGCGGCGTAGTGGGGGGCAGGATAGGGGTTAATAAATTTATTATAGGTGGCGACGGTGTAGGGCAGCAGATTAGGGGTTAATAAATTTATTATAGGTGGTGACGGTGTAGGGGGGCAGGATAGGGGTTAATACATTTAATATAGGTTGCGGCGGGTTCAGGGAGCGGCGGTTTAGGGGTTAATACATTTATTATAGTTGCGGTGGGCTCCGGGAGCGGCGGGGTCTAGGAGCGGCGGTTTAGGGGTTAGTAACTTTATTTAGTTGCGGGGGGCTCCGGGGGCGCCGGTATAGGGGGTAGAACAGTGCAGTTTAGTGTGAGTGCTTAGTGACAGGCTAGCAATAAAGCTGGGAAAAAGCCGAAGGGCAGCGAGATCGGATGAGTGATAACTGTCACAGTCCGCTGCTCATCGCCCCGCGGCTTTTTGACAGCTTTATTTGATAACTTAGGCGAACGTATTCAAGGTCCGCGGCGGCGAAGGTAGGCGAGCTTAGGCGGACGTATTGGGCCGGCGAAGCCAGATAAGTAGACGGCTTGATAACTACCCCCCAAAGTCTGCAAAGCACTTTGTGATCATATTTGACAGCACACCTGACATATCACATACTAACCAGATGTCAGAAGTGATCAGATATGAACAAATTAGCAATAGGGAAGTTGAAGTAAAATAAGTATTTCTAGGATTTTTCCTTTTAAAGGGACAGTCTACACCAGAATTTTTATTGTTTTAAAAGATAGATAATCCCTTTATTACCCATTCCCCAGTTTTGCATAACCAACACAGTTATATTTATATACTTGTAGCCTCTGTGATTATCTTGTATCTAAGCCTCTGCAAACTGCCCCTTTATTTCAGTTCTTTTGACAGACTTGCAGTTTAGCCAATCAGTGCCGGCTCCCAGATAACTTCACATGCACGAGCACAGTGTTATCTATATGAAAAACATGAACTAACACCCTCTAGTGGTGAAAAACTGTTAAAATACATTCTGAAAAGAGGTGGCCTTCAAGGTCTAAGAAATTAGCATATGAAACTCCTAGGTTAAACTTTCAACTAAGAATACCAAGAGAGCAAAGCAAAATTGGTGATAAAAGTAAATTGGAAAATTGTTTAAAATCACATGCCCTATCTGAATCATGAAAGTTTATTTTGGCCTAGACTGTCCCTTTAAAGTGGAAAAAAGCTGTTGACCTCAGTTCTGACATTCTTAAAAAAAAATGGAAAGTGATGGACTGGACATAATGATGTTCAGCACTAAGGGTTATGATAATGCCGCCACTATGGCTGGAAAACATGGAGGTTACAATCAATTCTTAAGGGAATGAATAAGAAAGCTATTTTTAATGTATGTGTGGACCATTCACTTAACTTGTGCAGTCAGCACTCTTTTGCTGAAAATGCATCATGTGTGATAGTTTTTGGAACTCTTCAGTCAATTTTTTCTTTCTTTGCTGCTTCCACCCATCAGGGTCAATGTATTATTGTGCGAATGGACATGTTACGATGCAGCGTATCATGTCCGCCGCACATCGATAAATGCCGACAGCATACGCTTTTGGCATTTATCATTGCACCAGCAGTTCTTGTGAACTGCTGTGCAATACCGCCCCCTGCAGATTCGTGGCTAATCGGCCGCTAGCAGGGGGTGTCATTCAACCTGATTGTATTCGATCGGGCTGATTGCTGTACACCACCTCAGAGGTGGTGGACGAGTTAAGGAGCAGCGGTCTTAGTACCACTGCTTCTTAACTTCCGTTTCAGGTGGAACTGAAGCGGAGTGGGTCGCAAGCAGCATCCGCTGCTTCATAAATCAACCCCATCGATGGGATGTGTTAATAGACTATACTGGAGTCTCAGTGAAAAGGCTATCAACAACACGCTGGAGTGCTCATCATGCTGCAAGTTTGTGGAGGCGATTGAAGCTCTTTGTAATCCAGATGAATATTTGGACACAAGTGGAGCAGCACTTTTGCCTGCTCTCTGTAATTTCACTTTTCTGTGCTACCTGTACTTCTGGTGTATTGTACTTCAGGAAGTTAATGATACACAACAGTACCTGCTGTCTAAGGGCTTAACTCTCAACAAGATGGTGACAAAGCTAGATATGCTAAGACTTTTCTGTATGAGGAGCGCAGTCACCTAGGGGAACATGCAATTGAAGAGACTCTTTTAAAATCTGAAGAATATGGAATTGCAGTAGAGAGAAGAGCTAGATTTAAGAAAAGGATGGCAGGGGAGCAGGCAAATGATACTAGAGTCACAAGTCTGCAAGAAGAATATAAGAGGGTGATGCTTGAGTGAATTGATTGCTTTCTTTCTGAACTTCAAAACAGATCAAGAGTCATCATGGAAGTAGCAGGCATGTTTGAGGCTGTTCAAGCGAAGAGTCTCATATCTGCCACTAAAGAAGAGTTAAAGGTGTTCATTCCAAAACTGACCACTATCTATGATGAGGTATCCAACAGTGAGCTGTTTATAGAAATACCAAGGACGAGAAAGCACCTAAAAGCAGCACGGATTGACAAAGTCAAAGATTGGGCAACATTGGAAGTTTTGACATTCATAGCTAAATGGGACTTCATAGAATCTCTTCCAACCCTTTTACTGAGCCTAAAATTATTTCTGACGATTTGTGTGTCTGTGGCTTCAGGTGAGAGGAGTTTTTTTCAAAGCTAAAACTTATAAAGAATTATCTGCGATCTACCATGGGACAGTCAAGGCTTTCTGATTGTGCAATATTATCCATCAAAAGTGAGTTAGTGAAAGGTATTGATTTTGATGAAGTGATTCACAATTTCACGGCTTTGAAGGTCAGGAAAGCAAATTTCTGATTTGTCGAGATGTTCACTAAATACTTGTGTATTTGTTCCTGTTTATTTTTATGGTATTATTTAATTTTTCATTATTTAATGTTTTCATTATTCCAATAAACTTTAATGTCAAAATAAACTTATTTTTGAAAACAAAAAAAAAACTTTAATGCTATTGTTTTCATATTATATACTTTAAAGGGTATATTTATTATAGTGAGGACGGACATGGTACGATGTAGCTTATCATGTCCGCCGCACATCGATAAATGCCGACTGCATATGCTGTTGGCATTTATCATTGCACCAGCAGTTCTTGTGAACTGCTGGTGCAATACCGCCATCTGCAGATTAGCAGGGTTGTCAATCAACCCGATCATATTCGATTGGGTTGATTTCTGTCTGCCGCCTCAGAGCAGGTGGAAGTTATGGAGCTTGATAAATTGACCCCTAAAGGTGTAATTTAAATTTTGGTAATTGGTAATGTCACTTCTATTGCCATTACATTCAGCGTTATATAGAAGTTATGATTTACGAGTAACATCAGTGAAAAAATAAAATAAAAATATAATAATGGGGGGTGACATCGTGAGATGCAACACTGGGTGACACCAACCCTAATGATGCCACTGTATGGTGGTGATGAAGAGGGGGAGAATACAGGAGGAGAATGTTGGTCTTAAAATCAGGAGGAAGTTGTGCTGCAGCCTATCGCGCACAGTTGCTGTGGTGGAATCTCTTCCTCCTCCACCATCTCCTCAGACTCGTAATTAAGTTCCTTCTGATCCAGAGTACAGGCTATAGCAGACATGCTGGTAGTCACAGTAATATCCTCATTGTCCAAAACAGAGACTGGGGAAAACTGCTCAACACTCTCCTCTTCTCCCTGACTTCTTGGCACAATGAGATCATATACATCTCCTGCAGCTTCTGCCCTGCTGCTGCTGTGGTTGCTCAGAGACAGCCTTTTTACATGAGGGAATCAGGAGAGTGGTGGAAACGTCAGTGGTAGAACTGATGGTGGCACTTGGGTGAACACTGGTGCAGGTGGTTTTGGGAATAGACTGTCTAAAAGAGTTGACATGTACACAGAGGCTGCTTGGTAACCTCGGGCCCCCTCCCAATCCTATTACTAGGCTTTGTTCAAAAGAATGTAAATTTCAGCACCTTCACCTTCAGTTCCCTTTACTGTCTCCTTTTATTTTATGGGTGGGCTTAGATGACCCTTACTGCTACTGAAGCTGCTGCTGCAACTAGTCGTGGTAGTGGTGGGCCCTGCATATCTCCTACTCCTGGTGGACAAGAGAATGCATGCTACTGCAAATGCTGAATGTGACCCTGCTGCTGCTGCAAATGCCACTGCTCCTCTTGATTCTTGAGCTAAAGGAACAGAAATTGGCCTTGAAAATAATATTTGACTCATTGAAAAAGATGCAACAGTGGTTGTCCCACTTCCACTCATTAGACATGAAGAATCAGACATGGGGGCTGATTTATCATTGTGTGGGCATACATGTTCCGTTGTAGCCCATCATGTCTGCCGCACATCAATGAATGCCGACAGCATACACTGTCGGCATTTATCATTGCACAAGCATTTCTTATGAAATTCTTGTTCAATGCAGCCCCCTGCACATTCCGATCTGAATGATTGCTATCCGCTGCCTCAGAGGTGGAGGACAAGTTAAGGAGCAGCGGTCTTAAGACCACTGCTTCTTAACTTCAGTTTCAGAGGAGCCTGAAACTATAGGGGTAGATTGCAGTATCCGCTGCTTGATAAATCTACCCCATGGACTCTGCACTGGTAGTGACTAGGATAAATAAAATATTGTAAGAATACTAGTTACAGTAAATATATACATATATGTTGATTGGAGTAGTCGTGTAAGTCCAGAGATTTAGATATCAAAATAACAAGAGTATTTCATTGAGCAATGATACTTTTTTATTGGACTAACTATACATTTATAAGATGACAAGCTTTCGGATAAGTGTCTTCCTTTTTTAAGTCTGAAGCAATAGTGACCTATTTGATGGAATTTACAGATTATATATGAAAACACAGGCTAAAAAGACAGAAAGTGTTACAGAGGTCTGAATGCAGGGGGAGGAGGGAGTGTCGTAAAATTGAAAGGGGGTTTAGGAGACAGACAGTGTCCAGTGAAGGATAACAGACAGGGGAAATATATGGTTATACACAAAGCATGTACTGACATAAAGCTCTATATATAAACATAGAATCAATATGAATAAAGATGTGAAATAAGGTATACAGGGGAATATAAGATAGTCAAAAAAGAAGAAAGAAAAAAAAGGGGAATAATAATAATGACAAAAATGTGGACATAGGCTTACCTATAGAGAGTGCGGAATATACAATGTAATTGACTACAGTATATGAAAGTACATTACAAAAAATTTTGATAATGGGTTAAGAACATAGACACTCAATCAAAAACCACTGTGAAACAAAATACTGTACCCCTGTTGGTCACCATTTCACCCAACCTGACCACTCCATTCAAAACCTCAAAATCAAGATTCTCAGAGGCAACTTCAAAAACACGATGGAAAGAAAAACCTTTGAAATGAAAATGATAATGCACTTCAACTTGCTAAATTCTGGACTAAATGTGGACTCTGGTTTCTTAACCCATTATCAAATTTTTTTGTAATGTACTTTCATATACTGTAGCCAATTACTTTGTATATTCCACACTTTCTATGCATAGGTACGCAGGTAAGCCTATGTCCACACTTTTGTCATTATTATTATTCCCCTTTTTTTCCTCCTTTTTTGACTATCTTATATTCCCCTGTATACCTTATTTCACATCTTTTTTCATAATGATTATATCTTGATATATATAGCTTTATGTCAGTACATGCTTTGTGTATAACCATATATTTCCCCTGTCTGTTATCCTTCACTGGACGCTGTCTGTCTCCTAAACCCCCATCATGATTTTACGCCACCCCCTCCTCCCCCTACATTCAGACCTCTGTAACACTTTCTGTCTTTTTAGCCTGTGTTTTCGTATATAATCTGTAAATTCCATCAAATTGGTCAGTATTGCTTCAGATTTGAAAAAGGAAGACATTCTTCCGAAAGCTTGTCATCTTATAAATGTAAAGTTAGTCCAATAAAAAAAGTATAATTGCTCAATGCAATACCCTTGTTATTTTGATATATATATATATATATATATATATATATATATATATATACACACACAGTACATATATATATATATATACAGTATATATATATATATATATATATATATACACACACATACAGTATATACATACATATATATGTTTAAATATGTGTATGTATATATATATATTTATATATAAGTATATATATATATATATATATATATATATATATATATATATATATATATATATATATATATACAAATACAAACGGCTAGATTACGAGTCTTGCGTTAGGCTTAAAAAGCAGCGTTGGCCGGTCCTAACGCTGCTTTTTAACGCCCGCTGGTATTACGAGTCTTGCAGTTACAGGTGTACCGCTCACTTTTTTGGCCAGACTCGGAAATACCGCAAATCCACTTACGTCAATTGCGTATCCTATATTTTCAATG
This sequence comes from Bombina bombina, assembly GCF_027579735.1. Classification (NCBI taxonomy): domain Eukaryota; kingdom Metazoa; phylum Chordata; class Amphibia; order Anura; family Bombinatoridae; genus Bombina; species Bombina bombina. Next base: position 542,201,629 of record NC_069505.1, on the reverse strand, counting down.
GAACTTGCATAGCACCGGTATTACAAGTCTGACCAAAAGTGAGCGGTAGACCCTTTCCTGTCAAGCATGGTACCGCATTTAAAAGTCAGTAGTACAGCGCCGTAGCATAAAACTCTTAACTAAAGTGCTAAAAAGTACACTAACACCCATAAACTACCTATAAACCCCTAAACCAAGGCCCTCCTACATCGCAAAACACTAAAAAAAATTTTTTAACCCCTAATCTGCCAAACTGGACATCGCCACCACTATAATAAATATATTAACCCCTAAACCGCCGCACTCCCGCATCGCAAACACTATTTAATTATTATTAACCCCTAATCTGCCGGCCCCAACGTCGCTTCCACTATTATAAATCTATTAACCCCTAAACATAAGTCTAACCCTAACCCTAACCCCACCTAACTTAAATATAATTTAAATAAATAAAAAAATAATTACTACAATTAACTAAATAATTCCTATTTAAAACTAAATACTTACCTATAAAATAAACCCTAAGCTAGCTACAATATAACTAATAGTTACATTGTAGCTAGCTTAGGGTTTATTTTTATTTTACAGGCAACTTTGTATTTATTTTAACTAGTTAAAATAAATGCAAAGTTGCCTGTAAAATAAAAATAAACCCTAAGCTAGCTACAATGTAACTATTAGTTATATTGTAGCTAGCTTATGGTTTATTTTATAGGTAAGTATTTAGTTTTAAATAGGAATTATTTAGTTAATTGTAGTAATTTTATTTAGATTTATTTAAATTATATTTAAGTTGGGGGGGTTAGGGTTAGGGTTAGACTTAGGTTTAGGGGTTAATAACTTTATTATAGTGGTGGCGACGTTGGGGCGGCCGATTAGGGGTTAATAAATCTAGTTAGGTTTTGGCGACATTGGGGGCGGCAGATTAGGGGTTAATAAATATAATGTAGGTGTTGGCGATGTTGGGGGCAGCAGATTAAGGGTTCATACATATAATATAGGTGACGGCGGTGTCCGGAGCGGCAGATTAGGGGTTAATAATATCACGTAGGTGTCGGCTATGTCGGGGCGGCAGATTAGGGGTTAATAAGTGTAATATTAGGGGTGTTTAGACTCGAGGTTCATGTTAGGGTGTTAGGTGTAGACATACGTTTTATTTCCCCATAGGAATCAATGGGGCTGCGTTAGGAGCTAAACACTGCTTTTTTGCAGGTGTTAGGTTTTTTTTCAGCCGGCTCTCCCCCATTGATTCCTATGGGGAAATCGTGCATGAGCACGTTTTACCAGCTCACCGCTAACGTCAGCAGCGCTGGTATTGAGCTGAGATGTGGAGCAAAATTTTGCTCTACGCTCACTTTTTTGCGGTTAACGTCGGGTTTGTAAAAACCCGTAATACCAGCACTGTCTGTAAGTGAGCGGTGAGCATAAACTGCTCGTTAGCACCGCACAGCTCAAAACGAAAAACTCATAATCTAGCCGAAAGTTTGGTTTAGCACACCTTACAAAAAGTTTATATACACATCTTTGGGAGTGCTGCCAATGTGACCAAGTAGTTACACAAAACTGGGGGTATTGGCGCACATCCATTTGCAAATACACAACACATTTTTAAATGCTGCAAAAAATTGCCTGCAAAAACATTTATTCTTTTAAATAAAATTGGGATCTTAGTCACACAATATGGCCATAGTCTGCTTAGCCAGTCACCAACTTATAAGAAGTTCCAATATTGACTGGTCCTAACACTACAGTCCTTTGCCTTAATACCATCGACCATAGTGATCCACTGTTGGTCATTAAAGTGATGGTAAACCCGAGCATTGAAAATGCTAGGATTTACCAACACTAAAAATAAATGGTAGTTTCATTCATCTGGCTGCCCACAGCACAGCTCTTTTCTTCAATGAGATGACGTTTCCATCTCTAAACCAATAGCCGTGCGTGGCAACTGACATCCTAACAGGGCTATTGGTTTACATCTGGTTGAGATCACCTCATTGGTAAAGAGTGCTGTGCCGTGGTTGGAATGGCCATAGCTGCCGACTCTAACGAGCTGCAGCAGCATAGCCAGAGTGAGTTTAGCACGCCTTTTTTAAATATGTGATGAATTAAACTGCAGTTTATTCTTTGTGATGATAAATCCTAGCGTATTTTAAACTATTGGATTTACCATCACTTTAACTTGACTCCTGAATGGCTAAAACAGAACCAATCTAATAAATATGCTCAAGCCAGTTGAAGGAGTGCTTACTTTTTATGAGTTCTATCACTGAGGTTTGTCTGGCTGTTAATTTTTGTTATCTCCACAACTCACAATTGTCTTTCATTTCTATGAAAAGAGCATATTTATGAAGTAGGAATTATATCGTTTCCATTAACATTTATGCTAAATGTGAAATGAATTTGTTGTAACATCATACTTTCATAATAATTTTATAGATAAATACATTTCACTTAATAAGAGTTTCCCTGTTAGTTGGAAGACATATACTACATTGATTGATAACTTTTTGTCAATAATAGAAGTGTTTTAAGACAGATAATTACAATAAAGAATTTCAATTTAAAAAGAGGGGTCGCTTCATGTGGTAGTGCATATTTTGGGGTTCAAGTGTCCCTTTTATAGTTCAGAGGACTGTAAAATGCACTAAGTATAGAGGTGACCACTATTTCAAAGGGATATGAGACCACTCATTTGATTATGGGAAACCTCCTCTTTCATGTAAGGGGTATTGTGAGTTTGTGTGTTATACACTGTCTTTAGTGGAAGGGGTAACTTTGTGGCCACTGTCCCCCATACAGTAAATGCATTAAGCAGGTGATTGGCATAAATATTGCAATCAACTACCAAAGACAGGGGTTTGAGACCCCATTTTGAAAGCATTGTTAACATTTTTTTTATGAACAAAATTCTTTAACCCCTTAACGACTGAGGATGTGCCTGGCACATCCTCAGGGCTTTTAAGCACTGGAAGCAATTGTGATCGTATCCAGCTGCTTTCAGAGTATTGCAGTGATGCCTCGATATTGAGTCATCCTGCAAAACCCTCTGGTAAGCAACCGATGCAGAGATGGCCAGCGAGCGTGAGGGGGTGGGAGCGGGTGGGACCGCTACACTATGGCAAATATTTAGTAAATGGGAAGGAGGGTGAGGGGGAATAAGTGTTGGGATAGGGATCTGGGAGGGAGAGGAGGGTATTGGGGGGGCAGCTATACTACAGAAAAAAATGTTTTTTTTTATTATTATTTTTTTTATAAAAAAAGCAAAATTTTTAGCAAACTGGGTACCGGCAGACAGATGGCAGTACCCAAGATGGTGGCAAATAGGTAGTGGGGGAGGGTTAAAGAGCTGTTTGGGGGGATCAGGGAGGTTGGGGGCTAAGGGGGATCCTTCACTGCAGACTATATATATATATATATATATATATATATATATATATATATATATATAATTTTATTTTAGTACTGGCAGACTTTCTGCCAGTACTTAATGTGGGGGTGACAATTGTGGGTTGGGGGAGGGAAGAGAGCTATTTGAGAGGGGTCAGGTGGGAGGCTGATCTCTACACTAAAGCTACAATTAAAACTACAAGCTACCTAATTAACCCCTTCACTGCTGGGCATAATACAAGTGTGGTGCACAGCAGCATTTAGCAGCCTCCTATTTACAAAAAGCAATGCCAAAGCCATATATGTCTGCTATTTTTGAGCAAAGGGGATCCCAGAGAAGCATTTACAACCATTTGTGCCATAAATGCACAAGCTGTTTGTAAATAATTTCAGTGAGAAACTTAAAGTTTGTGAAAAGGGTTGACAATTTTTTTTTATTTGATCGCATTTGGCGGTGAAACGGTGGCATGAAATATACCAAAATGGGCGCAGATCAATACTGTGGGTTGTCTACTAAAAAGAATATTTACATGTGAAGGGTTACTTTCCTATAAAATGTACCTAAATAAATGAACTTCAAAAACCTAATCTTTGTATAACAGCGTTAAAACGGCGTAGCTGTCGTGTAAAGGCAGACTTCATATCTTTGTTTTTCAAGCTATAAATAAGTGGGTTTAACAAAGGTACAGCCATTGTGTTACAAAGAGCGGATATTTTTTTAAATACCATCCTGTCTGAAGAAGTTGGAGTCAAATACACAAAGATAATTGTTACGTACAAAAGTGTAAAAACAGTGAGATGTGACGAACATGTGTAGAAGGTTTTGCGTTTTCCAGTGCTGGAGCGGATCCTCAAGATGGTGGAGATGATGTAAATGTATGAAGTAAAGGTTAGAGAAAAAGGAATGATGGTCACAGGTATTCCTTCTATGATAACCAGCCTTTGTAATGAAGAAGTCCCACTGCAAGAAAGTTCCACAAGAGGCATAGGGTCGCAATAAAAGTGATCAATTATATTGGATCTATAACAGGAAACACGTAACATAAATAAGAGAACAATTAAATTATCTATGAAACCCAAAAGCCAGGATAAGGCAGCCAACAAAGCACAAACAATGTTGCTCATAATGACTGGATACAGTAAGGGGTTACAAATAGCCACATATCGATCATAACTCATTGCTGTTAGCATAAACATATCAGCACCAGTAAATGCTGAATATATATACATTTGTGTCATGCAAGCAGAGAATGACATAGTCTTATCTCCAGATATGAAGTTCCCAAGGACCTTATGTAGAGTAACAGTGACAGAGATCATATCCATGAGAGATAAATTCCCTAAAAAGAAATACATGGGATTATGCAAGTGAGGATCCATGCAGATGAGAACAAGAACAGTCATGTTATTACCAAGTGTGAGAAGATAAATAAAAAGAATTGTGACGAAGACTGGAGTCTGTAGCTCAGGAATATCTGATATCCCTTTAAGTATTAAAAATGTAACCATTGTCTGGTTTTCTTCATTCATGTTCTTTGATGTACCTAGATTCTAAGAGAATAAAGTTGGTGTGCTTAGAATTTTACTGTAAAACTTGATGGAATTTACACTGTATTTTATCTCATGAAGTATGTTAGCATATGGTCTTAAAAATTACATGAGACATGTACACCAGATTTTCTAAAGTTTGTCTTTGCTTCCAAATAGGTAAATACAGAAATCCATATGTGTAACAGACACTGTTATGTAATTTACATTGAATTTCATGCCATTTTTGCAGGTGTTTTTCAACATATGCTGCACCTCACTGATGAGGCCCATTGAAGGTTGAAACAATCATTTAGGGTTGCCCTGCTCCTTGTTCAGATGAGGACTGCCTGGTGTTTTGAGGCTTGACTGACCTTACTTGGTGAGATCAGACTGATATACTTAAAGAAACTTCTCTTCTGTGAACAGCCCAATTGGGCTAAAAGAGGCTGCTCCTAGGTGGTACCGTTAACTCGCATAGATTATGCTACAGAGCTGTTCATTCCTAGTAGAGCACTTCTCTTTCTGACTGCATATACTGTTACACATACCGAAATGTGACCTATTATGGGTCTCAGGTTTCTGAAATAATATTATTCTGCTCTATAACAATTTTTTACATTACAAAGTAAGGATTCAGAGGTGAGCGACACTATAACATTTCTTCCCCTAAGCTCCCTTATAGGTGTACACCTTTAGAGCTTAATTTAAATAGAGGGAGCTTGGAAACACAAGGGCCCTTCTACAGATTCAGAGTAATATTTGACAATACTAGTGGTGCTGGAGTATTAACCAGATACATTTGTTAGATCTGCAATAGTTCTGCTGGTTCTAATTATTTATGTCGTTTTTTTGACTAACATTGACATTATTTTCAGAAACAGATATATTTTGTGGTCTTTGTTCGCCTTTATTCTTACAGGGGATTGCCTGTTTTTTTATGTGATATAAGTCCTAATCCTAATAGGGAAACTGTAAATTTACATTAAACTGTAAAAGTATTGTTTCAAGTGTACAGATACCTAACATACCATCACTTATTTATAGGACAGTTTGTGCGTGCTGTTGAGAAATCTGTAGAAAATAATGAAAAGTCAGTATTGTGCAGTGATCAAATAATCGATGAAAAAACTTAACTGCAACAGAAATCCTTTGTTAATACATTAGAATACTCTGCTCCATCCTAACCCACGGTTAAAATGTGTTGTGAGGAGTTAAAATCTGAAAAATATCCTGTGAAGATAAATTTTGCTCGGGTTATCCAATCACAGCTGCCACTGAAGAAACCACAGAGAAAATTCATGACGGAGGGCAGAAAATTGATATGCAAAAGTGCTGAATCTATATGGGTGGTGTATGACACCGTACATTCAAATTTAGTTGATATTTTGAAGATAAGATGAACATGTAAAACCAATATTTCAGATTGAAGGAAAAAATTATTTTAGGATAAAGCCTGAAATGAGAGAAATGCTTGTCACTTTCAACAAATAAAAAATATAGTAATTTTATTATTTGCATGACATAGTAGTATTATGGAGACCCAAATAAATAGAAATATATGGGATATTCCTAGATAAGGACTCATCTTTGATATAAAATTGTAAACATTTACCTGCTTCCAGGAAACGTGCATAAAATGCTTCTTTGGTCTTTTCCAATAGCAGACGTTTTAAGAAGCTTTTGGTTAAGCCCAAGGGCATGTCCCTACACATTCTGAGCTCCCAAAGGTTTTATTAGTAGTCTGTATGTCTGAGAGCCCCTAGAGACACTTAACTCCCTGAGGTTTATTTTACACATGTGCCAAGGCTGAGCACAAGATGTATCAGAAAGTAGAAAAAATGTTCAAACATCTTGAAATACTTTATAATAACAAGTCTATTGGTTTTAAACAGAAAATCACCATAAAAAAAGAGAGAAACAGTGGCGCCACCATGGCCTAATATCGCTAGAGTATATATATATTAGTGAGTGCAGGTGGATGTATATACTCACAAACGTGAAGCACCCAACGGTGCTAGCAGGGCAGACTGGAACTTCGCAGTGGTCCAGCTCACTGGTGATCCTAAGCAGAGATCCAATCAGGGTTCCTTGTAGAGGCCTATATTCAGGTGCCTGGATGGGCAAGAGAGGCAAACCAACATGGCCCAATAACGTTGGAACAAAAAGAAGATGTAACCATAAGCTTATACTTACAGACTATAAAGCACCTCCAGGTGCAATATCAGCAGGCTGGGACCTCACAGTCGCCCAGTAGACTATTAGCAATAGGCAGACCACAGCAACCAGCAGATAAAAAGGTGCAGTATTCACACCAATTGGTAAATAGAAATACACCATGACAGCAAGTGTATAAGTAAAAATTAAAATACTTTAATATCAAAGCGACGTGTTTCTCAGCCTCCAGTGGGCTGTTTCATCAGGCTATAATACACAAATAAAAATACACTTGCTATATAACAAAAAATCCAAATCCAAAACCTTTCTGATGGGGCAACAAATTAAGGCTCACACCAGTGTGTGTAAGCAATTAATTGGTTGGTATGGTAACAACAGTAAGCTTAAAACAAAACAGGTGAAAACCTGCTTATAGGTAATTTACAAAAACTTTGTTGGCATAGCAGCCAGACATCAACACAAATTAATACAATTTTGTCTAGTAAAACAGTCTCAGTAAGTACAAGTCACAATAAAAACATGCAACTTACATCAAACATAATGACAGTAGTAGTCATGCACATCACACACTATATTGAAATGTATTATACCCATGGTGTATTATTAATGATATGTGTGCATTAACATCCAAATATACTTTTTTTCATAAATAGTATAAGATAAATGTCATTACCTTGTTGAGATCATCGGTATAATCTCTAGTGTGCTGTCTAGTGTCATCAGTTATATGTTTAGAACGACCTCTTTATCTCTCTTAGCAACTGTTATGGACGCCATTGAATACATACTTATACTTATTAAACTACGATTCTTAGCAATGGAACTTATTTGTTCTTTAACCTATTTGGCGAACTTGGTCCTAATCTCATATTGCCCAATGTTCTTGGTTTATGATAATATTGCACAATCTAGATGTGTAGACATTATATTGTTTGTAAAACACGCCAAGTGAAACACGGAACTCTCTCCACTGTGTAAATAAACGTCACCAACAAGAGCGAAAACTTCCTCCAATGTTACTCCGTGCACTGGGGGGAGTGTATCCAACGCACCAATCTGTAAAGACCAGAACTCCTCCAATGATCCATGGTACATTGGAGGGAGTGTGAATGTGAGCCAATCAATGGTAGAGAATGTCTGTGCTCCAGTTAAATGGCGATAGTGATCAGAGAAATAGGCTGATTCAATGAATGTGTTTACACTTTATTTTGTATACATGGAACTAATGTCTAAGGGTAATGGGATCATCTATGTATAAATCTATAGTGTGAAGGTACTGATTTCTAAAAATATATGTGGAAAGTGCTATGGCATAATGCATATTCGACGAATCATTCGCATTGAGGAAACTATTCCTTCTTTAATGTTAAGTTATGTTACATGCAGGGACTACTATGTGAATAGCAGAGAATATAAAATAAAGATAAGATGAGCTACATATATGTGAACAGTTATGTGGTGACGTGCAGATGTGGTATAGTGGAGACTTGTCATAAAGTGAGTGAGAGAAGGGATATCGTGTGAATATAAAAGTGATAAGTGATGTGAATGTAATAAATGATCGGACTGACAAGTGTAAGAAGTTATGTATGTTGGGTGGTATTCAATGGCGTCCATAAGGGTTGCTAAGAGAGATAAAGAGGCCGTTCTAGACATATAACTGATGACACTAGACAGCACACTAGAGATTATACAGATGATCTCAACAAGGTAATGACATTTATCTTATATTATTTATGAAGAAAAGTATTTTGGATGTTAATGCACACATATCATTAATAATACATCATGGGTATAATACATTTCAATATACTGTGTGATGTGCATGACTACTACTGTCATTATGTTTGCATGTTTTTATTGTGACTTGTACTTACTGAGACTGTTTTACTAGACAAAATTGTATTAATTTGTGTTGATGTCTGGCTGCTATGCCAACAAAGTTTTTGTAAATTACCTATAAGCAGGTTTTCACCTGTTTTGTTTTAAGCTTATTGTTGTTACCATACCAACCAATTAATTGCTTACACACACAGGTGTGAGCCTTAATTGGTTGCCCCATCAGAAAGGTTTTGGATTTTTTGTTACATAGCAAGTGTATTTTTATTTGTGTATTATAGCCTGATGAAACAGCCCACAGGAGGCTGAGAAACGCGTCGCTTTGATATTAAAGTATTTTAATTTTTCTTATACACTTGCTGTCGTGGTGTATTTCGTTTTACCAATTGGTGTGAATACTGCACCTTTTTATCTGCTGGTTGCTATGGTCTGCCTATTGCTAAAAGTCTACTGGGCAACTGTGAGGTCCCAGCCTGCTGATATTGCACCTGGAGGTGCTTTATAGTCTGTAAGTATAAGCTTATGGTTACATCTTCCTTTTGTTCCAACGTTATTGGTCCATGTTGGTTTGCCTCTCTTGCCCATCCAGTCACCTGAATATAGGCCTCTGCAAGGAACCCTGATTGGATCTCTGCTGAAGATCACCAGTGAGCTGGACCACTGCAAAGTTCCAGTCTGCCCTGCTAGCACCGTTGGGTGCTTCACGTTTGTGAGTATATACATCCACCTGCACTCACTAATATAAATATATATATACTCTAGCGATATTAGGCCATGGTGGCGCCTCTGTTCCTCTCTTTTTCTAGAATCTGATTACCAGGATGGCTGTCCTTTGACAGAGTGCTGCTTCATCTTTGAGAAATTTGTTCTATCGGTTTTTATGGACTCTGGTTATACTGTCATTCTCATGCTTTGTTCTTGTGCTGCATATTACACCCCAATATATGCAATATTACATTAGACTGTTTTTTGTATAATTCTATTGTATTATATTGTTTTTTGTATACACTAGGAAGCGCCCCCTTTAAGGGTGTGGTGTGCGTGTGTGTACATCACTCCCTTTGGATATTTTTAGAAAATCCCCATAAATCATCTGAGAAATTTCTCTAAAGGATTGGGATCAAGCCCTTTATCCTGGCTGATAGGGAAAACATTGCCATAAAAAGTTAGTTCATCTAGTTCCAGCATTTGTTACCTTCTAAGTTACATATTATAATATAGTGCTTAAAGATTAATAAAGCTGAATTAAGGAACAGGCTTACTAGTAAGGAACAACAGTGTGGTGGCAATGTTGACACTATGGGCCCTATGTACAAAGCCGGGTAGGGACAAGTTTCCTGACTTGGGGACTTGTCCACCAGACTTTGGACAAACTCTATTAGTACTTTGTACTGTATATCTATCAGTAACAGGAGTATTTCTGCATTTAGTCTAATTTCTTTTAAGCAGCAATTTGGGAGATAAGCAAAAGTTTTTGTTTGGTCTCTTAATGTTTTTTTCTGTTGATTGATTCTCACTGGCTACTCAGTAAGTAATAAACTTTGTGTGATATAAATGAATGTTTTCAGTTGTCTATATCGGTGAGCCATTTCTCTGACTTTTTGCTTTTTGCCCTTTTTGTATTAGTGTGTGCTGGAATAGAGGTTTCCCCTACATTCCTCTTTTATATATATATATATATATATATATATATATATATATATATATATATATATATATATATATATATATTTGTTCCCACTTTGTTTGATTGAGATCATGCATTGTTTTGCTGTTTAGGGACCCAGGTTTTTGGAGAGACCTTGACGTGGTACCTGGGCTTGTCCCATTTGGCCAGATGTGTTAACTAACTCTTCCATTGTTGCTTTTAATCTTAGCTGAGTGCTTGTAAGTGAGTGCTGGACTTCCTCTGTGCGCTATATATATATATATATATATATATATACAGCAAGGAACAGAGTGAAGCACTCACTGGACTTTGGACATCGAAATGAAATCTTTATTTAGTGACATTTCGGGACCTCAAACGTCCCTTCTTTTGACGTTTGAACAGTGAAATTCAAACTATCGTACGATATGAATACTCTGGACTTCTTAGATCTTAGGATATACAAAGAAAAGAACAAGATCTGTACTACATTATATACAAAGACCACAGATAAAAATTAATTATTGCACGCTACTAGCTGCCACCCTCCCAGTCTGAAAAGAGCATTACCAATTTCCCAGTACAAAAGAATGAAAAGAAATAACACAGACTTCAATTTGAAGAATAAACAACTTCTGGAAATGGAAAACAAATTTGCCACAAGGGGCTACCAGAGTGGATTATTGAAAGAATGTAAAGAACAGGTTCTGCACCTCACACAAGAGGAAGCGCTGGAATCAAGGGAATACACAAAGGATGATAGTAGAATGACTTTTACTACCACCTTTACCTTGGGGAAAATTATCTCATTAAGACCATGAGAGATAATTGAACTTTGTTAACTACTGATAAAGAATTACCCTTGCAGAATACTGATCCACCTAGAGTGGGATACCGTAGAGCACATTCCTTGAGAGATCAATTAATTAAAACTGACCATAGGAATTGTTACATTAAAAATACTTGGTTACAAAACAAATCGGGATGTTACAGATGCCTGGGCTGTAACACATGTGGTGGATTAACAACAGGGAACAGCTTCAATCATCCATATGGCACAAAGAAATTCCCTATAAAATATAGGGTCACATGTATGACCAAATTCATCTTATATCTCCACTGCAGTTGTGGTCTATTTTAAGTAGGTAAGACTGTTGACGATCTCAGGACGAGGATGGCAAATCACTGATTGGCAATTAGAAAGACAATAGACAAGGGTGACTCTGACCAGCCAGTGGCGAGGCATATCGCCCAAGCAAAACATAGTACAGAAGATCTCAAGTACATAAATATAGACCACATACCTCCTCTAACACAAGGAGGGGACAGAGGAAAGCTTCTACTGCAGCGAGAGGCTAGATGGACATACACTCTGGGGACCATGACACCACAGGGACTGAACGTACATTTAGATTGGCACTGTTTTTTGTAACCAATTTCTCTTTGTGTAACTTGAATAACTCATTTGTTCTCCATATAGTATATGTAGTGCCCTTTCTATCTGGTTAACCCTAGAGTACCATTTACATTATTATCGATACAGCACTACAGGGCATACTTGTATCCTGACTAAGACAGCATAAAGCAGTTCGCATAAATACTGCATATAAAACACAGATGCTAGAAATCTTTGTACATGCATATTATTAGTGCTTTGTTGTAACCATAGATTGATATGACTCTTACACATAGGCTGCATATTGAATTTCCTGCAGGGGATTGTATAGATTTTATTTTGTACATATCTACTTATTATGTCAATTGTGATATCTTGCCATATTGTTGTCACTTTCTTTTCTAGGCTCTGCTGACTAGCATCCGGTTGCCATAGTTACAGACATTACGTAATGCAACCTTCAGGGGGAGGATCTACTTCCGGTAACGCCGTCGGCAGCGCCGTATTGGGATATGAAGGGTTTCTATATATTGGGTGAGTACACTGTTTGGTTATATATGTGTGTTTGAAAACGGGGGTAGCCCCGAAACGTCACAAATTAAAAGTTTTATGGATGGATAAGACCCAGTGAGTGCCTTCTTTCTTCAATACTATATATATATATATATATATATATATATATATATAAATATATATGTAATGTGTTACTTTACATTCTTTTTCCAGTTCTCTCCCTCTATAGTGTTTACCATTTTCTTTTTAAATGCCAAGGCATGTGTTAACATTTCAGCATTCTAATAAACAAAAATAGCTGGAGTGACTAGACTGCCTGAAATAATTTGTTTGTGAAGGTAAATAGTGCCATGTGATGGGGTTTACCAAATATAAGAAAAGAACTATGATTGAAATTGAAGTAAGGTATGGTCATCAGAACATTTTTTGGGCAGGAAACTCATTTAAGTGTAGCATTACAACCCATCCAAGATACTCCATGCAAATTCATTTTTTCTGTTGATTTTCTTAATTCAAAGATCAGTGGGAAGAAGTTTAAAGTGAATGTAAATTTTGATGCTAAAGTGCCCGGTTTTTAAAACTTCGATTAAAAACAGGGGCACTTTAATTCATCAAAATTTTCATTTCACTTGTGTTGTGAAAAAAAACGTACCTTTTAATCTTCACAGCAGCTCCAGCTTCCTCCACCCGTTTCAAAGCCTCTTCCTGGGTCTAAAATGAGGCATCCGGCTTCCTCCAATCACAGCAGTGAATCAGACACTGAATCCCCCGGGGGGGAAGCTGTGATTGGAGGATGACCTATCAATCATTTCTGACATCAGAAATGGCTTGTGAGACCGGAGGAAGCTGGAGCTGCTGTGAAGTTTAAAAGGTAAGTTTTTTGTCACAACAGGAGTGAAATGTAAATTTTGATGAATTAAAGTGCCCCTGTTTTTAATCAAAGTTTTAAAAACCGGGCACTTTAGCATCAAAATTTACATTCACTTTAAGGAAATAATCAGATTAGGATCATTAGACAAAAAGACTCCTAAAGGCTGAAAGTATTAAACAGTACTTCATACACTGGACCCTTAATGTTTTTATGATAAAAAAAATCATACGTAGCAAAAGAAATCTCCTTTATCTCTAGGAGATTTAGCTCCCCTTTTCCTATTTTAAAAGATGAAATCCACACTATAGCCATCTGGCATCTTAGTTTACAAGCAAGTAACATATCTACTTTATAATATTTCCCTTCAGTCAAGACAACAGTTTGTGGGTTCTGATGAGCTATTAAATTATAGACCCATATAATATCATATAACATCATTGAGTGATATAGTAAGATTAAGAGGCATTTCAACTGCAGTGTAAAGAAAAGCTAAATTCTTAGGAAAGGGCAAGAGAGGACAGATATAGCCAGCACCGTTTTTGAGGACATAAAAAACCTCAACCTTAGAGATACTGAAGCAGGTTCTGAATCAATTGATAACACTTTGTTATCTATTGAGCAGGATAATGGGATAATATTATGCCCACATAAATGAGAGGAATTGACAACAGGTCAGGTGGTAACAGTCTTCAAGCAATTTAAGTACTTCACAGACAATTAAAACCAAGCCACTACTAGGCAAGGACAATTATACTTATACTTACTTAAATAGGCATTAAACACTAAGGGCCAGATTACAAGTGGAGCACTAAATATTGCTTTTGTGATAGCGATATTTGAACTACATTGTGTAATACCAGCACACGCTAATGTGCGCTGGTATTACAAGTTGTCAGCAACTCATGAGAACGTGCTTCCATATATATATACTGTATATATATATATATATATATATATATATATATATATATATATATATATATATATATATATATATATATATATACAGGTAGCCCTCAGGTTACGCCGGGGTTAGGTTCCAGAAGGAATGGTTGTAAATCAAAACCGTTGTAAATTGAAACCCAGTTTATAATGTAAGTCAATGGGAAGTGAGGGAGTTAGGTTCCAGGCCCATCTCAAAATCGTCATAAGTAACACCTAATACATTATTTTTAAAGCTTTGAAATGAAGACTTTAAATGCTAAACAGCATTATAAATCTAATAAAATAATCACACAACACAGACTTCACTTGCATTTTTCTGCAAACAGTTCTTTCTATGCATTCCAAACTGGACTGATTTATAGACAGGAAGATCTTGTTCCTTTGAAATCTGCTCGATAGCTCAGGTCTGGTTAAACTGATTAATTTCAAATTGCTTGGCTTTGCTGCAGCACAAGTAGACAGCTCCACCTACTGGCTATTTTAATAAATGCACTGCTTCTCAATGCTTTTCAATAGCAGTCACATGACTGGGGAAAAAAGGTTGTTATTCTGAAACTATGTAAATTCAACCGTTGTAAAACGAGGGCCACCTGTATATATATATACTGATATACTGGGAACACACAGTTCCCATAGACCCTAATGTAAAGGTACTTTTTAGTGCTGTTTTTTTTTTCTAACAACCCACTCCCACCAACTTTACCCCAAAATAATGCCTAGAGCAGTTATTATATTAAAAAAATAAAGATTTTTCTATCTTTATTTTTTATAAAATACACTACACTGTATTTTTGGGGAATTTGGGTCAAATTTATAAAATTAACCAGATATCTTATCTTATGTAAATTAGGTTCCATAATGGCAGCACCCATGATTAGAGGTAAATGTATTTTGTGTTAGTGTTGCTTTAACTGGTAGGTAAGGACATATGAGATGTGTATGATTGGACATATGATGTTTGCCATTTTGTATATGAAATGTTGTAGAATGGAGTCATGAAATGGCCCGAACACACCTCCCATACTAGTACTCTAACTCATGTGCTAATTTAATCAGTTTTAGTATATCACTGCTGTGCTTGTGTTATTGCCAATGATATATATGTTTTTTATAAGCACAGAAATACAACATGTTCCTCATTGGAAATAGTGGTAAATGAATTTTGTTAGAAGACTAACGGCTAGATTATGAGTTTTGCGGTAAGGTAAAAAAGCAGCATTAACAGGTCCTAACGCTGCTTTTTTACTCCCGCTGGTATTATGAGTCTTGCAGGTATAGGTGTACCGCACACTTTTTTTGGCCTTACCGCAAACCGACTTACGTAAACTTCATAAAGTCTTTTTTCTATGGGACTTCCATAGCGCCGGTATTACGAGTCTGTCCTGGGAGGCAAAAAAGTGAGCGGTACACCCTCTACCTCCAAGATCCGTAACGCATTCTAAAGTCAGTAGTTATGAGTTTTACACTACAACGCCGTAGCATAAAACTCATAACTAAAGTGTTAAAAAGTACACTAACACCCATAAACTACCTATTAACCCCTAAACCGAGGCCCTCCTGCATCGCAAACACTATAATAAAAAATGTAACCCCTAATCTGCCGCTCTGGACATCGCCGCCACTATAATAAACATATTAACCCCTAAACCCCCACCCTCCCGCCTCGCAAACACTATTTAAATATTATTAATCTCCCGTCCCCAACGTCGCCGCCACTATATTAAATGTATTAACCCCTAAATCTAAGTCTAACACCCCCTAACTTAAATATAATTACAATAAATCTAAATAAAATTACTATAATTAACTACATTATTCCTATTTAAAACTAAATACTTACCTGTAAAATAAACCCTAAGCTAGCTACAAAAAAAGCCCCCCCAAAATAAAAATAAAAACCCCTAGCCTAAACTAAACTATCAACAGCCCTTAAAAGGGCCTTTTTGTGGGGAATTGCCCCAAAGAAATCAGTTCTTTTACCTGTAAAAAAAAATACAAACAACCCCCCCAACAGTAAAACCCACCACCCACATAACCAACCCCACAAATAAAATACTAACTAATAAAACCTAAGCTCCCCATTGCCCTGAAAAGGGCATTTGGATGGGCATTGCCCTTAAAAGGGAAGTTAGCTCTTTTGCGGCCCAAAGCCCTAACCTAAAAATAAAACCCACCGAATACACCCTTAAGAAAACCTAACACTAACCCCATGAAGATCGACTTACTGTTCTGTAGACCGGACATCCATCCTCAAGGAAGCGGCAGAAGTTTTCATCCAACCGGGCCGAAGTCCTCAACGAAGTCGGGAGAAGTCTTCATCCAAGCCTGGCGAAGTGGTCCTCCAGACGAGCAGAAGTCTTCATCCAGACGGCATCTTCTATTTTCATCCATCCAATGAGGAGCAGCTCCATCTTCAAGACATCCGACGTGGAGCATCCTCTTCATCCGGAGTCTTCTTACTGAATGACGGTTTCTTTAAATGACATCATCCATGATGGCATCCCTTAGATTCCGACTGGCTGATAGAAATTTATCAGCCAATCGGAATTAAGGTAGAAAAAATCCTATTGGCTGTTCCAATCAGATTTCTATCAGCCAATCGGAATCTAAGGAACGCCATCTTGGATGACGTCATTTAAAGTATGAGAAATGAGCAGTATCACACTGTGTATATGGAACATAAATATAAGAGCCAAATACAGTCAATGACCAATGTGGACAATAAGGAAAGTAAGTGGTCACTCAGTATACTTGACACGGCGGTCACAGAAAATCATAAATATGATAAATTAGACTGTCACGTCTCGGGCTTCACCCGTACTTACGCGGAGTAGTATCGGCCCTTATCCTGATGCTCCTGTCAGTGCAGGCCTGAGACTCCTATGTCCTCTCCAGGTGGGCGAAGAAACCTGAATCCGGGTAGAGGGACAGCCACGCAATTAAGAGCGACCGTCAAACTCACCTCTTCCTTGGTTCAACTACAGCGCGGGTACGGGACTTCTACCGGACGTGACCAGATGTGACGTCAGCTTCTCCGGTGTTTCCTTTAAATAATCCTCCACAGCAAGCGGCTCCAAGGCACAGTGTAAAGCTCTACCTTAACTCTGGGACCAGTAGCGTCGGGCTCCTCACAGCCCTTAGTAATGAAATAGAAAAAATATAGTGGCAAGAGTCCCAAGAGATGGATAAAAAAACAGGCTTTATTAAATCAAATTAAAAAACAAAAAACAGCGAAAAAGTGTCTAAAAGACTTAAGAGAAGAATGAGTAGATCAGTCTTACGCGTTTCGGCTAGCTGTTGCCGTAATCATAGACTGTAGCAAACAAACATTCTGAAGTCTATATATTCAAGTGCAATCAATTGCTTAATTAATTAAACTAATTCAGCTGTATTCTAGCAAGCAGAGAACAACAATGTTATAGGTGAAACAGAAAGCATTGATACTAACAGCTACATGTAGCCATTATCAGTAATCTATTACAAAGGCATGTTGTGCAGACAGACAAAATTTAGAGGAACATAAAAAATTATTAAATACAATGGTTGTTTTGATATACATATATATAAAGCTCTTATTTTAGAGAGTGATATACAAAATTTACAATAAACCATTTTATATAAAATTTAAATCAACCTCTATATACATATAGGGATATATTTTAATCTTATGGACCAGATTTGAACCTGCAACCAGTGTGTTCAGGGGCAGTTGACTTAACCACTAGGCCATAGCAGCCCAACTATATAACTTGAATTGAGAGCAAGGGCTTAAAGGAGACAATTAGAGTGGTTTTGATGTTTCTTGGACAAACTTGACATTTTGTTAGATTTAGTTTAGGAAATACTATAATATTAAGCAATATTATATCATTTAGTATAGGTTACAGTGAAACAACAGTAGAGTTATAATCAGAGAAAACAAAAATAAACAATTCCTGAGTAATAATACAGACTATAAATAAACTGTATAAAATAACTTACATAGGAAATATATATAACCACAATGAACAAGAGAAATATTTTTCTCATAGACTAGACTTCATGTGTATAGATAAACACATTTATATATATATACATATGTCTTATATTTAACTCCAGAAATTAATAAGGTCAAACTCTGAATTAAATCCGTATGGGACCTGGGTCTTAAGTTTAAACATCCAATAGACTTCTTGTCTTCCCAAAATTTTGGACCTATCACCTCCTCTCACTGGGGTCTTAATAGCCTCAATTATATTCCAGCTGAAAGATCTTACTGATTGATCGTGTACTTCTATAAAGTGTCTACTTAATTCAGAACAGGGGACTTTATTTCTAATGTCCCCTAAATGTTCTCTGATACGTGTTCTCACATCACGAGTTGTGAGTCCCACGTATAGACCCCTACATGATTTACATTCTGCAAGATATACAACATAAGAGGAGCTGCAGTTCAAGCAGCCCTGTATTTTAAAAGATTCTCCCGTCACATAAGATGTAAATGTGTCTGTTACATTATGGTAATCACATGCTTTACAGCGGTTACTACCGCATTTAAAGCTTCCATTATGCTGTAACCATGAACTAGAGTTAGTATGTGTTTGTGTATTCTTTAGCATACTAGGAGAGAGAGTATTGGCTAAGGTATTATTTTTGGTATAGACAAATCTACAACCATCACCAATAACTCCTTTTAGTGTTTCGTCTCCATAAAGGATTGGAAGATACTTGTTAACAATGCCACAAATGTCATTGTACTGGTTAGAATATTTGGTGATGAATGTAGGTCTATTATCATTTTTTCTTTCTTTCTTACTTTGTAATAGATCTTCTCTTTTATATCCATCAACTTCTTTCTTAATCTTAAGAACTTCCATTTTATGATAGCCTCTATTAATAAGGCGATCAGCCAATTCATTACTTTCCTTGATGTAATCAGACAAAGACACTAAATTTGACAATACCTTTAAGAAATATATACTCAAGGTTATAGAATTCTTATTGGAACATAATAGTTTCACATTTGAAAATGATCATTATATCCAAAAACAGGGGACTGCGATGGGGGCGAAATTTGCGCCCTCATACGCAAACCTAGTTATGGGTTGGCTGGAAGAAACATATATATACTGTGATAATAATCCTTTTCGTGAGTATTTAATTTATTACAAGAGATTTATAGACGATCTGGTCTTAATATGGGAAGCTGATGAAAACAAAGCAAATGAATTTTTGAATTACCTTAATAGCAACCAGATGGGGCTATCTTTCACAAAGGAGTGGAATAAAACCAAAATTAATTTTTTGGATGTTACACTCCTCGGTGAACTTCATCACAAATGTGTAAATACCACTTTATACCGTAAACCGATTGCTGGTAATGCATTACTCTATGCAACCAGTAGTCACCCTAAACATGTCTTTAAAGGCATCATTAAAGGACAAATGATGCGGGTAAAACGTAATTGTTCTAAAAATACTGATTACATCAAGGAAAGTAATGAATTGGCTGATCGCCTTATTAATAGAGGCTATCATAAAATGGAAGTTCTTAAGATTAAGAAAGAAGTTGATGGATATAAAAGAGAAGATCTATTACAAAGTAAGAAAGAAAGAAAAAATGATAATAGACCTACATTCATCACCAAATATTCTAACCAGTACAATGACATTTGTGGCATTGTTAACAAGTATCTTCCAATCCTTTATGGAGACGAAACACTAAAAGGAGTTATTGGTGATGGTTGTAGATTTGTCTATACCAAAAATAATACCTTAGCCAATACTCTCTCTCCTAGTATGCTAAAGAATACACAAACACATACTAACTCTAGTTCATGGTTACAGCATAATGGAAGCTTTAAATGCGGTAGTAACCGCTGTAAAGCATGTGATTACCATAATGTAACAGACACATTTACATCTTATGTGACGGGAGAATCTTTTAAAATACAGGGCTGCTTGAACTGCAGCTCCTCTTATGTTGTATATCTTGCAGAATGTAAATCATGTAGGGGTCAATACGTGGGACTCACAACTCGTGATGTGAGAACACGTATCAGAGAACATTTAGGGGACATTAGAAATAAAGTCCCCTGTTCTGAATTAAGTAGACACTTTATAGAAGTACACGATCAATCAGTAAGATCTTTCAGCTGGAATATAATTGAGGCTATTAAGACCCCAGTGAGAGGAGGTGATAGGTCCAAAATTTTGGGAAGACAAGAAGTCTATTGGATGTTTAAACTTAAGACCCAGGTCCCATACGGATTTAATTCAGAGTTTGACCTTATTAATTTCTGGAGTTAAATATAAGACATATGTATATATATATAAATGTGTTTATCTATACACATGAAGTCTAGTCTATGAGAAAAATATTTCTCTTGTTCATTGTGGTTATATATATTTCCTATGTAAGTTATTTTATACAGTTTATTTATAGTCTGTATTATTACTCAGGAATTGTTTATTTTTGTTTTCTCTGATTATAACTCTACTGTTGTTTCACTGTAACCTATACTAAATGATATAATATTGCTTAATATTATAGTATTTCCTAAACTAAATCTAACAAAATGTCAAGTTTGTCCAAGAAACATCAAAACCACTCTAATTGTCTCCTTTAAGCCCTTGCTCTCAATTCAAGTTATATAGTTGGGCTGCTATGGCCTAGTGGTTAAGTCAACTGCCCCTGAACACACTGGTTGCAGGTTCAAATCTGGTCCATAAGATTAAAATATATCCCTATATGTATATAGAGGTTGATTTAAATTTTATATAAAATGGTTTATTGTAAATTTTGTATATCACTCTCTAAAATAAGAGCTTTATATATATGTATATCAAAACAACCATTGTATTTAATAATTTTTTATGTTCCTCTAAATTTTGTCTGTCTGCACAACATGCCTTTGTAATAGATTACTGATAATGGCTACATGTAGCTGTTAGTATCAATGCTTTCTGTTTCACCTATAACATTGTTGTTCTCTGCTTGCTAGAATACAGCTGAATTAGTTTAATTAATTAAGCAATTGATTGCACTTGAATATATAGACTTCAGAATGTTTGTTTGCTACAGTCTATGATTACGGCAACAGCTAGCCGAAACGCGTAAGACTGATCTACTCATTCTTCTCTTAAGTCTTTTAGACACTTTTTCGCTGTTTTTTGTTTTTTAATTTGATTTAATAAAGCCTGTTTTTTTATCCATCTCTTGGGACTCTTGCCACTATATTTTTTCTATGTCATTTAAAGTAACCGTCATTCAGTAAGAAGACTCCGGATGAAGAGGATGCTCCGCGTTGGATGTCTTGAAGATGGAGCCACTCCGCGTCGGATGGATGAAGATAGAAGATGCCATCTGGATGAAGACTTCTGCCCATCTGGAGGACCACTTCGCCCGGCTTGGATGAAGACTTCTCCCGGCTTCGTTGAGGACTTTGGCCCGGTTGAATGAAGACTTCTGCCGCTTCCTTGAGGATGGATGTCCGGTCTTCAGAACAGTAAGTCGTTCTTCAGGGGGTTAGTGTTAGGTTTTTTTAAGGGTGTATTGGGTGGGTTTTATTTTTAGGTTAGGGCTTTGGGCCGCAAAAGAGCTAACTTCCCTTTTAAGGGCAATGCCCATCCAAATGCCCTTTTCAGGGCAATGGGGAGCTTAGGTTTTATTAGTTAGTATTTTATTTGTGGGGTTGGTTATGTGGGTGGTGGGTTTTACTGTTGGGGGGGTTGTTTGTATTTTTTTTTACAGGTAAAAGAGCTGATTTCTTTGGGGCAATGGCCCGCAAAAGGCCCTTTTTAGGGCTATTGATAGTTTAGTTTAGGCTAGGTTTTTTTATTATTTTGGGGGGGATTTTTTTATTTTGATAGGGCTCTTAGATTAGGTGTAATTAGTTTAAAGATCTGTAATTTGTTTTTTATTTTCTGTAATTTAGTGGGTAGTTTTATGATTTACATAATTTAATTTAATTTATTTAATTGTAATTAATTTAGTTAATTTATTTAATTGTAGTGTAGTGTTAGGTGTTAGTGTAACATAGGTTAGGTTTTATTTACAGGTAAATTTGTCTTTATTTTAGCTAGGTAGTTATTAAATAGTTAATAACTATTTAATAACTATTCTACCTAGTTAAAATAAATACAATCTTGCCTGTAAAATAAAAATAAACCCTAGGCTAGGTACAATGTAACTATTAGTTATATTGTAGCTAGCTTAGGGTTTATTTTATAGGTAAGTATTTTGTTTTAAATAGGAATAATTTAGTTAATGATAGTAATTTTATTTAGATTTATTTAAATTATATTTCAATTAGGGGGTGTTATGGTTAGGGTTAGAGGTTAATAAATTTAATATAGTGGCAGCGACGTTGGGGGCGGCAGATTAGGGGTTAATAAATGTAGGTATGTGGCGGCGATGTTGGGGCAGCAGATTAGGGGTTAATAAATATAATGTAGGTTGCGGCGATGTCCGGAGCGGAAGATTAGGGGTTAATAAGTGTAATGTAGGTGGCAACGATGTTAGGGACGGCAGATTAGGGGTTAATAAGTGTAAGATTAGGGGTGTTTAGACTCAGGGTTCATGTTAGGGTGTTAGGTGTAAACATAAATTTAGTTTCCCCATAGGAATCAATGGGGCTGCGTTACTGAGTTTTACGCTGCTTTTTTGCAGGTGTTAGACGTTTTCTCAGCCGGCTCTCCCCGTTGATTCCTATGGGGAAATTGTGCACGAGCACGTACAACCAGGGATAGGCAAGGTGTCCGTGACTAGCCCTTGCAGTGTCCGCCACAACTTTAGTATATATTTTCTTTCTGATTAAATAATAGGAATAAAAAAAAAAAAAAACTAAAGTTAGTGGCTTGTCTCGAGACTGCTAGTGATATTGGGTGATAAGTTATGGAATAAATAAAGCCTTAGTGAAATATGGATGTGTATCTGCATTTGTATAATAACATCCAGCACTATATAATGACACAGTAGTGACACTGGCACATGGGTATAGCCAGAGGAGGGCTGGTTATAAGATCAGTGGTATCTGCATCAGTATAATAACACCAAGCACTATATAATGACACAATAGTAACACTAGCTCATGGGTATAGCCAGAGGAGGGCTGGTTATAAGATCAGTGGTATCTGCATCAGTATAATAACACCAAGCACTATACAAAGACACAGTAGTGACACTGGCTCATGGGTATAGTCAGAGGTGGGCTGGTTATATGATCAGTGGTATCTGCATCAATATAATAACACCCAGCACTATATAATGACACAGTAGTGACACTGGCACATGGGTATAGCCAGAGGAGGGCTGGTTATAGGATCAGTGGTATCTGCATCAGTATAATAACACCAAGCACTATACAAAGACACAGTAGTGACACTGGCTCATGGGTATAGTCAGAGGTGGGCTGGTTATATGATCAGTGGTATCTGCATCAATATAATAACACCCAGCACTATATAATGATACAGTAGTGACACTGGCACATGGGTATAGCCAGAGGAGGGCTGGTTATAGGATCAGTGGTATCTGCATCAATATAATAACACCCAGCACTATATAATGACACAGTAGTGACACTGGCACATGGGTATAGCCAGAGGAGGGCTGGTTATAGGATCAGAGGTATCTGTATCAGTATAATAACACCAAGCACTATACAAAGACACAGTAGTGACACTGGCTCATGGGTATAGTCAGAGGAGGGCTGGTTATAGGATCAGTGGTTTCTGCATCAGTATAATAACACCAAGCACTATAAAATAATGTTTTTAATTTCAAATGTACCTTGGTGTCCTTCACTAAGGTCTGTACTTTGGAAAATGTCCGCCACAGCCTTTGTCTGTGCCTATCCCTGCGTACAACCAGCTCACCGCTGACTTAAGCAGTGCTGGTATTGGAGTGCAGTGTGGAGCAAAATTTTGCTCTACGCTCACTTCTTGCCTTTTAACGCTGGGTTTGTATAACCCGTAATACCAGCGATGTATGTAAGTGAGCGGTGACAATAAACTGCACGGTAGCACCGCACCCCTGTTACCGCAAAACTCGTAATCTCGCCGTAAATTCTTTAATGAATTTCCATTTAAAACAAAATTATTTATAAACACATTCTGAAGGGAGTAAAAATTGTTAAAATTTCTAAAAAAGAATGGTTTATCCAAAAAATTATTTATCTCATTATACATAGAAAATAGATTCTTTGTTTACAAAAAAACAAATGTTAAGTATTACAGTTTTATAACTGTTTCTAGCTGTGCTGTTGGAAAATTCTATGTTTCCTTTTTGTTAGTAAGCCCCCCCCCAAAAAAAAGGAATACAAAAATTTAACAAGACTCTGGGGCCGAATTATTAAGCACCGTATGGTATGGTGCCTAATACATCTGTTTCCATGTGAGCCTTCAGGCACGCCGGAAACAGCAGTTAAGAAGCAGCGGTCTTAAGACCACTGCTCCTTAACTGGTCCGCCGCCTCTGGCTATACCCACAGCTATACCCACAGCACTTGCCGGCTATATGGACCTGAGGTCCATATAGCCGGCAAGAGGGTTTACAAGGGGCATGCATCTGATCTGAGGTCTAGGTATATAGATGGCCTAACATTGATGCAGAGCCTGGAATATGGTTGGAGGTTTCACTTGAGTATATAATAGGAATCAAATGGGCATCAGTGGTATGTATCTGCCATTAGACCCTACCTCATTTTAAAGGTGGAAAACTTTATATTATTCATCTCTCAATATGTAAACTTATTTTTTTTATTAGTTACTATTAATTATTTCATGTGCGGGGGGGGGGCTTAAAGTTTATGTGTCACAGGAAATCATTATTTATTAGTTCCAACAGTGCCCAGTAAACAAAAAGGACTTCCAATGAAACAAATCTGTAACAAACAGCAAACCTTTTTCCTGGCTGGGCCCATATCTTCACAAGCATCAGGTGGAATTCTGTTGTTCCTGAATATAGCAAACTGGAATGAATGGCCTCACTTACCAAGATACTCCTACAAAGCACTGAAACCTTACACATACATTGGGGCCTATCTATCAAGCTCCGAATGGAGCTTGACGGCCCGTGTTTCTGGCGAGCCTGCATGCTCGCCAGAAACAGCAGTTATGCCTATCCCTGCGTACAACCAGCTCACCGCTGACTTAAGCAGTGCTGGTATTGGAGTGCTGTGTGGAGCAAAATTTTGCTCTACGCTCACTTCTTGCCTTTTAACGCTGGGTTTGTATAACCCGTAATACCAGCGATGTATGTAAGTGAGCGGTGACAATAAACTGCACGGTAGCACCGCACCCCTGTTACCGCAAAACTCGTAATCTCGCCGTAAATTCTTTAATGAATTTCCATTTAAAACAAAATTATTTATAAACACATTCTGAAGGGAGTAAAAATTGTTAAAATTTCTAAAAAAGAATGGTTTATCCAAAAAATTATTTATCTCATTATACATAGAAAATAGATTCTTTGTTTACAAAAAAACAAATGTTAAGTATTACAGTTTTATAACTGTTTCTAGCTGTGCTGTTGGAAAATTCTATGTTTCCTTTTTGTTAGTAAGCCCCCCCCCAAAAAAAAGGAATACAAAAATTTAACAAGACTCTGGGGCCGAATTATTAAGCACCGTATGGTATGGTGCCTAATACATCTGTTTCCATGTGAGCCTTCAGGCACGCCGGAAACAGCAGTTAAGAAGCAGCGGTCTTAAGACCACTGCTCCTTAACTGGTCCGCCGCCTCTGAGTGGCAGATAGCAATCAACCCGATCGTATATTGGCCACAAATCTGCAGGGGATGGCATTGCTCAATGAGTTCACCAGAACTGCTTGTGCAATGCTAAATGCCGACAGCGTATGTGGATCATGTCGGACAGAAATATGATAAATCGGCCCCTAAATGTAAAGCACCCATAATGTAAACACATAATGTATATTTTTTTAAAAATTAAATAATAATTCAATTAAACTATCTAATCTATTGGTGAAAAAATATTGAGGTGTCTAAACAAAGCAAATAAAAAAAATATATATAATAGTTGAACTTTGCTTTATGCTTATGATGTCCTTCTCACCCTAACATCACTGCAGAATGCTTTATCCACAGGAATGTCTAGTATAAACAAATAAAAAACTCATTCTAATTATAATATTATACAATTATAAAAGCAGGGGGACAACAAGTTGCCACAGTACCAGAGAGTGTCCCCTTAAGTCTCCAGCAACAGAAAGTGGTCTGCCTGAAATTTTTAATCCACTGGCCTGACTGTTTCTCCAGAGATATGGCGGAAAATTGACCGTGTTGGAGAGGTATGTAATTTGAGGTCTAATTTGGGCATATAGCTGGTAAAATGGTCTGTACAAGCTGTGTGTAGGACTTAGCTAACATGAGAGGGTTGAAGGTGTCAATGCAGATGACCTGAGGTCCATATAGCCGGCAAGAGGGTTTACAAGGGGCATGCATCTGATCTGAGGTCTAGGTATATAGATGGCCTAACATTGATGCAGAGCCTGGAATATGGTTGGAGGTTTCACTTGAGTATATAATAGGAATCAAATGGGCATCAGTGGTATGTATCTGCCATTAGACCCTACCTCATTTTAAAGGTGGAAAACTTTATATTATTCATCTCTCAATATGTAAACTTATTTTTTTTATTAGTTACTATTAATTATTTCATGTGCGGGGGGGGGGGCTTAAAGTTTATGTGTCACAGGAAATCATTATTTATTAGTTCCAACAGTGCCCAGTAAACAAAAAGGACTTCCAATGAAACAAATCTGTA
This sequence comes from Bombina bombina, assembly GCF_027579735.1. Taxonomy (NCBI): domain Eukaryota; kingdom Metazoa; phylum Chordata; class Amphibia; order Anura; family Bombinatoridae; genus Bombina; species Bombina bombina. Next base: position 542,174,578 of record NC_069505.1, on the reverse strand, counting down.
ACAAACAGCAAACCTTTTTCCTGGCTGGGCCCATATCTTCACAAGCATCAGGTGGAATTCTGTTGTTCCTGAATATAGCAAACTGGAATGAATGGCCTCACTTACCAAGATACTCCTACAAAGCACTGAAACCTTACACATACATTGGGGCCTATCTATCAAGCTCCGAATGGAGCTTGATGGCCCGTGTTTCTGGCGAGCCTGCATGCTCGCCAGAAACAGCAGTTATGAAGCAGCGGTCACAAAGACCGCTGCTCCATAACCCTGTCCGCTTGCTCTGATGAGGCGGACAGGAATCGCCGGAATTCAACCCGATCGAGTACGATCGGGTTGATTGACACCCCCTGCTGGCGACCCATAGGCCTCAAGTCTGCAGGGGGCGGCGTTGCACCAGCAGCTCACAAGAGCTGCTGGTGCAATGCTGAATACGGAGGGTGTATTGCTCTCCACATTCAGCGATGTCTGTCGGACCTGATACGCACTGTCGGATCAGGTCCGACAGACCTTTAATAAATATGCCTCTATAACTAAATAGGAGACCGGGGGAACAGAGCATTATGCCCAAACTTGATAACTAATCTCCCTCTGGAATGCTTTAACCAGTTACCTACAACGCAAGTTTTTTTTTGGAAGTATAATGTATATATTTTTTATTAAGTTTGGTCTTATAATCCAGACAAATATGCAACACTGCACAGGGAACTGAAAGGAAAAATAAGTACAAATGAACCAGTGCTAGACTGGGAAACAGATTAAGTACAAAAGTGTTGTTTAGCTCTAGTGCAGTTCATATGGAAAAGGGGGACATTAGCTGCATCTGAAATCTGATGTTGTAACAAGAACGCAAGAAGTGATCAGGAAAGAGAAGGCAGAGAAAACTTAGTCAAACAGTCTGGGTTAAAACCATCTCAAACAAATATAATACTAGATCAGCAAACAGAAGCTTAGTCAGGTCAGAGTGGGTAATAAGATACACAAGAAAACACCACAAGTCGGAAAATCCAAACCCAGGAGTTCAAAAACAGGAAAACAAATTCCAGAGTATGACAAATCTCAATATGTAAGCAACCAGACACAGTACAAATAAGGGAATATAACGGTTACTGCAAAAAAAAGTCTGTTTGGCTCCTCCTAGGCCTCCTTAAAGACACAATACACCTTAATCCAGAAGTCACAGCAAAGACCCTTTTCACCAAACCCCTGTTTTGAAAAATCTCTCCATATATCTCTTATTGTACACAAACACCTTCTCATATCTTATAACTCCAACTACCAACATTTTGAGATAAACTACTTAATTATTGTTACTTTTCAGCCGATTTCTGTAATCAGCAGCCATCAACCACCCAGAAAAACATCCTACATTTTCCAGGTGAATGGGACCAACGTTGTCTACCTTCCTTGCCTCTAGTCCATGGATATATGACCTTATTGGTAATAACATTCTGATAGAAGGAATATATTATCCTAGCCTTGAGAATTTTTAAGGATTTTATATATATATATATATATATATATATAGCCTTCAGAAATAACAGCAACCACACAGGATTTCTTCAAAAAAAGGTGTCAAATTTATTGACGTTTCGGGGAGTAAACCTCCCCTTCCTCAGAACATGATGTTCTGAGGAAGGGGAGGTCTACTCCCCGATAGTCAATAAATTTGACACCTTTTTTTGAAGAAATCCTGTGTGGTTGCTGTTATTTCTGAAGGCTGTTTATTTACATGGAACCTGCAGGTGGTTGACCCAGTGAGGGTGGATTCGCATTGAGAGAAATTTATATATATATACTGTATAATATATATATTAACTGTTGAGCGTTACATACCAGTATAATAATATTTGATCAAAATAAATGTATCATCAAGTTTGACAAATCTATTCCTATAAAGGCAATACAGATATTTTATATGAATAACACACCCATAATATTGATAATGTAAGGATAATTTTCATACTCAAGAAAGCCATTATCTTGAAACGTGAACAATGTGTCACATTTCCAAACCTCTATGGACATTCAACTAGACATTCAGAATATTATTAGACTTCTGGGATTTCAGTATTTTAAGTCTTAGGCATGCGCTGTTTCCTACCAGGCAATTAATAAATCATCCAGGGCATTCACTCAGACTAATCTTTTGGTGTTTAGTATCTATTAAGACCTACTGCTGGAATACCAGAAGGGTATTAAAAACTCACTGCTTTATGCACAGCTTTGGATACATGTGTATGGTAGCAGGTCAGTTTGTATAATCATTTCCTGTTACAGACATATCATCTAAAATGTATTGTGCTCTGTTGCATTTTATTGTCTGTCTGTCTCTCTCTCTCTCTTTCATCCCAGAAAACACTGAAGTATTTTACTCTTAAATAATGTTCAATCACTTCTCTCAGAAGTTTGTTTTCTCAGTTTCATCAGATTGGATTTGTTTAAAATTTTCTGGCACTTACAAGAAGATTAACATTGCAAAAGGAAGCAACACTACTATCTTCAAAAATATTTATATATATTTGTTTTACTTTTTGCAGCATTATGTGGCTTTTGTGAGTCAGTTTTCAGCCATTATTTATGTTTCAATGGTACTATTCACTATACATTCACTATACACATGTGCCTTTTATGACAATACAAGTTGTATTCTTTTTTTACTATGAATAGTATATCTTCATCAAATGAGAATATGGGTACATGTATCTGGTTTCTCATGCCTATCACATATCACTGGCTCCAGTACAGAGGGCATATCCTTCATTCCAATCCATTTACTTGATACTTTTCAACAGTTTATCAAGGCTATTTTACACATCTATTTTGACACCTAAAAGCACTTGATTAAGTGCTGGGGGTCAATTTATCAAGCTCCCGTAATGCCCCCTGTCTAAAGACCACTGCTCCATAACCTGTCTGTCTGCTCTGAGGTGGCAGACAGAAATCAACCCGATCGAATACGAAAGGGTTGATTGACACCCCCTACTAGCAGCCGACAAGAGCTGCTGGTGCAATGATAAATGCAGACAGTGGGGTCTAGTTATCAAGCCGTCAACCTCAAATACGCTGGAATTCCGCAGCGTATTTGTGGCGAGGCTCATTCGCCTTAGTTATCAAAGGCTAGAGACCGGCAAAAGTAGAATTTTGTGACGTAAACTTCGATCCGCCAGACTCAGTCCGACACAGATCGATTCTTACATCACTCCAGATGTTCCGCACACAAGTGCGGCACAATCTGACTACTTTTGCTAGTTATCAAAAAACTAGCAGGTACGCTCGGCACTTTTACGGCCCAGCGTACCTGGTTTTCAATCCGCCACCCTGGAGGCGGCGGATCCCATAGGAATCAATGGGAGTCTGACCATAGCGAAAGTACAAGTTTGCTGCTGCCAGACATCCCATTGATTCCTATGGGAGCTGTCTACACCTAACACCCTAACACGTACCCCGAGTCTAAACACCCCTAAGCTGTCCCCCCTACACCGCCGCAACTAAATAAATGTATTACCCCCTAAACCGCCGCTCCCGGAGCCCACCGCAACTATAATATATGTATTAACCCCTAAACCGCCGCTCCCGGAGCCCACCGCAACTATAATATATGTATTAACCCCTAAACCGCCGCTCCCGGAGCCCACCGCAAGCTACTCTATACATAATAACCCCTAAACCGCCGCTCCCTGACCCCGCCACAACTATAATAAATTTATTAACCCCTAAACCTAAGTCTAACACTAACCCTAACACCCCCCTAACTTAAATATTAATTAAATAAATCTAAATAATATTTCTATTATGAACTAAATTAATCCTATTTAAAACTAAATACTTACCTATAAAATAAACCCTAATATAGCTACAATATAAATAATAATTACATTGTACCTATGTTAGGATTTATTTTTATTTTACAGGTAACTTTCAATTTATTTTAACTAGGTACAATAGCTATTAAATAGTTATTAACTATTTAATAGCTTACCTAGCTAAAATAAAGAGAAATTTACCTGTAAAATAAAAACTAACCTAAGTTACAATTACACCTAACACTACACTATAATGAAATAAATTATTCCTATTTAAAACTAAATACTTACCTGTAAAACTTTGTATTTATTTTAGCTAGTTAGAATAGTTATTAAATAGTTATTAACTATTTAATAACTACCTAGCTAAAAGAAATACAAAATTACCTGTAAAATAAATCCTAACCTAAGTTACAATTAAACCTAACACTACACTATCATTAAATAAATTAAATAAATTAACTACAAATAACTACAATTAAATACAATTACATAAACTAACTAAAGTACAAAAAATAAAAAAATCTAAGTTACAAAAAAAAAAAAATAGGTTACAAACATTTAAAAAATATTACAACAATTTTAAGCTAATTACACCTAATCTAAGCCCCCTAATAAAATAACAAACCCCCCAAAATAAAAAAATGCCCTATCCTATTCTAAATTAAAAAAGTTCAAAGCTCTTTTACCTTACCAGCCCTTAAAAGGGCCTTTTGTGGGGCATGCCCCAAAGAATTCAGCTCTTTTGCCTGTAAAAGAAAAATACAACTCCCCCAACATTAAAACTCACCACCCACATACCCCTAATCTAACCCAAACCCCCCTTAAAATAACCTAACACTAATCCCCTGAAGATCATCCTACCTTGAGTCGTCTTCACTCAGCCGAGCAGCGATGGAACCGAAGAGGACATCCGGAGCGGCAGAAGTTATCCTCCAAGGGGCGCTGAAGAAGTCTTCTATCCGGGCGATGTCATCTTCCAAGAGGCGCTGAAGAAGTTTTCTATCCGGGCGATGTCATCTTCCAAGAGGCGCTGAAGAGGTCTTCTATCCGGGCGATGTCATCTTCCAAGAGGGTCTTCAATCTTCATCCCGCCGATGCGGAACATCCTTCTTTACCGACGGACTACCGACGAATGAAGGCTCCTTTAAGGGACGTCATCCAAGATGGCGTCCCTTCAATTCTGATTGGCTGATTCAATAGAATCTTATCAGCCAATCGGAATTGAAGGTAGGAAAAATCTGATTGGCTGATTGAATCAGCCAATCAGATTCAAGTTCAATCCGATTGGCTGATCCAATCAGCCAATCAGATTGAGCTCGCATTCTATTGGCTGATCGGAACAGCCAATAGAATGCAAGCTCAATCTGATTGGCTGATTGGATCAGCCAATCGGATTGAACTTGAATCTGATTGGCTGATTCAATCAGCCAATCAGATTTTTCCTACCTTAATTCCGATTGGCTGATAGAATCCTATCAGCCAATCAGAATTGAAGGGACGCCATCTTGGATGACGTCCCTTAAAGGAGCCTTCATTCGTCGGTAGTCCGTCGGTAAAGAAGGATGTTCCGCGTCGGCGGGATGAAGATTGAAGACACGCTTGGAAGATGACATCGCCCGGAAAGAAGACTTCTTCAGCGCCTCTTGGAAGATGACATCGCCCGAATAGAAGACTTCTTCAGCGCCTCTTGGAAGATGACATCACCCGGATAGAAGACTTCTTCAGCGCGTCTTGGAAGATGACATCGCCCGGATAGAAGACTTCTTCAGCGCCCCTTGGAGGATAACTTCTGCCGCTCCGGATGTCCTCTTCGGTTCCATCGCTGCTCGGCTGAGTGAAGACGACTCAAGGTAGGATGATCTTCAGGGTATTAGTGTTAGGTTATTTTAAGGGGGGTTTGGGTTAGATAAGGGGTATGTGGGTGGTGGGTTTTAATGTTGGGGGGGTTGTATTTTTCTTTTACAGGCAAAAGAGCTGAATTCTTTGGGGCATGCCCCACAAAAGGCCCTTTTAAGGGCTGGTAAGGTAAAAGAGCTTTGAACTTTTTAATTTAGAATAGGGTAGGGCATTTTTTTATTTTGGGGGGTTTGTTATTTTATTAGGGGGCTTAGATTAGGTGTAATTAGCTTAAAATTGTTGTAATATTTTTTAAATGTTTGTAACCTATTTTTTTTTTTTTTTTGTAACTTAGATTTTTTTATTTTTTGTACTTTAGTTAGTTTATGTAATTGTATTTAATTGTAGTTATTTGTAGTTAATTTATTTAATTTATTTAATGATAGTGTAGTGTTAGGTTTAATTGTAACTTAGGTTAGGATTTATTTTACAGGTAATTTTGTATTTCTTTTAGCTAGGTAGTTATTAAATAGTTAATAACTATTTAATAACTATTCTAACTAGCTAAAATAAATACAAAGTTACCTGTAAAATAAATATAAATCCTAAGATAGCTACAATATAATTATTAATTACATTGTAGCTATCTTAGGGTTTATTTTACAGGTAAGTATTTAGTTTTAAATAGGAATAATTTATTTCATTATAGTGTAGTGTTAGGTGTAATTGTAACTTAGGTTAGTTTTTATTTTACAGGTAAATTTCTCTTTATTTTAGCTAGGTAAGCTATTAAATAGTTAATAACTATTTAATAGCTATTGTACCTAGTTAAAATAAATTGAAATTTGCCTGTAAAATAAATATAAATCCTAGGGCCTAGATTTGGAGTTCGGCGGTAAAAGGGCTGTCAACGCTCCGCAGGCTTTTTTCTGGCCGCACCATAAATTTAACTCTGGTATCGAGAGTTCAAACAAATGCTGCGTTAGGCTCCAAAAAAGGAGCGTAGGGCATTTTTACCGCAAATGCAACTCTCGATACCAGAGTTGCTTACGGACGCGGCCGGCCTCAAAAACGTGCTCGTGCACGATTCTCCCATAGGAAACAATGGGGCTGTTTGAGCTGAAAAAAAACCTAACACCTGCAAAAAAGCAGCGTTCAGCTCCTAACGCAGCCCCATTGTTTCCTATGGGGAAACACTTCCTACGTCTGCACCTAACACTCTAACATGTACCCCGAGTCTAAACACCCCTAACCTTACACTTATTAACCCCTAATCTGCCGCCCCCGCTATCGCTGACCCCTGCATTACACTTTTAACCCCTAATCTGCCGCTCCGTAAACCGCCGCAACCTACGTTATCCCTATGTACCCCTAATCTGCTGCCCTAACATCGCCGACCCCTATGTTATATTTATTAACCCCTAATCTGCCCCCCACAACGTCGCCGACACCTACCTACACTTATTAACCCCTAATCTGCCGAGCGGACCTGAGCACTACTATAATAAAGTTATTAACCCCTAATCCGCCTCACTAACCCTATCATAAATAGTATTAACCCCTAATCTGCCCTCCCTAACATCGCCGACACCTACCTTCAATTATTAACCCCTAATCTTCCGATCGGAGCTCACCGCTATTCTAATAAATGTATTAACCCCTAAAGCTAAGTCTAACCCTAACACTAACACCCCCCTAACTTAAATATAATTACATCTAACGAAATAAATTAACTCTTATTAAATAACTTATTCCTATTTAAAGCTAAATACTTACCTGTAAACAAAATCCTAATATAGCTACAATATAAATTATAATTACATTGTAGCTATTTTAGGATTAATATTTATTTTACAGGTAACTTTGTATTTATTTTAACCAGGTACAATAGCTATTAAATAGTTAAGAACTATTTAATAGCTAAAATAGTTAAAATAATAACAAATTTACCTGTAAAATAAATCCTAACCTAAGATATAATTAAACCTAACACTACCCTATCAATAAAATAATTAAATAAACTACCTACAATTACCTACAATTAACCTAACACTACACTATCAATAAATTAATTAAACACAATTGCTACAAATACATACAATTAAATAAACTATCTAAAGTACAAAAAATAAAAAAGAACTAAGTTACAAAAAATAAAAAAATATTTACAAACATAAGAAAAATATTACAACAATTTTAAACTAATTACACCTACTCTAAGCCCCCTAATAAAATAACAAAGCCCCCCAAAATAAAAAATTCCCTACCCTATTCTAAATTAAAAAAGTTACAAGCTCTTTTACCTTACCAGCCCTGAACAGGGCCCTTTGCGGGGCATGCCCCAAGAAGTTCAGCTCTTTTGCCTGTAAAAAAAAACATACAATACCCCGCCCCCCAACATTACAACCCACCACCCACATACCCCTAATCTAACCCAAACCCCCCTTAAATAAACCTAACACTAATCCCCTGAAGATCTTCCTACCTTGTCTTCACCATCCAGGTATCACCGATCGGTCCTGGCTCCGATATCTTCATCCAACCCAAGCGGGGGCTAGACATCCACTGAAGAAGTCCAGAAGAGGGTCCAAAGTCTTCCTCCTATCCGGCAAGAAGAGGACATCCGGACCGGCAAACATCTTCTCCAAGCGGCATCTTCGATCTTCTTCCATCCGGAGCGAAGCGGCAGGATCCTGAAGACCCCCAGCGCGGAACATCCATCCGGACCGACGACTGAACGACGAATGACGGTTCCTTTAAGGGACGTCATCCAAGATGGCGTCCCTCGAATTCCGATTGGCTGATAGGATTCTATCAGCCAATCGGAATTAAGGTAGGAATTTTCTGATTGGCTGATGGAATCAGCCAATCAGAATCTAGTTCAATCCGATTGGCTGATCCAATCAGCCAATCAGATTGAGCTCGCATTCTATTGGCTGTTCCGATCAGCCAATAGAATGCGAGCTCAATCTGATTGGCTGATTGGATCGGCCAATCGGATTGAACTAGATTCTGATTGGCTGATTCCATCAGCCAATCAGAAAATTCCTACCTTAATTCCGATTGGCTGATAGAATCCTATCAGCCAATCGGAATTCGAGGGACGCCATCTTGGATGACGTCCCTTAAAGGAACCGTCATTCGTCGTTCAGTCGTCGGTCCGGATGGATGTTCCGCGCTAGGGGTCTTCAGGATCCTGCCGCTTCGCTCCGGATGGAAGAAGATCGAAGATGCCGCTTGGAGAAGATGTTTGCCGGTCCGGATGTCCTCTTCTTGCCGGATAGGAGGAAGACTTTGGACCCTCTTCTGGACTTCTTCAGTGGATGTCTAGCCCCCGCTTGGGTTGGATGAAGATATCGGAGCCAGGACCGATCGGTGATACCTGGATGGTGAAGACAAGGTAGGAAGATCTTCAGGGGATTAGTGTTAGGTTTATTTAAGGGGGGTTTGGGTTAGATTAGGGGTATGTGGGTGGTGGGTTGTAATGTTGGGGGGGGGGTATTGTATGTTTTTTTTTACAGGCAAAAGAGCTGAACTTCTTGGGGCATGCCCCGCAAAGGGCCCTGTTCAGGGCTGGTAAGGTAAAAGAGCTTGTAACTTTTTTAATTTAGAATAGGGTAGGGAATTTTTTATTTTGGGGGGCTTTGTTATTTTATTAGGGGGCTTAGAGTAGGTGTAATTAGTTTAAAATTGTTGTAATATTTTTCTTATGTTTGTAAATATTTTTTTATTTTTTGTAACTTAGTTCTTTTTTATTTTTTGTACTTTAGATAGTTTATTTAATTGTATTTATTTGTAGCAATTGTGTTTAATTAATTTATTGATAGTGTAGTGTTAGGTTAATTGTAGGTAATTGTAGGTAGTTTATTTAATTATTTTATTGATAGGGTAGTGTTAGGTTTAATTATATCTTAGGTTCGGATTTATTTTACAGGTAAATTTGTTATTATTTTAACTATTTTAGCTATTAAATAGTTCTTAACTATTTAATAGCTATTGTACCTGGTTAAAATAATTACAAAGTTACCTGTAAAATAAATATTAATCCTAAAATAGCTACAATGTAATTATAATTTATATTGTAGCTATATTAGGATTTTTTTTACAGGTAAGTATTTAGCTTTAAATAGGAATAAGTTATTTAATAAGAGTTAATTTATTTCGTTAGATGTAAATTATATTTAAGTTAGGGGGGTGTTAGTGTTAGGGTTAGACTTAGCTTTAGGGGTTAATACATTTATTAGAATAGCGGTGAGCTCCGATCGGAAGATTAGGGGTTAATAATTGAAGGTAGGTGTCGGCGATGTTAGGGAGGGCAGATTAGGGGTTAATACTATTTATGATAGGGTTAGTGAGACGGATTAGGGGTTAATAACTTTATTATAGTAGCGCTCAGGTCCGCTCGGCAGATTAGGGGTTAATAAGTGTAGGCAGGTGTCGGCGACGTTGTGGGGGGCAGATTAGGGGTTAATAAATATAATATAGGGGTCGGCGGTGTTAGGGGCAGCAGATTAGGGGTACATAGGGATAACGTAGGTGGCGGCGCTTTGCGGTCGGAAGATTAGGGGTTAATTATTTTAAGTAGCTGGCGGCGATGTTGTGGGGGGCAGGTTAGGGGTTAATAAATATAATACAGGGGTCGGCGGTGTTAGGGGCAGCAGATTAGGGGTACATAAGTATAACGTAGGTGGCGGTCGGCAGATTAGGGGTTAAAATTTTTAATCGAGTGTCGGCGATGTGGGGGGACCTCGGTTTAGGGGTACATAGGTAGTTTATGGGTGTTAGTGTACTTTAGGGTACAGTAGTTAAGAGCTTTATAAACCGGCGTTAGCCAGAAAGCTCTTAACTCCTGCTATTTTCAGGCGGCTGGAATCTTGTCGTTAGAGCTCTAACGCTCACTGCAGAAACGACTCTAAATACCGGCGTTAGAAAGATCCCATTGAAAAGATAGGCTACGCAAATGGCGTAGGGGGATCTGCGGTATGGAAAAGTCGCGGCTGTAAAGTGAGCGTTAGACCCTTTAATCACTGACTCCAAATACCAGCGGGCGGCCAAAACCAGCGTTAGGAGCCTCTAACGCTGGTTTTGACGGCTACCGCCGAACTCTAAATCTAGGCCTAGGATAGCTACAATATAATTATTATTTATATTGTAGCTATATTAGGGTTTATTTTAAAGGTAAGTATTTAGTTTTAAATAGGATTAATTTAGTTCATAATAGAAATATTATTTAGATTTATTTAATTAATATTTAAGTTAGGGGGTGTTAGGGTTAGTGTTAGACTTAGGTTTAGGGGTTAATAAATTTATTACAGTGGCGGCGGTGTAGTGGGGGGCAGGATAGGGGTTAATAAATTTATTATAGGTGGCGACGGTGTAGGGGGGGCAGGATAGGGGTTAATAAATTTATTATAGGTGGCGACGGTGTAGGGGGGCAGGATAGGGGTTAATAAATTTAATATAGGTTGCGGCAGGGTCAGGGAGCGGCGGTTTAGGGGTTAATACATTTATAAGAGTTGCGGCGGTGTCTAGAAGCGGCGGTTTAGGGGTTAATACATTTATAAGAGTTGCGGCGGTGTCTAGGAGCGGCGGTTTAGGGGTTAATACATTTATAAGAGTTGCAGCGGTGTCTAGGAGCGGCGGTTTAGGGGTTAATACATTTATAAGAGTTGCGGCGGTGTCTAGGAGCGGCGGTTTAGGGGTTAGTAACTTTATTTAGTTGCAGGAGGCTCCAGGGGCGCCGGTATAGGGGGTAGAACAGTGTAGTTTACTGTGGGTGCTTAGTGACAGGCTAGCAAGAAAGCTGTAAAAAAGCCGAAGAGCAGCGAGATCGGATGAGTGATAACTATCACAGCCCGCTGCTCATCCCCCCGTACTTGGTGCGCAGCTTTTTGACAGCTTTTTTGATAACTTAGGCGAATTTTTGCAGGTCCGCGGCGGCGATGTGAGGCGAGCTTAGGCGGGCGTATTGGGCCGGCGAAGGCAGAAAAAGTAGACACGATGATAACTACCCCCCAGTGTATGCTGTCGGCATTTATCGATGTGCAGCGGACATGATACACTACATCGTATCTTGTCTGCTTGCACATTAATAAATTGACCCCTGTACTGGCCTTTTTTGATATCTTTGCAAATATTCCATGGCAATTTGGAATCATTCTATTATGTTACACATGTACAAGACATTCTTAAATGGAAATAGATTACATTTTGAAGATGTACTTGTATATATGCTCTAGATTCATTAAAGCTTTTTTAATCACCGCTGTATAGTCCATCTGTAGTGAGAAGGATGGACTTATATATGAATATGTATTTTAATATGTGATATCCCATATAACTTTAGGAAAAGTAATAAAAGGGAAATCATTGCACCAGCAGTTCTTGTGAACTGCTGGTGCAATGCTGCAGGGGTTTTTAATCAACCCGATCATATTCGATGGGGTTGATTTCTGTCCGCCGCCTCAGAGCAGGCGGACAGGTTATGGAGCAGCGGTCTTTAGAAACACCGGCATCAAACTCCGTACGGAGCTTGATAAATTGACCCCTCAAGCTCTATTAGTGGGAATATGGTCTTGGAATAAGATTGTATTAAAGATATTTACTCCAAGAAAGGTAATTTGTGAGCATAAAAAAGCCTTTCATATATATATTTTTTTAATTATTAATTCAGGAGGGACATTTGAAAATAAAATACATTTGATCTCTGAATTTCTATCGTTACTATAATATGTCTATAGATGCCAATATGTTCATTGAAATCCTAGATCTTCTGGGAATACTCTTGAATGTAATTCCATTCTAGTAATGACATTTATAATATTTATATTTTTTGGTCAGTGCCTTTCCTAAGCACCCCACTGTTTTGGGTCAGATCTACAAAATATCACATTCTCGACAGGGGAAGAAAAAAAAAACATTTGTCAAAGAAACCTGTCATTTGTTGACCACCCTGTTCTTTTTTGTAGGAGCAGGTCCAGTGTCTCAAGTTGGTGTTAAGGAATATTTTTTTTTTTTTCTTCTCAATAACAGACTGCGTAAGATTTGGTAAGTATAACATTAATATACTGTAAATCTGTATTCTGTGAAATACATTGATATGTGCTGAGGAAAATGTCAACTGATGATGACCCTAATGGATTGGAGCAATCTTATAGCTCTGTTGTACTTGCTTGTCTGTCTATACCATCTGGCAAGTGTATCCCAATAGATAATTTTAACTAGTTAGTTTAGCAAATGTTGTATTTATTAAAAATATAAAATGAAGGGGGCGGAGCCAACAGCCAAAGAAGGAAGACGTGCTATTTTGGAGCTCCTAGCATATATTCATTTAACTATTTATTAATGGCAAATTGAGAACTTTTAAATCTCTATTTTTTACTCTTAATATATCCTAACCCAAAACCTACAGGATCTGATACGAAGGGACACAATAATTGCTGTAATATTCGCACAAAGAGTTCCGGACTTGCTGTGACCAGGCCGCAGATAACAAATACTGCCCTACAAAGACAGAAATCAGACTCTGCCCATCTTATTTTAGACATGGAGGAAGGCTGCTATTCTCAGATAAAGGCGCTTCTTATTGGGCTTGATCGGCAGATGCACTGGCATTTCGCCGAGTTTGTGCAGCTCTTACATGATCCATGTGATGTTGAGGATCCCAGTACATCTAAGATGGCGGAGGAAAGAGAAAGCGCTCTCTTGCCGTTGGATTCACAGACAGCTATCAGTACCCACGATCCCTGGGCAAATGAAGATACTATCCGAGGCTGGCCAGTGCTGCAGGGAGTCAGTAAAGCAGAGCCGAGTCAGTTGCCCTCTTGGGAAGAAGGAATTCACTTTATTTCAGCGAAATCTGGCGCTTCCACACTATGGAGTAATGGTATTAGTGAACAACCCAGGGCGATACAGAGAAGGGATAAAGGCCTTAGAAACTACGCTACACAGCCAGGGAGACAACGCAGAGCCAATCTCCGGACGCATACCTATTTGGATTTGCTGGCCATCGGCATCTGTGTCAGATCGCTAACACACGCGCAGCGCAAGCTTCATCGCCTACAGCCCCAGCCTCTATTCCACATGTATCCCGGGGCCTTGCTTGATGCCAATGAAGTGGGACACTTTAGAGCCGGTGTTGGGTAAAGAAACTTTTTGCCTTCCTTAGTGAACTATAGACGGTACTTGCATGCTACACAAGCTAAGTTTTTGTTCGGGACTTTGGTTAAATTCCTAAATGAGACTTGATTATGACCCTCGGGACACTCTTGGACTTAAGTCTACTTGTGTTACATTTTGCCCAGCGCTGTTATCTTTTATAGCTCATATGGACTACTCCATTAACCCTCAGCTATATATATATTTTTTTTTTTTTAGTTATGACCGTATAAACTTGGGTAAACTTTTTCTATATTGGATTTTAGTGTTAATATTAACTCAGGCTCTGAAGTATATTTAATTCCACCTCCAAGCTCTCCTCTTGCCCTGCATTACATAACTCATTGCATCGTGACACTTCCCATTCTCTTTTGCCTTTTTTTTTTTTCTTGTTCAGTAAGCTTATAGTACAGGATATCTATAGCCATTGCCCTTTGCATATAGATGTACCTTTACTCCTGATATGGGTGTCTTTAGTAGTCTTTAAGATACAAATGACACGCTACATAATTGTACTTTATTATAGATGTATGGTTGCTTCAACATTATCGTTATAATATTTATGTTAAGATTCTATTGAGGTGTTTAATGACACTCTGCACCTATCTCAACTACATATGTGAATCTCTCTAAAAAGAAGAAAAACAATGATATGTCCATCATCTCTGCTCTATCCTTACTGTGACAGAAAATGGATGCTAGCACTGAACATATGTTTAAAAATGGCTAAATATTTAGTATTCTTCTGCTCTCATGGCCCAGTAATAGGGAAAGATTAGACGCCAGATTGAGAAATGTTTGTTCTTATATTTACGAGATATAACTGTTTACTTTCTTCTCAAATGTTATATGAAACTGTACATTTTTTATCATACTCCATTTCAGCTAGTGGACAAGTTTAATACGCAATGTTTGGATAAGTTTATATACTGCTTGTTTCCTTACTCTTTAGGTCAGTCCTGAACACCTATGTGAATTGTTATTATTGGGACATGTATACATTTCTTTATACTTCATGCTTGTAACGTCTTAGTCTTATAATCCATCACTCACCAAGACCTATACATGTATCTGTACGTATAAGGCCTAATATACCCTAATGAGGCAGTTCTATTCTTTAAACCTCAGCTCTGCTATTGCGTGAGTTCCTAATGATAGGAGAGGCATGCTGGACAATAAGTGAGTGGCCCTCTTGCTAGCCCCACTTCGTCCCCTTTTAGCAGTTCTCATACTAACCTTACTAGTATGCTATATCAATATAGCCTGTCGCAACGGCCCACTCTATTCTCTCAAATTCTGAATGATATAGGGGCCTGATACAAGTCTCCAGTGTTTATTCACATAGATTCACATTCCTTATCATGAAATATATGGTCCCACGTGGTCCTTCTTAGTTATAAGTCATGCCTACAATAGGCAATATAGCTCAGCCGTTAATAGCAATGTATATATGCTACACGACAGAACAGACCAGTATCATTATAAAATCCTATATGATCGTGTCCAGCCGGTACAAAATTCACTATATTCCTTGTAACTTTATAGCTACCTGCTGGCATGGGTTTGTCCTTTTCTGTATACACATTTATATTGGCATATAGGATGTACACTGATTACATCAATTTACTTGTAATAAAGGTTTAGAATTAGGTACTAGCTAACTCCACAGCTCATTCAGCTTGCACAGTTTATATTGTCGTTATGAATAGGCACCTTTGCAGTTAATCTTATACATCATTATATGTTAGGGCTTGTTAACCTTACTCTATGTACATCACTTTATGATTAGTAGGCATATGTTTCGTATATTCACTTATGCTACCTAGGAGACTAGAATATAACGCAGATTCTATAGGTTATATGTTAAATGCATAATGCAATATTTGCTTGCAGAATAGTTATACTAGTTAGGCAGAGGCTTTCAACTGGCAGGCATATGCCACATGTTACTGGTAGCAGAGATTTCTTCTGTGATGAGGGGTGTAATCCAGACCTGTGGGTTCTGGCTAACATAAGATTTACTTATATCCAACCTACTGCTACTTGGGCATTTCCTGCTAGAGTTCACCCTTAATCTAATATGTCTCATTAATCTGTATCAGAACATGTATATTATTGATGACCTTTCATTTCGCTATTTTTGATACCCCACCTATGCATATTTAGGTTCAGTGATCATAGCATGGGCACATGGCTAGAACCATCATTGCAGTATATAGCCTACCAGTTATTCAGTAAACCCATACATCTCGAAATCCCCTCACTATTTGAATATGCGTCCAAATCAGTCACTAGCTTATATATATAATGCTAACCCCTGCTGACGCACACCCCTATGGACTCCTAGACATATTAAGATGTTAATTGGAATATAGCCTTCATTGGCATTATCTTAGTTAACTAATCCTCCAAAAACTTTTTTCTTTTTAGGAGGTCCTACTATATCCTATATCTTATATGACGTCTGACTGTAGATGCAGATATTTGTGTTCATACTTATGGCCCCGCCCTCCAACCCTCCCTTTATATTGATAGCGGTGCTTACCCGCTGTAATTCCCCCTCCCCATAACATATACCCATTTCTTCTCTTCTTGCAGCTCGTAAAGAGCTATATATCTGACCTCCAGTTATTTGCTATATCCACAAGCCATTTGGCCTAAAACTTAAGATTTCAATAGGTCAGACACCTATGCTAATATATTAAAATCGAGGTTTCATCTGCCTATCTATTGTGATTCATATAATTGTTGAAATATGTTATTCAATTGTATTTGTATTATTCTCCAATGCCAAAAGGCAGTTTTTGTTTTTTTGTCTTATGTATATTATGTAAAACCTCAATAAAAAAATTATTTAAAAAAATATATATATAAAATGAAGCCAACAGCAAAAAGTCACAAAGGCTAAGAAATTATAGGGTCACATTGATTCGGGCATATTCTCCCAGGTCTGTCTCGTCCACCTCGTCCGAATCAATCATCGGTCACACGTTGGTGTATGATACAGATAGGA
Organism: Bombina bombina; assembly: GCF_027579735.1. Taxonomy (NCBI): domain Eukaryota; kingdom Metazoa; phylum Chordata; class Amphibia; order Anura; family Bombinatoridae; genus Bombina; species Bombina bombina. The sequence goes on along the minus strand of NC_069505.1, from coordinate 542,157,769 downwards.
ACTACTAGGGGTCGATCCGATATAAAGCGTCGCCCGCAAAAGCCGGCGACGCCAATAATTGCGCGGATTTGGTATCCTATATACGGCGTAAGCTAGAAGTTACGCGCGTATATTTCTGCCGTCGCCCGCAGTTTTTTGGGCCATAGGCAGGTATACCAAACCCGCGCAGTTTGGTATCCAATATGCAGCGTAAGGACTTACGTGGCGAAAATGGAGAAATCTTACTCCATTTTCACCTCGTCACAAAAAGCAGCCGTAAGAAGCCTTACGCTGACTATTGGAGCCCCGTAACTCCCTAAACTAGCTGCTAAAATAAACCTAACACCTAACGCATGCGCAATGTCTATCTCCCTGTGAACCGCGATCTTCTAAAATAAACCTAACACCTAACGCATGCGCAATGTCTATCTCCCTGTCAACCGCGATCCCCCCCCCCGAAATCCCTAATAAAGTTATTACCCCCTAAAACGCCGCTCCCGGACCCCGCCGCCATCTACATAAACTAACCCCCTACTGTGAGCCCCTAAAACCGCCGCCATCTACCTTATCTATCCCGTAATCTGACCCCTTACACCGCCGCCACCTATATAAAAATGATTAACCCCTAATTTAATCTACCTACCCCGCCGCCAGCTATGTTATCTATATTAACCCTAAGTATATTATAGTTAATATAGTTATTACATTATATATATTAACTATATTAACCCTAATTATATTAGGGTTAATATAGTTAATATAGTTACTATAGTATTTATATTAACTATATTAACTCTATCTAACCCTAACACCCCTAACTAAATTTATATTAAATTAATCTAATTAATTTATAAACTAAAATATTCCTATTTAAATCTAAATACTTACCTATAAAATAAACCCTAAGATAGCTACAATATAATTAATAATTACATTATAGCTATGTTAGGGTTAATATTTATTTTACAGGTAAATAGTTAATTATTTTAACTAGGTATAATAGATATTAAATAGTTATTAACTATTTAATATCTACCTAGTTAAAATAATTACCCAATTACCTGTAAAATAAATCCTAACCTAAGTTATAAATACACCTACACTATCAATAAATTAAATAAACTACAAACATCTATCTAAAAATACAATTAAATTAACTAAACTAAATTACAAAAAAAAACAAACACTAAATTACAAAAAATAAAAAAAAGATTACAAGATTTTTAAGCTAATTACACCTATTCTAAGCCCCCTAATAAAATAATAAACCCCCAAAATAAAAAAAAATCCCTGCCCTATTCTAAATTCAACAAATTTCAAAGCTCTTTACCTTACCAGCCCTTAAAAGGGCCTTTTGTGGGGCATGCCCCAAAGAATTCAGCTCTTTTGCATTCAACAAATACAATCCCCCCCCCCCATTACAACCCACCACCCGCATACCCCTATTCTAAACCCACCCAAACCCCCCTTAAAAAAGCCTAACACTACCCCCCTGAAGATCTCCCTACCTTGTCTTCACCACACCGGGCCGAACTCCTGATCCGATCCGGGCGATGTCGTCCTCCAAGCGGCAAAGAAGAATTCTTCCTCCGGCGATGTCATCCTCCAAGCGGCAAAGAAGAATTCTTCCTCCGGCGACGTCTTCCTCCAAGCGGCAGCAAAGTCTTCATTCTTCCGGCGGCATCTTCAATCTTCTTTCTTCGCTCCGCCGCCGCGGAGCATCCATCCCGGCCGACTGCTAAACTTGGAATGAGGTACCTTTAAATGACGTCATCCAAGATGGCGTCTGCCGAATTCCGATTGGCTGATAGGATTCTATCAGCCAATCGGAATTAAGTTAAAAAAATCTGATTGGCTGATTGAATCAGCCAATCAGATTCAAGTTCAATCCGATTGGCTGATCCAATCAGCCAATCAGATTGAGCTCGCATTCTATTGGCTGTTCCGATCAGCCAATAGAATGCGAGCTCAATCTGATTGGCTGATTGGATCAGCCAATCGGATTGAACTTGAATCTGATTGGCTGATTCAATCAGCCAATCAGATATTTTTAACTTAATTCCGATTGGCTGATAGAATCCTATCAGCCAATCGGAATTCGGCGGACGCCATCTTGGTTGACGTCATTTAAAGGTACCTCATTCCAAGTTTAGCAGTCGGCCGGGATGGATGCTCCGCGGCGGCGGAGCGAAGAAAGAAGATTGAAGATGCCGCCGGAAGAATGAAGACTTTGCTGCCGCTTGGAGGAAGACGTCGCCGGAGGAAGAATTCTTCTTTGCCGCTTGGAGGACGACATCGCCCGGATCGGATCAGGAGTTCGGCCCGGTGTGGTGAAGACAAGGTAGGGAGATCTTCAGGGGGGTAGTGTTAGGCTTTTTTAAGGGGGGTTTGGGTGGGTTTAGAATAGGGGTATGTGGGTGGTGGGTTGTAATGGGGGGGGGGGGGGATTGTATTTGTTGAATGCAAAAGAGCTGAATTCTTTGGGGCATGCCCCACAAAAGGCCCTTTTAAGGGCTGGTAAGGTAAAGAGCTTTGAAATTTGTTGAATTTAGAATAGGGCAGGGAATTTTTTTTTATTTTGGGGGTTTATTATTTTATTAGGGGGCTTAGAATAGGTGTAATTAGCTTAAAAATCTTGTAATCTTTTTTTTATTTTTTGTAATTTAGTGTTTGTTTTTTTTTGTAATTTAGTTTAGTTAATTTAATTGTATTTTTAGATAGATGTTTGTAGTTTATTTAATTTATTGATAGTGTAGGTGTATTTATAACTTAGGTTAGGATTTATTTTACAGGTAATTGGGTAATTATTTTAACTAGGTAGA